>NC_079216.1:40819188-41129544 GCF_029633865.1 Lampris incognitus
TTTCCTTAATACCATGGGTTTGATAGCGCGCAGCTGGGATGTTGCCTATGTTGTTTTGGTGGCTCACGACAAATGCTACGTGTTTGTTATGCCTCGTGTTAAAACGCCATAACACTTCTTCTGATCCTAAAAATTACAGCTCCACCCCTAAAGAGGCACAAATGCAGACAGACAGCCACAGCCCCCCCCCCCACTCACACACACACACACACACGTCAACGCTGAACAACAATTTCATCAGATACCTGAACAGCCCTCAGTACATACATGGCATCCTGTTGGCAACATCACCAGCGTGCATGGTGCAATGGCACCATGCCATTTATATTGCATAATTACCAACAGCGGAGCAACAGGTGTGCTTCAATTTATTCTATTTTTTTTACTATATATACCCATATATATGTCATGAAATTAATGTCTTAGACAAAAGAGGTGATTTATTATCATAAAGTTCCAGGGCAAAAGACTAAAACTCTTATTTTGAGTCCCACGATGTTAAGGTTTAAGAAACCCTTGACGAGTGAATTGTGTAAGAAGGCACCAACTCTGTATGAGGTAACAATTGTTAAATTAAACTGCCATAGACTTTTCCCTCTCTCAAAGGAAATAAAGACCCAGGCAACTGCAATTAAAGACCTTGTGAAGGGCGAGTATGACAATCTATTGTAATTACTGCGTTTACTAGTCTGCATAGGGAGCCACCACTTTGCTTGAAGTCATGTAACCATAATTAGAGCATTCTTTTTCACAACTGGCCCCAAGATGAGGAATATCAGATATTTCAATAGAATATAATACTGGTATAAGGCTTACAGGGCTCAGTCATCCTGCAGGTGCTATTACACATCCTCAGAGGTCTTCTTCTGCAGTGTTAATGTCAACGCTTCATGGGTGGAACATCATCTACAGTGTCCACAGCTGGTGCCTCATTGCAGCTGTTGCTGACTACAGCATGTTTACGCACGTTTTAAGCACACTGACAAAGATCAGTAGTCTCACATGTAACTCATTACCTGACATGAAAATATTTTGCTTTGCTTTGGTGGCTTTCACACCTAAATCATTTGGTTGGGATCTTCATTAACATGTTTTTAAATGAAGGTCTTTCAGCAGGTGTGAACACTCAATGTGGATTCAGATGTGCAACAAGCCAGCCCAAAAAAAATGTCACCAAAAATCAGAGGTGTTGGCCCACTTTTAACGGAAATCGGTGCTCGAAGTGGGCCAGCACTCACCGGTAAGCAGTACCAGAACTTCTACATTTTATTCTCAGGTGTACCATGACTTTCTCTTGCGCGCCGACACTTCAAACAAGCTGCCGGTACCCTTTTCTGCCTTCTCCATATCAGGTTCTCTGGGGCGAGTCATAATGGCCCTAAATTAACTGCATTACTCAGAGGGCACTGGGACCACTACATGACACTCACCTGTTCCTGTTCTGCCTGCCTGCTTTTCTCTGTTGGAGTCTAGTCTAAGTAACGTGACATTAACCTTACAATAATAGCCTGAAGGACAACTGGACATAGTGCATGGTGATGCAAAGGTGCTTAGTTTGTGTGACAAACTAAAAGTAGAGAGAAGAGAAAGTGTCAGATTTCACTGGGAATACAAGGAACTAGGGGCATTCTGGCCTGATAATTTCATTGCACCACGCACTAAAGCTCGTGCACACAGTCGAATATTTTTTACTCTAATAACTGAAATGGTTGTCCCCTTGATTGAATAAATCGACATTGTGAACTTCAGCAATATCTCCTAGTATCTTTTATTCACTGTAGAAAATTTAGAATGTAATGATTTGCTGATCATCATCATCATCATCATGTGATTTGCTGATAATGGCTGATACACACGCCAATATGTGAATAAAGGGGGACACCTCTGTAACCGAATGGTTCCATCGCATACCACATGGTTGCAACGTCGCCAGTTCGATTCCAGCCGGCAAACTTTGTTGCATGTAATCAATCAATCTCTCTCTCTCTCTCTCTCTCTTTCTCTCTCCACTGACAATCTAATGAACAGGTAAAAATACAAAAAAGAAAATATAAAAGAAAGAAATGTGAATAATTTGAGTCCTGGCACTTATTTTTTTCCCTCACTTCAAGCACTGACTGAAGTGTACAGCCCACTATTTCTGGTGTGAAAGTCCTTTCAAAAACCACAGTAGGGCAGTGGTGAAAGGATGCAATGCATTGTGGGTACATGGTGGCATGCTTTGACTACTTCAGTGTTTTTGGAAAGTTCCTCAGCCAATACGGTTCATGGGGCATGTTGCTTTTTTTCCCCTAAGCTTCCAGTGAGCCCACAACTAATAATAAATCACTCACCTTCTTTCCATATCTATTTCTCCACTGTTACTAGTTAGCCAAAAGAAGCCAATCCACCCTATTGTCATAATTTCCACATTTTGGTTCAAACTTTAACAAATGTCCTTATGTCCTTGGTACTGGACAATGTGAAGCAAGCCAAACCAATGAGTTTTAACAATATTGAGACCTCTGGTTCAGACTTTTCAAAGATTAGTTTGTGAAAACACCCTCAGCTTCTTTTGTAGTCTTGAACCTCCAACCTGTGTTTAATAAAACAAGAGATTATAATCTCACATGATTATCCCTCCCATCCACAGTTCATGTAGGGAAGTTCCCATTATACTTTCCAAGGCGAAGGGGGCATTAAACTATTGGTGCTTTGAAATTCCTACCTATTCCTGTTAGAGCCTTGCAGACAGTTACCATACATCAGCAGTTCCAAATCAATAGCAAAAAAAAAAAAGAAAAAAGAAGTATTCCTTAACAGCTCCCTTTCATCGTGCATGGCAATTCAATATCAATGCTCGACCACTTGTCTTGCCTTGCTCATTAAGTCCGCTCAGACGGAGTTATTGTTTATCGGCTGACCTTTGTCATTATAAATAAAAATGCAGTTCCTTCAAAAATCTCTCCTTCTCCTCCGATGACCGTAGAGTGTCAGCACTTAACCGTGGGCCTCTTGCTCATTTTGGCCACTCAGAGAGTTACATCAGCTGGCCGGCATCCAGTCCTGTCAGCTCCATTTCTGTTGATAAGTTGCAGGTGTGAGGTCAACGCAGACTGGGTTTGTCACTGGTTATAAATATATTAATAGTACACAGAGGGCAATGACATGAAGTGAAGAGCGATGAAAAGGCCCTAACTGATATCCAGCACTGAGTGCATCCCATATGTTGGGATCAGACTAGAGATTTTATAAAAAAACAAAATAAATATTCCCCTGCCAAGCAGCGTCCTTGATGACTGATTATTTAAGCTGAATCTAGGCTATACATGCAATAGTGATACCCAGCTAACTAGTGTGTGTTATTCACCCAACTTGTGTCTTGCTGGTGAGGAGGCCTGACTTATATAGAATAGAATGGAATAGAATATTCTTTATTAGTCATTTTGTACATACATACAAATGAAATTTACTCTCTGCATTTAACCCATCCTAGCTGTGTAGCTAGGAGCCCTGGGCAGCTGCCGTGCAGCACTCGGGGACCAACTCCAGTTATTTCTTCTTATTGTCTTGGTCAGAGGCACAGACAGGAGTATTAACCCTAACCTAACCCTAACCTAACCCTACCTTTTTTGATGGTGGGAGGAAACCCGAAGCACCCGGAGGAAACCCCCACAGACAGGGGGAGAACATACAAACTCCACACAGAAAAGACCTGGGACAGCCTGGGGTTTGAACCCAGGACCTTCTTGTTATGAGGCAACAGTGATGTATATATAAATAAAAATCTCCCACCCTTTTTCGGGTGGTGTGTGTCTTCCTCAAGCTCAGGTCCTCTATCACAGGCCTGGGAGTGTAAGGGTTCTGTGCATTATCATAGTTGTTCCTGGGACTGCACTCTTCTGGACAGAGACCTCAGATGTTGTTCCTGGAATCTGCTGGAGCCACTCTCCCAGTTTGGGGGTCAGCGCCCCTAGCGTTCCTATTACCACTGGGACTACTGTGGATTTACCCTTCAACATCCGATCTAGTAGTTCTTCCTTCAGCGCTTGGTATTTCTCTAGCTTCTCTTCCTGTTGTTGCCATTGCTCGGATTGCTACATTGATCACTACTGCTGTCTTCTGTTCCTTGTCAACCACCACAATGTCTGGTTGGTTAGCCAGCACTTGCTTGTCAGTCTGGAACTTGAATTCCCGCAGGATCTTAACTCTGTCCCACTCAACCACCTTTAGCAGTGTCTCCCATTTGGACTTGGGGACTTCCAATCTGTATTCAGTACAGATGTTCTTGTACTCTATCCCTGCCACTTGGTTATACCTTTCAGTGTATAGTTTCCCGCTAGCATTTTACACCCTGCTACTAAGTACTGGACTGTCTCAGGGGCATCTTTGCACAGCCTGCATCTTGGGTCTTGTCTGGTGTGGTAGACCCCTGCCTCAACCGATCTGGTGCTGAGTGCCTGTTCTTGTGCTGCTATGATCAGAGCCTCTGTGCTGTCCTTCAGTCCAGCCATTTCTAGCTACTGATAGGCTTTCTTAATATCAGCCACGTCTTCTATCTGTCAATGGTACATCCCCCGGAGGGGCATGGTCTTCCATGAAACCTCCTCTTCTCCCTCCCCACTCTGTCTTCTGCTGCCTGAGGTACTTACTCAGCAGTTTGTCCTGGGGGGTCTCCTTTTGATGTACTCATGGATGTTCCCTGTTTCATCCTCAATAGTGGCTCTGATACTCTCTAACCCTTGGCCCTCATCTTTTCACTTAGCGTAGTCTCAGGCTGCTGGATTTCGGGTGAACTTCCATTGTGAGGCCCATTGTGAGGAGTTCATTTGCCTTGACATCTGTGGCCTCTATTGTCTCCTGTGGCCAGCTTATTATCCCAGCAGGGTATCTGATGACTGGTGCTACATGTTGATGGCTAAGATATTATTCCTAGTATTGAGCTGGCTTCTCAGGACCTGCCTCGCTCTCTGGAGGTATTTGGCTATGGCTGACGACCTTTTTTTCTCGTCATGGTTCCCATTACCCTGTGGGATATCAGGGTACTTGTAGTTATAATTTATGTCTGCAATCCTGCCTTGTGGTCACTCTACCCATTCAGTCCTGATCAACTTCCCTCTCTTTGTCACCATTCAGCCACACTTATCCAGTCTGAATGAGTCTCACTGCAGTCTGTTTCAGACAACTGCAATGCAATTTGCATGGATTTGGTTGTTATACAGTTGTGCTGTTTATAAGTTTGGGGATACCTAAAGTCAGCTGAGACTGACAAAGTCACTTACACTCACCGGCCACTTTATTAGGCACACCTGTCCAACTGCTCGTTAACGCAAATTTCTAATCAGCCAATCACATGGCAGCAACTCAATGCATTTAGGCATGTAGACATGGTCAAGACGATCTGCTGCAGTTCAAACCGAGCATCAGAATGGGGGAGAAAGGTGATTTAAGTGACTTTGAACGTGGCATGGTTGTTGGTGCCAGACGGGCTGGTCTGAGTATTTCAGAAACTGCTGATCTACTGGGATTTTCACGCACAACCATCTCTAGGGTTTACAGAGAATGGTCCGAAAAAAAGAAAATATCCAGTGAGCGGCAGTTCTGTGGGCGAAAATGCCTCGTTGATGCCAGAGGTCAGAGGAGAATGGCCAGACTGGTTCCAGCTGATAGAAAGGCAACAGTAACTCAAATAACCACTCATTACAACCGAGGTATGCAGAAGAGCATCTCTGAACGCACAACACGTCGAACCTTGAGGCAGATGGGCTACAGCAGCAGAAGACCACACCGGGTGCCACTCCTGTCAGCTAAGAACAGGAAACTGAGGCTACAATTCGCACAGGCTCACCAAAATTGGACAATAGAAGATTGGAAAAACGTTGCCTGGTCTGATGAGTCTCGATTTCTGCTGCGACATTCGGATGGTACGGTCAGAACTTGGCCTCAACAACATGAAAGCATGGATCCATCCTGCCTTGTATCAACGGTTCAGGCTGGTGGTTGTGGTGTAATGGTGTGGGGGATATTTTCTTGGCACACTTTGGGCCCCTTAGTACCAATTGAGCATCGTGTCAACGCCACAGCCTACCTGAGTATTGTTGCTGAGCATGTCCATCCCTTTATGACCACAGTGTTCCCATCTTCTGATGGCTACTTCCAGCAGGATAACGCGCCATGTCATAAAGCTCGAATCATCTCAGACTGGTTTCTTGAACATGAAAATGAGTTCACTGTACTCAAATGGCCTCCACAGTCACCAGATCTCAATCCAATAGAGCACCTTTGGGATGTGGTGGACCGGGAGATTCGCATCATGGATGTGCAGCCGACAAATCTGCAGCAACTGCGTGATGCTATCATGTCAATATGGACCAAACTCTCAGAGGAATGTTTCCAGTACCTTGTTGAATCTATGCCACGAAGGATTAAGGCAGTTCTGAAGGCAAAAGGGGGTCCAACCCGGTACTAGCAAGGTGTACCTAATAAAGTGGCCAGTGAGTGTAGATGAGTGACGACATTTTTCTCCCACTAATCTTTGTGTCCAGACGAACTGTCAAGTCTAAAGACGTATTTTTAAAAAATTTTTTTTTACTTAAGTCTGACTCGAGTTTGTGTTATGTGACTCAAGTTCACACCTCTGCAATTTAGCACAACAAATGACAAAGAAAGCCATTTCCATCAACATTTCTACAGGCCTAGACAATTTTTGCTTTCATTGTATGGTTTATAGCCAAGCAGCCTATCCTATCAAATGAGCACATCTGATCTATGCAATCCATGACATGCACGCGCACACACACACACACACGCACGCACGCACGCACGCACGCACGCACACACACACACACACACACACACACACACACACACACACATACACAAAACCTTGCTTTTTATTCTATTTCAACAATATGCCTAAACCTTTGGTATAGTCTAAAACATTCAGTCAAAAACATTCAGTCAAATCTCTGCAGAGATATTCAAAGATATCTGAAAAAACTTAGCCCACTGACAGTCTGCCTTCTAAAACATTTTCCTCCTATTCACTCCTCTAACTTCATTTAAAGAGGCCAAATCATGCTTGTTGGGTTTTTCCCTTTCCTTTAGTGTGTTATATAGCCGGGAGGTGCATGTAAAATGTCTGCAGAGTTACAAAGCCCAAAGTCCACACCAAAGGGAGTTATTCTCTCTAACAGAAAACACTGCCTGGAATGCCTTGTTTCTAGTCCAGCATTTTCTTCCATTACCTGTCTATGTCACTATGTAACACATTTTCATAATCCCTGCCTAGCGGCTAGTTTGGGCCACCCTCAACACCAGCAAAAGAATGAGGCGGTGCTCACATGGACCGAGTGCTACCCCTTGGCAGGCTTCTGGATGTTGGCCAATCGGAAGAAAGCAGTGGGCTTTTAGGGAGGGAAGGTTTTAAGAGACAGCTAAAGCAAGCTAAAATGGCTTGTTTCAGACAGAGGATAAGCTGAGGGGCCAGTATAGGATAAATAAGGATATTTTTGAACTATGAATTATGCAAAGCTACCCTAAGTGAAGCCCCAGAAAAACAATATGGAACTGGAATGAGCATGATATGGCTTCTTAAAATTGAGAATTTCAGGCAGTTTTTGAATGTACCCATTACACAATGATGTTTGGAGGTCACTTATTCAAAGCACTGTTACACGGAGTTGAGAAAAATTATGCAACACAAAAAATAACAAGGATATATTACTTATTGATCCTTGAGTGGAATCATCCCACTGCCAAGGAGGTCAGAGTGCAGATTTAGATAAAGAAGTGCACCCTTGGTAAGGGTGGTGATTTAGTGTTTTTCTCAAGGGCACTCAAACTGGAGGACATTTGCTGACATGGGACTTGAATGTAGGTCATCCAGTTGAAGGACTTTCCTCCTTTCAACTAAGCTGCCCAGCCAATTTAGTGGCAATGAGCAGGTTTAAAACGGCTGAAAATAAAGTTGGAAATAACGCTAGCAATAAGCTGCTTTTACATACTGTGGTAAACTGACCCTTCGCTAAGCCCCGCCCCCCTTGGTTACTGTTGCTACGCCTGGCAAGCTATCGTCCGTCCGCGAAATTTAAACATGGCGTTTACTGTCATGTCAGTGACAGATATTCCAAGTGAATTGACATCCAATTTCTGGAAAAGCAAGGAGATATCAGAGAGAAGTAGACAGAAAGACTTGCAATATGCATTTGAAAGCTAAATTCATGACATAATTTGTCAGCGTGTGAATGAAGGGGTAATTAAAATTGAGGCTAAAGCCTACAGGTCCCAATATAAGACCCAGGCAACCCACGTCTTAACTATTCACGTTAAGGACAAGGAGATAAATGAACAACAATGCTCGTGTACAGCAGGGTAAGACAATATAGATAGTTTTATTTTAAGTTGTATTTTAAGCTGACATTTAGCTGAGTCCATATAGCCTACTAGCTAGCTTTCAGATCTAGCTAACATTAGGCTATGTTTTAGCTAGCCAGCTGGATCAGGGGAGCTCACATACACTTTCCCGTTTGTTTAAAGTGCACCAGGATATTGCTCATACATCGTGGGCTTGATCCATACACTGGATCTTATAAAGGCAAGAACAGAAGAGTCAGCTAAGTCCTGCAAAAGTTTGCCGCAACAATGGCACAAACCAAGAGGTGGTAAAATAAAGGCTGTGCCCGTATCATCGGTGGTGGTCGCAAAGGCTAGACAGGATCGAAAGCGGAGACCAGTTGACAGTCACTACACCGGGAGCAGGTAAGTTAACTGGATTGTCACTGACTACCTGGAATGACCTGTCATACCCCCCCCCCAAAATGACATACTTTACATATTCAGCAGTAGTCCATATTGATATTAATAATGTTTTGATATTATTTTCCAAGGACCCCCTCAATAACGGACGAAGACTTGGCACTACTGAGACGGCAGACGGGAGCACCCATCAGCTACTTGGCTAACAGACCGCCTATAGGAGAAAACAACTACCCCCTTGGAAGTTGTTTGAGCCAACAGGTAAATGAAAAAGGATTTGACTGAGTCAACATAAGCATTTATTTTGTATCCAAAAGTCACTTATTACATAGGCAATAGTGTACAAGTAAACTCAGGTAGGTTAGTATCATACAATATTACATAGGACTAATATGACTAAAGAAACATGAAAAAGGATGTAATGGACATGTACTTGTATTATAAGACAGTAATACCTTGTAGACAGAAAGGTACGAGAGGAGGGGACGCTTATCCACCAGGGTGCCTCCTGATCACTGGTCTTTGATGATGTGTGGTTGGAAGTTGGACAGCATGCTAACCACGTACCATATCTGATTTATGTTGGAAAGTCGGGACATTGGTATTCTACCAGAAACACTCTTAAACTTTATAATTTTGGCAATTGCCCTTTCCACATAAACTCCGTGTTATGCGATTTTTTTGATCATCTCAACATCTGCATGTGGCATCTGACGGTTAGATCTAGCAAAAGGTGGAATGTTCAGTCGGAGACCAATCTTTTCCACTTCTTTTTCAATTACAAAACCTTTGTCGGTCATTAATCCATCTCCAACTTTAAGGTAGCCACACTGAATACAACCCTGCAGTAGCTCTATAATATTACACTGATTAAAGATCTCTTTGTCTGAAATAGATCCAGTGAATATAGCAGACACATACATAACTGCACCTCGTGGGTCACAAGCAACTAGTGACTTCAGTGTGTTGGAGGACTTGTAGGTTGAATAGGTTTGACTCTGCCAACAGTAATGAGCTGGGCTTCTGTGTCTTCAGTTCTGTGCAGTCCAGAATTGCAAATGTATTTGGGAATTCCTCTTTAAAGTTAACAGGCATGTTCTGTGAAATCACATCTCTATGCGGCCAAATGGACAGTTGGCCAAGTCTGTCATACATGTAGTCTACCTAGGAGTTTATCAGTGTGCTGACACTCTGTACACGAATCTGAAATCTAAATGCTAAATCTTTGTGGTCAAAATTTTGTCTTAGTTTCATTAGTGTGAGTAAAAACAGACTATGCACGGGAAGTTTTTGGATCTCGATGTCTGGCATTTTGTGAGAGAGGAATGTTTGTTTGTGGAGTGATGGGATCATTGGGTACTTTGAAAAATTCACATAGGCTGTTGAACTGATCATAGGTGAATCCAGTGCAGTAGTGGAAGTACTCAGGTACATGACTGTTGTTTAGACACTCTGGGGTTAATGCATTTGTAGTGTATGCATGAAGTTCCTTCCCAAGCAACTGGATTTGGCTGTCTTTGGCTTGAAGTTCCATCTTCAGGTTCAACATCTCCTGCTTCTGTTTTGCTAGTGTCTCCTTTAGAGTCTCCAATGCCTCTCCATGGTTGTCTGGGTCATGGTGTGTCTCTGTAAATGACGAAATGATAAAACATTAGTAAATAATTTGTACACATTTCTTCCCTTTTACAGCTTCCTCTTGTCAGGCCAGCAAGACCAACACCACCTACAAACCAGCCTGGCGATTTCCCTGATTTCCCGTTGCCGCCACAACCAACACATGTCTGTATGGTGCTCAATCGAAATGAAATGTGTAGCTACAGTAAAATGACAGTCACTTTGGCAGAATCTGTAGCTCTAGAACATGAGACCATACAACAGGACACAAGTAACATTTGGCATCTTGAAAGGTCTCCCCGACTCACATCAAGCTCGTTTCATAGAATATGCATAAGGAGAGCCAACCATGACATCCTTGCCGCTAGTATCAAAACCAAGGCCCCAAGACAGACCAAGGCAATGAAAAGAGGGGTAGATCTAGAACCTATAGCTGCAATGCAGTACTCTGAGGTCACAGGCAATCTGTGTTCCCATGTGGCTTTGTGGTTAATCCTCATGCTCCACACCTTGGCACTTCACCAGACAGGAAGGTGATAGAGAGGGGGGATAGTACAAGCTATGGACTTTTGGAGATCAAGTGCCCATCAAAAGACAGTTTCAAAGACCGTACCTATCTCGTGAGGCAGGCAGATGGTAGCTACAAGCTAAAGGAGAGCCACTCCTATCACTACCAAATAACAGGGCAGCTGGGACTTATGGGCATGCCATGGTGTGACTTCTTTGTAATGTGCACTGAGGATTATCACCTACAGCGTATATATTTTGATGCAGTAAAGTGGGTTAACATGAAAAACAAATTAGATTTGTTTTTATTTAACTACTTTCTCAGCAGATGCCATCAGTAGAACAGAAATAAATAGACACATAACTACATAGATGCACTTGAAAACTTACCTGTATCACTGTCACAGGCTTGAGAAGCAGTGTCTTCGGCAGGGTTTGGAGAAGTAGTGTCATCAGTAGGGTTTGAGCTGCAGGCTTGCGGAGCATCCTGTTCCTCACTTCTGGTTCTGTAAAAAAGTTCAGTTTGACAATCATTTAGTTAGAAACAAAAACATAAATTAATTAATAAATGCTGTATTTATCATTTTAAATAGACAGAAAGCGAGAATCCTGAGGTGGGTTTTGATACAAAATTAAATGCATTCATTCAGTGTAGCCTAGCAATCCAAATGCATTCATGTACATATTCCTTTATCAATCTATGAAATTAAAAGCTGTGTGTAAACTGCGTGGTAGAAAGAAATGTCATGTCCTTTCAAACTCAATAAAATTGTTAATGTTACTTTGATTGCTTGTCGCCTTTTTGTTGGAGGCTTTCGGCAACCTCCATAATGTTCCTTCCTTTGGACAGTTGCAGGGATAGCCGCTATGGGATTCGGATATTCAGGTGTAGGCTGTCCATTCACAAAATGCTAAAAGATAACAGTTGATAGTTAATAGCATGCATACCTTCGCAACCAATATTACCAGCCAATTTTTTTTATGTGCTAAATTTGCTATGATACTTCCCCTTTCTCTGAACTAGCTAGCTAGCAGCACTATCGGCGTCTGTATAAGAGACTAGGGTTGTCAGATGTAACGTTAGCTAGCAACTTCTCTACATTTGAAAAGATGTTGCTGATTGAGATGATGGAAGAGTTTGGGGCACTGAGATGATAACATAACTCATAACATACAAAGTTAGGTATAAGGTTTGGTGGAACCGGACTAAAATGTAACGAGCATTGTTAGTACTAGATAGATAACCTAGCTAGCTAGGCTAGCTAACGTTAGCAAGCTTACCTTGGAGCAAACAAATGTATTTTTGTTTATCCTCGATGGATTCAGCTGTGAGTGAGGTCTTCCACACTGTTTGATCCACATTCGAAATTTTTCGTCTTGTGTTTTAGGCTTAGGAAAAGCCCAAAATACGACCCCACCCTCCAAACTTTTAGGATATCTGCTGTCTGATTTGCAGGTACCGTAAGCGCACCGCTTCGGCATTTCCTCGATAGCTTGCCAGGCCTCTCCTGCTTAGTAACGGTTACTAACATAGGATTGGACAGTGGCTGTTCTAGGACGGGGCTTAGCGAAGGGTCAATTCTACTGGAATGTTTCTGCTGGAAGTCAGGGGGTTCATTTGCATATTACCCACGATGCAGCTGGAGTGTTAATGTTTTGTCTTATACTGTAGGATATTGAACATGTTAAAAGCGGGCATATCTGTTACAGATAGCGGGGATGTTGTGGAAGGTAATGGGGACGTTATTAGAGAAGTTGTATTAGACAACATGTTATTTCCCACCATGAGTGTAAAGAGTAGGCAAATAGGTTTAGTTCGGTCCTGTGGCCAAGTAAAGAAGATAAGCTGAGACCAATACAAACTTGTGTCTGTTATCACTGGCTTGTCTTACGATCATTAAAAGCTTGCTGGTTAACTGTGAAAGGTTGGCTGAGGAGTCCATTATTTGACCACGTTACATTGGTGTCAGCAGTGGGATGGTGAGACCGTAGGGCCGTAGGAAGCGTATGCGCCCAGAGGCGTGAAGGAGCTGATATGCTCAAGAGCAGGGACGCACTTCCCGAAGGAAGGGGGTAGTGTAACGTGCATGGATAAGTAGACATGTTGGCCACTGGCTGACTGATCTGACCCTTTAGTCGAGCGGTTAGTGATGTCTCCTGCGGTGCGGGCGATACGGGTTCGCATCCCGGCTGCGGCAGTTCCTGTGGTTGCCTCCCGAAGTCGCTACAATACTAATGTATTTCGGTGTTTACAAAGGGTCCAAGGAATTACAAAAAGGGAGAAACGACAATAAAACAAAGCATCTGTGAACTAAAGAATGAACTGAAAAATCTCCTTCCTGGGATGTATTTTCCAGTGACCTGTAGCTAAGTAACCTTTAATCATAGAGCTGTATAGCTTAACAGAAAACATGATAGTACACACAATTTAATATTCAGCAAGACTAGCATTATAGTTATTATTCACGTTATTTCTCCAGCCTCAATAAATAACTTCCAGGCTGTGCGTTCACAGCATCCCAAAACTAGTCAAACTCCACTCCTTCCTTCTGCAACTTTCTATGCATGACGCATTGTCTATTCAGCACACACAACTAAGAGGTGAATTAGATACTTTAATTACTGCACAAATTAATGTTAATATAATCAATTAGTTCTAATTAGTTTCGAACCTTACATCCCAATACTATGGACCAGGGCCAAATAAAGGTTTTTATGTATTTATTTATTTGTATTTTTTTTGGGGGGGGGGTTCTCCCCTTTTTCTCCCCAATTGTACCCGGCCAATTACCCCACTCTTCTGAGCAGCCCCGGTTGTTGCTTCCCCCCTGCCGATCCAGGGAGGGCTGCAGACTACCACATGCCTCCCCCGATACATGTGGAGTCGCCAGCTGCCTCTTTTAACCTGACAGTGAGTAGCCCCGCCAGGGGGACGCAGCACATGGGAGGATCACGTTATTCCCCCCAGCTCCCCCTCCCCCCTAGACAGGCACCCCAACCGACCAGAGGAGGTGCTAGTGCAGCGAGCAGGACACATACCCACATCCAACTTCCTACCTGCAGACCGCCAATTGTGTCTGTAGGGATGCCCGACATAACCAGAGGCAACACGGGGATTCGAACCGGCGATCCCCATGTTGGTAGGCAACGGAATAGACCGCTACACTACCCGGACGCCCAGGGCTAGATAAAGTTTTGCAATGTTATACTTGCAGGCATTGCTAGACAAAGCCAGGTAGTTATATTCCTTCTATTTTTCTTTCTTCACATGGCATCCAAGTGCTGGGGGACAGAGTCTCTGCCTGGTCTCAGTCAGGCTCTCTGAGCCAGTTTAATTTTGATGTGAAGCCTCTCTAATAGAAGGAGGAACTGCTTCACGCTGGCTAGAGATAAATGCACAGAACAGCAGTGCAGGCAGAACAGGGGTCAAGCAGCATTCTGCTAGAATGCTCAGGGGACTATACTACCCATCACACCACATGGAAGGGTGGAACAGAAAATAAGAAAAGGAGAGATGATGAGAAAAAATGATGTAGAGAACTGAGAAGCGGAAGTGATAAAGCTGTATTAATGAGCTGAGTGTCGGAAGGGGGGGGGGTATATTTATCTCTTCAAGTCACTTTGCTACAGGCAGCCGGTCTCGACCCAACACCATTCAGCCAATAGAGGTTGGAGTAACCCCCTGATCAGTCTAATAGGAGGAAGGGAGGCAGGAGAGGGTGACATGGAGAGAAGAGACAGGGAAAGTCAGTGACTTGGTGTGTGTGTGTGTGTGTATGTACACTACCGTTCAAAAGTTTGGGATCACCCAAACAATTTTGTGTTTTCCATGAAAAGTCACACTTATTCACCACCATATGTTGTGAAATGAATAGAAAATAGAGTCAAGACATTGACAAGGTTAGAAATAATGATTTGTATTTGAAATAAGATTTTTTTTACATCAAACTTTGCTTTCGTCAAAGAATCCTCCATTTGCAGCAATTACAGCATTGCAGACCTTTGGCATTCTAGCTGTTAATTTGTTGAGGTAATCTGGAGAAATTGCACCCCACGCTTCCAGAAGCAGCTCCCACAAGTTGGATTGGTTGGATGGGCACTTCTTGCGTACCATACGGTCAAGCTGCTCCCACAACAGCTCAATGGGGTTCAGATCTGGTGACTGCGCTGGCCACTCCATTACCGATAGAATACCAGCTGCCTGCTTCTGCTCTAAATAGTTCTTGCACAATTTGGAGGTGTGTTTAGGGTCATTGTCCTGTTGTAGGATGAAATTGGCTCCAATCAAGCGCTGTCCACTGGGTATGGCATGGCGTTGCAAAATGGAGTGATAGCCTTCCTTATTCAGAATCCCTTTTACCCTGTACAAATCTCCCACCTTACCAGCACCAAAGCAACCCCAGACCATCACATTACCTCCACCATGCTTAACAGATGGCGTCAGGCATTCTTCCAGCATCTTTTCATTTGTTCTGCGTCTCACAAACGTTCTTCTTTGTGATCCAAACACCTCAAACTTGGATTCATCCGTCCACAACACTTTTTTCCAGTCTTCCTCTGTCCAATGTCTGTGTTCTTTTGCCCATCTTAATCTTTTTCTTTTATTGGTCAGTCTCAGATATGGCTTTTTCTTTGCCACTCTGCCCTGAAGCCCAGAATCCCGCAGCCGCCTCTTCACTGTAGATGTTGACACTGGTGTTTTGCGGGTACTATTTAATGAAGATGCCAGTTGGGGACCTGTGAGGCGTCTGTTTCTCAAACTAGAGACTCTAATGTACTTATCTTCTTGCTCAGTTGTGCAACGCGGCCTCCCACTTCTTTTTCTACTCTGGTTAGAGCCTGTTTGTGCTGTCCTCTGAAGGGAGTAGTACACACCGGTGTAGGAAATCTTCAATTTCTTAGCAATTTCTCGCATGGAATAGCCTTCATTTCTAAGAACAAGAATAGACTGTCGAGTTTCAGATGAAAGTTCTCTTTTTCTGGCCATTTTGAGCGTTTAATTGACCCCACAAATGTGATGCTCCAGAAACTCAATCTGCTCAAAGGAAGGTCAGTTTTGTAGCTTCTGTAACAAGCTAAACTGTTTTCAGATGTGTGAACATGATTGCACAAGGGTTTTCTAATCATCAATTAGCCTTCTGAGCCAATGAGCAAACACATTGTACCATTAGAACACTGGAGTGATAGTTGCTTGAAATGGGCCTCTATACACCTATGTAGATATTGCACCAAAAACCAGACATTTGCAGCTAGAATAGTCATTTACCACATTAGCAATGTATAGAGTGTATTTCTTTAAAGTTAAGACTAGTTTAAAGTTATCTTCATTGAAAAGTACAGTGCTTTTCCTTCAAAAATATGGACATTTCAATGTGATCCCAAACTTTTGAACGGTAGTGTAGTTGGAGGGAGTCTGCTTGTAGAGTGTCCTTTCTACAATGCCAAGGCTAAAGTGTTATGAGAGTGTATGTAGTATGTGTGGGTGTGTGTGTGTGTGTGTTTTGGGGGGGAGCGGGGGGGGTTTGTCAAAGCCCTCGTGGGTCTTTGGAGGGAGACCTGGCACTTGGCACCAGTGACAACCGTGTTATTGAAGGGTGGGGGCAGAATTAGAGGGCGCGACAGAGAGCACAGAATGTGGAACATCATTAACAAGCTCACATTGTTGAAGTGGGGACTGTAATTAAAGGGCTCCCACAGCACTGGGAGAATGATTTGATTGAAGGAGTAGAGGGACACAGTGATTTCACTCATCTACCAGTACTTGCTGGTGTGACCTTCACACAGATTGTATTGCTGAGGGGTGTGTATACGTTATGTGTGTATATTTAAAATACGGGTGTGTATATGTGCGTATGTGTGTGTATGCGTGTGGGTCCGTATTCATATTAACTTGCTGAAGAAAGAGGACAGATACAAGAAGGTCAATTAGATACTGCAGTCTACAATCAATGTCATTGTTCCTCTGAATGAGAGGGAAACAGTGGGGATCAGTGGATAGAACGGTCATTCCCCTGTTCTCAATAAGGGAAAGGTCAGTGAAGAAAACAGCAAATAAAAGGCTGGAGAAGAGAGTTATCTTCAAACCCCCAAGGGCCCGAAACAGCACACTAAAAGACTGAAGTCTGAATTCCTGTCAGTTTGCCTATAAAAACTCTTGGACCCACTGAAGACAGGCAAAGAAAATTGCCGCAGTACTTTTCTCCCGTCCTCTAATCATAGTGCAGCCATTTGTGGATTTTCTACCTCAGCTGATGATCACTAATGCTACTGACGTAGGATCTGGGTAGGATCTCCAAGAGTTAGGAGATGGAGTTTGAAACTGGGACATCAGTATGACGACTGTATCTTTAACAAGTACATCTATCTGTACGAGAGGCTTGACCTAATGCTCCAAAGATCCACGAAAACAACAGGGTGAGTCACAGAGAAGACACCCGAGGTCAGAGCTCTGACCCTGTTTGTGTTCCCCGGGGCAAAATCTGGAGGTTGGGGGGTTAATATGTGGCTGGCCTATTGCTGCTGGTAGTGGAGCTTGTGTGCAAGCCAGAATAACAACAAAGCTCATCCGGAGGCACTGATATAAGGGTTGGATGAAGAATCAATAAATTTATTTATCCTGTTGCTAGAGAAATCAACCATGCAATATTTTTCAAAATACCACCCAGAATGCCACAGATATGATCAACCTAGTCTTGCAGACAAAACAATCATTTACAAAATATTTGCATTTCCCAAAGTATGTTGCTTGCCAGCATTTTGTCACATGCCCACAATACATGTCAGGTGTCATCAAGTCTTGCGGGGCCAGACATAACAATGTCATTTCATGACAGGATTATACATATACGATGTCTGACACTGTGAGACATTTTACACACGTCGACATATCAAATCACATTCTGTCGCATGCGTACAGTGCATTTCAATGCATTGATGAATGAGGACATTGTTCAGGACATTCGCTCTGATCATCCGTTTAAGTATCATTAGATTAGAGATGGTTAAATTCAGGCATATGGTTAGAAAATGTCATGTTTTGGTATTACATTAGAGATGGTTAAGTTTAGGAATGGGTTCGGTGTGGTTAAGGTCAAAGTAAGGATCTGAAAGGCCAATTGTGAGGCATTAAGCACTGAAATTAAAAGTAGCTCTCTAGGGTGTCCGGGTAGCATAGCAGTCTATTTTGTTGCCTACCAACATAGGGATCGCCTGTTTGAATACCCGTGTTCCCTCCGGCTTGGTCGGGCGTCCCTAAAGACACAACTGGCCGTGTCTGCGGGTGGAAAGTCAGATGTGGGTATGTGTCCTGGTCACTGCACTAGTGCCTCCTCTGGTCGGTTGGGGCACCTGTTCGGGGGGGGGGGGGACTGGGGAGAATAGCGTAATCCTCCTACGCACTATGTGCCCCTAGTGAAACTCCTCACTGTCAGGTGAAAAGAAGAGGCTGGTGACTCTACATGTATCGGAGGAGACGTGGTAGTCAGCAGCCCTCCCCAGATCGGCAGAGGAAGTGGAGCAGCAACCGGGGCAGCTCGGAAAATAGGGTTATTGGCCAAGTACAATTAGGAAGATAAAGGGGGGGGGGTAGAGCTCCAGATGTCCTAAGTCACATCCTCATTCATCAATATGTTGGCGATCAAAGTATCCTGGGACCTGCAAAAACATTATATTTGAATCACAGAAGGTGACTCAGTTCATCTGGACACAACGTTGTGTCCAGATGAACTGATTCACCTTCTGTGATTTCCTTACCTGGATATTGAGCATGCATAAAGATACTGTATTTGAACATTTTCTCTGAGACTTGGCTGGATGTGATTACCTTCACAGTCCCTGTTCATGAGACATTTTTCCTGTTTTATTGAGTTGTCCTTAAGCAAAACATACTTCTATTTGTTCCTGCTCACTTGCTGTATTTTTTCTTGGCTTAGTGTCATATATAACATCTTTGTAAACATTGCTAAAATAAGTCAAAAATGCTGACACAAGTAAGGCTGCAACATGCTCTAATGCAAGTTTAAGCTTGCGTTCAGTATTTTATCGCTGGTAAGTCAACTTCTGAAATATTTATTCGTCCTCATTCCTCGGCATTCTTCCGTTTTTGAAATCAAACTCTATTAGATATCACAGAGGACACTTAATGTAAGAACATTCAAACAGACAAGAACAAAGACTGGCAATGACTGTGTAGTGACAGCATTTTGCCTCAAAGCCCCATACAGTCAAACAAAGCACAATAAGATTAGTTTTACCCTCCACAGCCAACTTTTTTTCCCCTATATTTCCTCGCTCATTTCAAATAAAACTGTCAAATCAGAGGAGATACTAGGGGGAATTGTTCTCAAGGGAAGTGGAATTGAGTGTAAACTGTGCTGATGTGCTGTGTATATGGAGTATCTGTCCCCATAAAACACTGAAAAACTGTACACATAATCGAGCAGAGGAGCAAAAAAAGCAGCAAAAGAGACAGAAACAGTCATTGTGAGCGTCACTCTCTGGCAGAATAGTTATATAAATTGTCATACTTCTCAACAAAAAATATCTCTCTGACCGGGTTGGAGACACAGCTGGGAGAGTGTGTGTATGAGATCATTTATTTGTGTATTGATGTGGTTTCCGTGAAGCTTAAGCAATGACGGCAACACTGGGACTTCAAGGTCTATGGCATTTTCTTTTTTTGAAGCAATACGCTCCCTTCAGATTAGCAAACTTTTTGATATTCACTGCAAACCACATGCAGACCATGCAAAAAAAGACAAAGACCTAAATTCAACAACATTTACACAGCTACACTGACCCATGAAATATGAACTGACCACATGATGGCTATTCACAAACAGAGAACACCATGACAACCATAAGGCCACTGTACATCGGTGCAGATTGACATGAGTCAACACTCCAATTAATTTCCTTATTAAACCCCTAACACCACCGGTCTCAACGTACATCATCTTATTTATCTGCAAATCCTCAGGACACTGTCCTATCCCCGGGAGCTGAAGATCCATCAGAGTTGTATTTTGTGTAAGAAAAAAAGGTTTTGGCTGGTTTTTCAGAGCAATGCTAAATACTGCATGCGTAAGATTTGACGGGTGCCAGCCGGCACTTCCGGTGTGTGCAGTGCCACGAGCGGCACTTGAATTGAGTCATTCAACTCTGTGACTCGCTCTGTCTCTGTCATGGATCTCAAGCCAAAGTTAGCTTTATTAATACAGCCATTGGAGAGGGACAATTGATTCCTTTGTCGTAGAACACCAGACAATCTATCAGTCAATGCAATCTTCTTATCCTACACACTACTGTATGGGGCATCATACATTAGTCTACTGAAAGAAGAAGAAAAAAAAACAACTCTTCAGTATGTGTCCCTTTCCTTCCATCTGTACAGTTATCATTTTCTTTCTTTTCTTTCCTTTACGGGTTTGTAATTATTCCTTCTATCCCCGCTCCTAAAGCCACCTTTCTCCTGGATTCTTATATGGTGTTTTGTGGCCACGTTTCTCCTTTTTGCACAGAACAAACCAGAAAGTAGACAACATCATTTGCACTGAGGTGTAGACAGAAGGATAGAAACAACTACAAACCCCAATTCCAATGAAGTTGGGACGTTGTGTAAAACGTGAATAAAAACAGAATACAATGATTTGCAAATCCTTTTCCACCTATATTCAATTGAATACACTACAAAGACAAGATATTTAATGTTCAAACTGATAAACTTTATTGTTTTTTGAAAATATTCACTCATTTTGAATTTGATGCCTGCAACACATTCCAAAGAAGCAGGGACAGGGGCAACAAAAGACTGGGAAAGTTGAGGAATGCTCAAAAAACACCTGTTTGGAACATTCCACAGGTGAACAGGTTAATTGGAAACAGGTGAGTGTCATGATTGGGTATAAAAGGAGCATCCCCGAAAGGCTCAGTCATCCACAAGCAAGGATGGGGTGAGGTTCAGCACTTTGTGAACAACTGCGTGAGCAAATAGTCCAACAGTTTAAGAACGTTTCTCAACGTACAACTGCAAGGAATTTAGGGATTTCATCATCTACAGTCCACAATATCATCAAAAGTTTCAGAAAATCTGGAGAAATCTCTGCACGTAAGCGGCAAGGCCGAAAAACAACATTGAATGCCTGTGACCTTCGACCCTTCAGGCGGCACTGCATTAAAAACCGACATCATTCTGTGAAGGATATTACCACGTAGGCTCAGGAACACTTGGGAAAACCATTGTCAGTTAACACAGTTCGTCGCTACATCTACAAGTGCAAGTTAAAACTCTACCATGCAAAGCGAAAGCCATATATCAACAACACCCAGAATCGCCGCCGGCTTCTCTTGGCCCGAGCTCATCTGAGATGGACTGATGCAAAGTGGAAAAGTGTGCTGTGGTCTGACGAGTCCACATTTCAAATTGTTTTTGGAAATCATGGACGTTGTGTCCTCCGGGCTAAAGAGGAAAAGGACTATCCAGATTGTTATCAGCGCAAAGTTCAAAAGCCAGCATCTGTGACGGTATGGGGGTGTGTTAGTGCCCATGGCATGGGTAACTTGCACATCTGTGAAGGCACCGTTAATGCTGAAGGTACATACAGGTTTTGGAGCAACATATGCTACCATCCAAGCGATGTCTTTTTCAGGGTCGTCCCTGCTTATTTCAGCAAGACAATGCCAAGCCACATTCTGCACGTGTTACAACAGCGTGGCTTCGTAGTAAAAGAGTGCGGGTACTAGACTGGCCTGCCTGCAGTTCAGACCTGTCTCCCATTGAAAATGTGTGGCGCATTATGAAGCGCAAAATACGACAACGGAGACCCCGGACTGTTGAGCAACTGAAGTCGTACATCAAGCAAGAATGGGAAAGAATTCCACCTGTAAAGCTTCAACAATTAGTGTCCTCAGTTCCCAAACGCTTATTGAGTGTTGTTAAAAGGAAAGGTGATGTAACACAGTGGTAAACATGCCCCTGTCCCAGCTTCTTTGGAACGTGTTGCGTGTTGCATCAAATTCAAAATGAGTGAATATTTGCAAAAAAACAAAGTTTATCAGTTTGAACATGAAATATCTTGTCTTTGTAGTGTATTCAATTGAATATAGGTGGAAAAGGATTTGCAAATCATTGTTTTCTGATTTTATTTACGTTTTACACAACGTCCCAACTTCATTGGAATTGGGGTTTGTAGTTAAATTTAGCCAGAGTAGACCGAGTTCATCATCATGTCCATAACCAAACACCCTGCATGGGGGGCAGTCACGGTGGAAAACAGCACACAGGAATGAAATGGACAATTGTGAACAGTGCTCCCATTGGGGGGGAAGGTTTTGATATTTTCCACTTTGTTTTTTGTTTTGCTTTAGCATCTTTAATCAATCACACAGAGACAGGGCCTTGTGTAGACTGGCATGTTTTTTTTTGATATGCTGCCACAACATTTTATACAGTGTTGTACAGTATAATAGTGTTATAACTTATTATTTTGGCAGTTATAGGTATAGGGTATTGCTATGTAAGCATAAGTTTACGGCTTAAGAGGCAAGTCCAAAGGTTTGCTACATAGAACCATCTCAAGTAACTGCAGAGTATCAAAAATATTGAAATTTGTTCTATTTGCAGATGACACCCATATTTTCTGTTCTGGCAGCTTTTGGGAGGGAATCACAACAAAAATTAGAAAATTAAAAAGGTGGTTGACATAAATTAGAATCAATAAATTTGAACAAAAAGATTATGTTGTTTGGAAATTGTAAAATAAACACTCAAGTACAAATGATGATAGACAGTGTTTACAAAGAGTATGAAATACATTTCTAGGTGTGATAATAGACCACAAAATCTGCTGGAAACCTCATAAAATATGTGCGAGCGAAGCTGGCAAGGAGCATTGCAGTCCTGGGAAAAACAAGGCACATTCTGAATCACACACGCACATACAGTATACTACGATATATGTTGAGGTGCAGATTCTCACACGCCTCATCCTACTTATATACTATATGAAGAGGTAAGTTCAAAGACAGTGCAGGTACATTAGGGTCAAAGGGAGAGGGTCCAGCCTGTCTTGGCCAGGTCTTTGTTTTCCATTAGTCAGAGTTATGGTCCTTAAGGCACTGTGCGAGAGCACTTAAGGGTGGTGATAAATACACACAGCCACTAAAACAAGGCTGACTGACAACTCAGGGACAACACACACCCACAAACCCCTTCAATGATCTGCTGTGGGATCAACTGCACAATTCTGCACCCTCACACACTTTGACTGACTGCTCAGAGATGGCCTGTATATCATTTCTGGGGTTTATTCGGATCTAGATCAAGGGCGATAGACTTTCCTACTTTGAGAGTCCCCGCATTAAGTTATACAGGTATGACACAAATTATGAGAAATGTTTTTTTTCACTAATAAATCAACCACATGGGAGCCTATCACATATTTTCAAAGCTTCCCTTTGAATGACTGCACCTCTCTAAAAGACAAATTGAATGCTTTTGCATAGAGTGAAATATGCAGGCATGACCCAGGTCAAACTACAACTTGAAACGTATTTAATTATCTATCTGTGATTGATTGATCTTGCCTGGTGCATACATGCACATCCATCTGGCTCTCCAGGCTGGCTTAATCCAACGTTCAATTAGAGATCACATTAGAGAGTCAAGTTTGAGTTAACGCCAACAAATCATAGATAGGATTTCTCTCAGTGAAACTGTCAGCAGGCCGGTTAATTAAGGGATATTTTCAAGGCAGAAATGAAGCAAAATAATGAGCATCCTAATCTGATATACATGCCAATCACAAAATAAGCAAAGCTGCTGCTGACTAAATTCAATCACCACATTCTACAGAGTGACAGGCACTAACTAATGCATTAAGCCATGGCAAGCTGTGCTTTAACAGTGGTTCCACATTACCAAAAAGCCACAGTCAGCCACAGGTTACCACATTAACAAATGAACAGTCATGAGGTGACGAATGTGCAATCAATCAAATATTTCATAATCATTACAAACATATCTCAGCCAATTAGAGGTGAGACCCATACTACTCTCCAAGTTTAACATCTAACTTGCAAGATCTTCTCCAGTCTCAATGGCTACCCAGTGTAAGTAAGAAAGAGACGCTTAACATTTAGTTGGGTGTTGACTTAATATGAAAAAAAAATTTTTTAAATGAAGTGGCATACAATTTGGAGGGTTATGCCACTGAAGATATGGAAATTTACATCAAATAGAATCTTTCAGTGATTCAGCATGGAGATATGGGAAGCGATGTGATCAGCATTCACCAGGTGAAATCTGCTTCTGAAATTGATGCATAATGGAAAAAAATGGGGGTAGAGTGAGAGAGCGAGAGCGAAAGAGAGGAGAAATTTATTCTGGAGGCTGGCAACTGAAAAATCCCTCTTCAGTCAACAAGCAATAAAACTTTGGAAAAGCAGAGCCTCATGTTGACATAAATCATAATTACACCACATCCATATACTCAGTCTATAAATATGAAAGCAATTTGGTGAGTTGAACAAGGGCTGTTCTGACAGAGTACCTGTATAATCATAGGTTATACGTGATGTCGACTTTTTTCGCCCCATTTCATTTGAAGTACATGTGACTGCTTTCCTGTGTGTCTGCTTGCCCACAAACTTGTCTGTTTGCCATTAACAAACACTTAACTTTTTCGCAATTAAAATCAAATAGAAATGACTCAAACTGAACAAACCCAACTGAGCTGTACCAAAGTAAATTGAAAGGAAATTAAATTAGCTAAATGTAATCAAATTGAATTGAATGGAGCTGACCAGAGGGAAACTATTATAAACCGTGCCTTCGTACAAACCCGTATATATTAGGAGAAAAGACACCTTTGTCAAGGCCACTGCCATGCCACCCAGTTTTTCCTCTAGGTCTCCTTGTTTGGCATGGGTGCAGCACTCTTTCCTCGTCTTCCCTCCTGCACATCTACACCTGTCATCCATCAAGCTCATCAACGCCAGCAGTTTATCAACCCCGGCTCTTCACCCGCCCATCGCCAGATCGTTGTCTCTGCTTCCGTGGTAGTAACGACCCAGACCACAGTATTGTGAACACTAATCGAAGTGTCTTGATGCATGCTCAATGATGCAGGTAAG
Source organism: Lampris incognitus (assembly GCF_029633865.1). NCBI lineage: Eukaryota > Metazoa > Chordata > Actinopteri > Lampriformes > Lampridae > Lampris > Lampris incognitus. The sequence continues at coordinate 40,844,176 of NC_079216.1, forward strand.
GAAATAACAGAAAGTTGAATCAGTTCATCTGGGCACAACGTTTATTGAGAGAAATGCTTCATCACTCATTTAGATGAGTGATAAAATGTTTAAAAGATTAGTCACAGAAAGTTGAATCAGATGAACTGATTCAACTTTCTGTGACTAATCTAATTCTAGGGATTCTCTCATGCCAGTTTACTAATTATTGTTTTCGTTTGCCTCAGTTTTGTCTTCATGCCTGCCTGCCTGCCTGCCTCACCTGCTCCCTGGCTCGCTTGCCTGGCCGGCTCGCCGGCGCATCCCCCTTGGCTTGTCTTCATCCGACCCCACGCCCTCCCTTTGCCTTCGCCATTCCCTCTCCACCGCCTGTCTGACCTGCCTCAATAAATCCCCTTTTTCTTATTTACCATATTTCCATGTCCGAGTCTTCCATTTGGGTCCATGAGTCTTGCCGTAACAAACTTAGCCGCTACTGAAAGGGGAGTTGCCAGCATACAATTTATAAACAACACTGAGGTCAGTCTTGGCGTCTGGGCCAAATCAGTTTAAATTAACCTTGTTGCATCTATCTTCTGCTCACAAGCCAACTTCCTTTAAGATGAGAGAGCAGTTCTGGGCAGTGCTTTTACCCTTCAGCAGTTTAGGATGGCTATTTGCTCCTCCAGTTTTTATGAAAGACTTAACTTCAACAACTTGAGAGTTCCTGTGAAGGGCTGAGTCTTGGGAGAATAAAGTACCTCTCAAATACCCAAAGTGAGAGAAAGAGAGAGTGAGTAGCTGCAACTACTGTCACCTTTTCACCTGGGGTCCATTCATCAGAAAAAGAAAAAAAAAACGTGGCAGTGAGAGACTTGCCTGAATGCATAGTGCCAACTGTAAAGGTTGGTGGAGGAGGAATAATGGCCCGGGGCTGTTCTTTGTGGTCTGGGCTAGGTCCCTTAGCTCCACTGAAGGGAAATCTTAATGCTACAGCACACAATGACATTCCAGATAACTGTGTTATTCCAACTTTGTGGCAGCAGTTTGGAGAAAAGCCCTTTCCCGTTTCAGAATGACAATGCCCCCTTGCACAAAGTGAGGTCCATAAAGACAGGGTTTGCTGATTTTGGTGTGGGAGAACTTGACTGGCCTGCACAGAGCCCTGATCTCAGCCCCATCCAACACCTTCGGGATGAAGTGGAATGCTGACTGTGAGCCAGGCTTTCTCCCAAATATCAGTGCCCAACCTCACCCATGCTCTTGTGGCTGAATGGGAGCGAATCCTCACAGCCATGTTCCAAAAGCTCGTGGAAAGCCTTCCCAGAAGAGTGGAGGCTGTTATAGCAGCAAAGGGGAGACCAACTCCATATTAATGCCCATGGTTTTGTCCATGTAGTGTGTGTGTGTGTGTGTGTGTGTGTGTGTGTGTGTGTGTGTAAACAGATATTTGGATTTGTATAGGTATTCTCTTTTTCTTCTTCTACACTATGGTCCCCACATTTTCTATACAAAGAAAAGTGATTAAACATATTGATATCAAAATGTGTGATGCTAAGTTACTTGTGCGGTGTTAAGATGGTAAAAAAAAAAAAGAGAGAGAAAGAAATAACAGTCCCTGAATTAAAAGTTTATAGAATGCTGCTGGGCAGCATGGTGGCGCAGTGGTTAGCACGGTCGCCTCACAGCAAGAAGGTCCTGGGTTTGAGCCCCAGGGTAGTCAAACCTTGGGGATTATCCCGGGTCATCCTCTGTGTGGAGTTTGCATGTTCTCCCCGTGTCTGTGTGGGTTTCCTACGGGGGCTCCGGTTTCCTCCCACAGTCCAAAGACATGTAGGTCAGGTGAATTGGACAGACTAAATTGCCCTTAGGTATGAATGTGTGTGTGTGTGTGTGTGTGTGTGTGTGTGTGTGTGTGTGTGTGTGTCGGCCCTGTGATGTTCTGGCGGCCTGTCCAGGGTGTCTCCCTGCCTGCTGCCCAATGACTGCTGGGATAGGCTCCAGCATCCCCGCGACTCCCAGCATCCTTGCGACCGGGAGAGCAGGCTAGGCGGTTCGGATAATGGATGGCTAGAATGCTGCCGTTGTGTAAAATGTTCATTTGCATTCACAGTTCTTATCTTTCCTCTCTTAGTGCTCTTGACTGAAGATGAAGCGGAGTGGCAGAGAGAGAGAAAATAAGTGTGCATGCCCATGCAAATATATGTGTGTGTGTCCACGCATGTGCAAGTGTGAGTGTATGTGCATGTGTACAGCATATTCCACCTGAAACAGTGCTTCAAAGTAAAGAAAAAACGGTGTCAGATAGATGACACTTTGCTCATTCACTCCACACTTAGACATACCCGCAGGGGGACGTTACAGACCACAGTATTCCACATGTACTTTGCATTTTTGTGTTTATGTAACACTCAGTTTTAATCTATAAGGGTTGCAGTAACCAAGGAACGGCCTTGTGATATTCCCCCACTGTAGCCTCATCCATCAATGGAGTTTACTTTAATGATTACCCAAAGCTAAATGAGCAAAATACATGTAATTTCTATAACTCTGCATTTGATTTGCATTAAATCCAATATGCATGGCTTTTTTACCCTGAAAATTGCTATGGATGCTAATGAACTGTTGTACTTTGAATAGCATTTCCCAGGAAGCTGTGGTGCTCTGTCTGCTACAAGATAGCTCTCATAAGAAATTGGCATAAACACAAACTGTCCTCAGAGGCAGTGAATTGAATCTGTCATTCTCTAAAATGAAGTAGGGATTTGAAATATAATGCAGAAATCACTCAACGTCCTTGAAATTAAACATGTACATTTATGCATGCATGCAAATGGGCACACACACACACACACACACACACACACACACACACACACACACACACGCACACAAACAAGCATACAGACATAAAAACACACACCCTTACAGTCACACAGCAGGACACAACACCCCACTGATACTTGCGCATTGCCTGTTTGTTGCAACCCCCAGTTTGCTACCCCAGAACACAATCAAAAGTTAATGCAAAAAAAGAGCAGGGCAGGCAATTTTCTGTTGTTTTGAGGGGCTGAGCATTCATTCCATCTTCAAAAAATATGGTCTCCATTGCAGGGCAAGCCAAGGGGAAATACATTCAGTCTGAATGTTTAATGGGAATTGGAGAGCTCCCACTCAGACACATATTTCACAAAAAGTAGAAAACATGCTCACAGAGAGAACTGGACTCAACACAGACACACAGTTGCCCACATAGGGCCACTATTATTCATCAGGATTTTCATTTAGCCTTCACACTCATTTCATCGGGAGGGCCAGATGGATCCTAATTTCAATTGAGATCGGATCAGTTAGAGCCAACACTCGACATACTGTATCATAAAGATCTTTATATGTTTACAACTATTTTAATGACAACAGATATTATCTAAATATATTTAGTACAGCAGGTTGAAATTTAAACCCACCATCCATCTGGCCATCAAACCAATCGACTTTTTTTCTTTTGTTTTTTTCCCCCTCCCCCAGAAAATCAAAGTCTGATGGATGGGTGTCTTCTCTGCATGTTGTGTTTGCACTTGATTACATATAATATGCCAAGCTATACTACTGTATTCACTTTTCAAGGTCATTTTGAGGTTGTTCCTCATCGATGGTGCCACCGTGCGCACGCGTGTGCATGTGTGTGTGTGTGTGTGTGTGTGTGTGTGTGTGTGTGTGTGTTGTATGGTGTGTACAGTGGCATAGTATGGAAAGCTACTCTTGGGTTAGATTAATATTTCAATAAATGTCTTGTCAGGTCCAATAGACTTTTGCACACCAACTCATTACTTGCAGCGCTGCTGGTGTATGAATAGGCTTTTACTATTGCACTCATTAGACAGTTGGTAGTAAGATAAATACCTACTGTTTGAGAGTAGAAATTGTTTGTGTGTTTTAATCTCTGTTTAAGTGTGTACTGTATGCAAAGCAGAGGATTTGGGGAGATTAAATGAAGTAGTACAAAGCTTTCTTTGGCTTCAACAAGCACTTCTCTTTCGATGTGTGTTTAAACATTTATCTGAACCGGCGTTCGCTATGTATCCTATTCATGTCCCCTTTGTTTGACCTGAGGCAATGAGCAGATATCATAACTTGATGCATGCTCAATAATCCAGGTAAGGAAATCCAAGCAAGTTGAATCAGTTTCATTGATTCAACTTTCCGGGAATAGAGAGCATGTTCAAGTCCTTTCTTATAGCCTAAAGCGACACTGTGATGTGTATTTGTCTTCCTCATGTTTTACCTGGGAGGCTTGCTGTTTAGCTACTCTCTTGCCAGAGGGTTTTAGAGCAGTAGGAAGGGATGAGTATATGCATCTATAAAATATTCAAGTTGGGGACCCCTGTGCCTGTCCGCTAATTGGATAGTATCCTAAAACCAATGTATGTCATCGTTGCAGACTATCAATACAGAGGTCAAACTTAAGAACTGGTTGCATCATCAGATCACAGGAAGCTTTTTAAAAGGAGGCTGAATGATCAGAAATCACACCTGTAATAACAGAGGCAGGCAGACAGACAGACAGACAGACAGACAGACGGACAGACGGATCAGATGATAGACTACATAAGCACTTTTTTCCCCCAATTGCACTTGGCCAATTTCCCCACTCTTCCGAGCTGTCTCGGTCACTGCTCCACCCCCTCTGCCGGTCCGGGGAGGGCTGCAGACTACCACATGTCTCCTCTGATACAAGTGGATTCGCCAGCCGCTTCTTTTCACCTGACAGTGAGGAGTTTCACCAGGGGAACGTAGCACGTGGGAGGATCACACTATTCCCTCCAGTTCCCCCTCCCTCCCAAACAGGCACCCCAACCGACCAGAGGAGGTGCTAGTGCAGCGACCAGGACACATACCCACATCTGGCTTCCCACCTAAAGACACGGCCAATTGCATTTGTAGGAATGCCCGACCAAGCCGGAGGTAACACGGGCATTCGAACCAACACTCCCTGTGTTGGTAGGCAACGGAATAGACCACTACGCTACACAGTTGCCCCATAAGCACTTTTTTATTATTGTGGGACCCAAGGTTAGTGAACGACCATGCCTTAGTCTATCTTAATTTACAGTTAATAACTGCTTCCCCAACGCCTCCTCTAATCTTGAAGAAAACGTCTGTCCCTGTCTCAATGTAAAACTGTGTCATTTGATACTACATTTGATACTCCATAACATATTGTCTGAATGACAACCAAAACAAAAGACTAAATAATTCTATAACATTGAGAAAAATATGTCTTGTATGGTACCATCTGTAGAAAACTTATGGCATTCTCGCTGATGCTGATGAATGGTCATAGAAGGAGGAAGATCACACATGCAGGTGCTAATTATCTTCAGAGCTGCAGTTAACAGAAAGACCAGTGCCTTATCTAAGTGCCGTGCCTTATCTAAGTGCCAACAAATAGGTTCAACTTGTATATCTGATTTCATTGTCTTTAAATGTCAAATTAGGAGGGAAATGTGTCAAGTCTGCTACAAAAGAAAAAGAAGAAGAAAGAACTTGCAGGTAGAATGCAGAAGTGCAACCGATAGGCACTTACATAGACAGATAATCGTTATTCAACATTTAATTAGGTTTAATTGAATGTTTGATATGGACTGATGTGTTGCTCAATATTACCATGTTGGGAACATTCTTGTTTCAAAATATGCATGCAGGATTATGTTGGTGATGTTACACCAAAATCTGCAACTGTCAAAAATTGTGACCTGGGGGCATCCCGGTGGCGTGGTGGTCTATTCCGTTGTCTTACAACATGGGGATCACCGGTTCGAATCCCTGCGTTACCTCCGGCTTGGTTGGGCGTCCCTACAGACACAATTGGCCGTGTCTGCAGGTGGGAAGCCAGATGTGGGTATGTGTCCTGGTCGCTGCACTAGCGCTTCCTCTGGTCAGTTGGGGCGCCTGTTTGGGGGGGGACTGGAGGGAATAGCGTGATCCTCCCATGCGATACATCCCCCTGAACAAACTCCTCACTGTCAGGTGAAAAGAAGCGGCTGGTGATTCCACACGTATCGGAGGAGGCATGTGGTAGTCTGCAGTCCTCCCTGGATCGGCAAAGGGGGCGAAGCATCGACTGGGACGGCTCGGAAGAGTGGGGTAATTGTCCGGATACAATTTGGGAGAAAAAGGGAGGAAAAAAAAAACCCAAAAAAAAAAAGTCAAATTCAACATCACCCCCTCGTCTCCCAAACTTGCTTGGATAAAGACCACATATCAAGCAACACAAGCGTGTCCATTCATTTTCCGATAGCTCAACAGCCCAAGAGAATTCAACCATTTGATTTGACAACAGTTTGCCTTTATGCAACATCTGCAGGTCTTTAATTTCTACTGATTAAGCACACACATGCACGTGTGCAAAAATGTACGTTCAAGAGTAATATTGGCCTGCAAACATTATGTGCTCCTGGTCATATGATGTGCCTGTCAACACTATGTGGTGCCAGAATCAACCTGACAGATATTAAAGATACAGGTGCTGTTGTGTGGTTGTGTGTTGCTCGCCGTATCTTGGTCCAGAGCAGATGGCAGAAAATAGATTCAGCCAATGCCTTAATGGAGGCACAGCTGCTGGCAGACAAAGTGAATCTCACTCCATATGCACCTCTTTGGACAGCATAGTGCTACTCTCTTTGCTCCTCCGTACAGGAGTGAGACAAACTACAAGCCATGACTTTGTTCAGCAAAATCATTCTTACCCATCGGCAAACAGTGATTTCTTCAATTTTTGTTAGAGGGTGACACTGGACAGGCACATTTTTGTGTCTCATCCATATTTTGCATTAAAGTCTAGTTAGTAACAAGGTGGCGAGAATGGTTGCTTTTGTACACTGTCAATCAACAGAAGCCCATACATGCAATACAGTTACCACCACCGAGCGATGCATCAGGCAGCTGTGGTGTGTCACATGTCTCTATGAGTATCAATCACTGTGCTAATAGGGCTATTAAATTAAAAATTCAAGTATAAATGTATGCAACCTAATGCTTCAATCTTGGTCATTACCTAAGTCAACCCTATTAAGTTTAATTTTATTCAAAATCCACCCATAAAAATCATATCAGCCAACTCCATCATTGCTTCTGTTTGACACAGAAGTGAATGGAAAAAAAGAAAACACGATTCTGCAATGATTGCTATTCAGGCACACAGCTTTCATTGCTGTTTGGTAGCAAGGAACCTTATGACAGATACAATACAAAATTTCCATGGCACTCACCTGCTCTTCAAATTTCAAATAGAGTACAGAGTAAATCTCAACAGGAGACTAAATCTTGCGGCATGCTACTATATCAATCATCACATCTCATTAACACCAAGGGATATAAACGTGATTCTTTGCAGCATTCTGCCTTCTCCAATATGTTCCTCTGCTTCTGCAGCTCTCTCCCTCTCCATGTATGTGCTGCTCAATGGCCGACTGACACTTCATCACTAAAACACCTAGGCTATTAACTAACTGTATAAATCGCATTAACATACACAACAAATTGTATCAATACCCACCATATTGTACAGTAGAAAATAAAAAGACCTCAATCAGTCTTCGTATTCTTCAGTATCCCCCTTTTTTCCCCCGTTTTCTCCCCAATTGTATCCGGACAATTACCCCACTCTTCCGAGCCGTCCCGGTTGCTGCTCCACCCCCTTTGCCAATCCCGGGAGGGCTGCAGACTACCACATGACTCCTCTGATACATGTGGAGTCGCCACCCGTTTCTTTTCACCTGACAGTGAGGAGTTTCGCCAGGGGGACGTAGCATGTGGGAGGATCACGTTATTACCCCAGTTCCCCCTCCTCCCCAAACAGGTGCCCCGATCAACCAGAGGAGGCGCTAGTGCAGCGACCAGGACACATACCCACATCTAGCTTCCCACCCGCAGACACGGCCAATTGTGTCTGTAGGGACACCCGACCAAGCCGGAGGGAACACGGGGATTCGAACTGGTGATCCCCTTGTTGGTAGGCAACGGAATAGACCGCTACTTTACCCGGATGCCCCAGTATCCCTCGTCTTAAGATAAACTAATGCTGGCTTGTGATGTTGGCTGTTGAAAGCTCAAGTGTTGAATATGCAGTAAGGCTGTTTATACTGATAAACTAGAAAGCATTAAAAAAAAAAACCTGGACACTGGACAAAATCCTGTTGACTTGTGAATAACAAGTGTTAAGGTTAACGAGGTCAACTGACAAAAGACAACAGGCTAGGAGAGAAGGGATGAGGAGAGACATTCAAAATATAGACACCAAATGTTAACCAAAGGGCTTGGGATTTCAAATTAATTTCAATCTAAATACTCTCCACTACCTAATGATTTGTGTATTGAATGGCAGCCATCATAGTTCAACAATTCCCACTTGTTGCAAGAGGAGAAAATTACAAACACTCTGATGAATACATAAACAAGCACGCACATACACACGTCTGTACACACAAACTCAAGGTGTGTCTAGACGTGCCCTGGGAAATCTAGTGAGAACTAATTAAAGTTGCTGTCAGAGGGAGAGAGAGAGCGAGAGAGAGCGAGCGAGAGAGAGAAACAAACAGAATGTGCACATTTAGAAAGAAAGTTGTCACCAAACTTCAATGTCTTCATCAAAGTCCATATAATCCATGAAGTGCTAATCTGTTTTGGCATCCCGCAAGTAAATTCAGGTAACTGCTCACACACACACACACACACACACACACACACACACACACACACACACACACACACACACACACACACACACACACACACACACACACACACACGCCTCGAAGTTGGACTCCTGGTTCTTTAAGTTGTTATCTACCCTGATGCAGAAGTCTCATCCCAGGTGTCTTGAAGTGGTTGTACACTTAATGGTTGCATGGTAATGTTTGAATTTGTAGATATGCATGTGTGAGCAATGGGCAAAATGGTCTATGGATTCTTTTTTCTTTCAAGAGGAGAGATGCTAAGAGCAGTGGACAAGGTGTGGTGAGGAGAAAAAGTCAACTCAGATTGCCGGTATCAGGGCGAAGAGTGAAAATGACCCACAGTGTCCAGAATCAGATGATAAGATTTGAATGTGGTTATGATGAATATATGCACAATATATGAGTGGGAGTCAGCGGTATATTACTTTGCAGTCACAGGCTGTTGACATAAGGTTAGGTGGCGGTGTGAGCGAGCAGAATTCATAAATAAACTACCAGAAACCATGAACCCAGGCTTATTTAACTTTATAGCCCCATTCCACATCAAAACAAATATAATGAAAAAGCTCTAATATGATTCAATAATTAATTATTTTAACTTAAAAGATACATGACACCATTAAATTTATACTAGGAGCAAAATAAATGATGAGGAGGCACAACTTTATTGCATAATCTTCCCCTGTCACATGTCTATCTTCTCTGGTGCTCCCCACCATATGTTTCCTCACAAAGCATGAACGTAATCTTTAAAATGGATTAGAGTGGTGCTGGTGTCAAACAGAGGTATGTGAAGAAGAGGGTGAGTTAAAAGGCATGTGGGGAGCTATGAAGATTACAGAGAAGGAATTATGCGCTGCAAATTGTGTGACATTAAGTAAGAAGGAGCTTTGTAGTGGCTGGTATCATGTGAGGTAAAAGAAAAGACTGACAGGGTAGCTAAGAAAATATTAGAAGCAAAACTAAGGGCTGGAGAACTTGGGGAAGATCCAGCTATGGACCAACATGATCAACCTCCGAACAGACAAAATAGATTGTTTGGAAGAGCAAAAAAAAAAAAGAACGATAATTACGTTTGCAAACAATAACTAACGTTCATGGGCTAGGCCTAAAGGAGTTAGTCTTTTGCCCTCTTTAGCTGTCATGGCCGACGAATAGACAAGTATCGACAATAAGTACAATTACAGTATTTAAGTTTAAGAAGAGGTTAAAGCTAGAGTGCTGGGTCTCTTACATATAAATAAATGTCCGTGACATTCAAGCCCTTGCCAAACGAGTTCACACAATGATGATTAAGCCTATCACCGCCAGGTAAATCTGTGTTTCGCCTTCCTAAATCTGGTGTCCTTGGCAACATTCCCGCACTGGTGCACCGGAGGTGATGCATTTTACGTCAGTCAGCAATGGTTGCTTTGCCAGAGCTGAACTTCCATGTGACGAAGGCGTTCGCGTGCCTCTAATTGGCTTGCCTTTAAGGCTTTCTGCCAGAAAGCTTCTGGGCTTGGATGCTATGGCGGATAAACCTAAGAAGAATCCAAGAAATGTGTTGGATGCTCCAGACAAAAAAAGGAGAAAGCGATCGACGGTGAGGACAATCATGGATAACCATTGGTGTAGCTTTTCCTCATTGGACAGCGATGAAAAAAGGGAAGTAATTCCTCTCACTCCCAGAAGGAGGAGACAAAACTTTCGCACTGCAGGTTTAAGTTCAGCGTTAAGGTTAAGCAGTGGTCATGCTACACTTTCGTGTCCCACTGATCTCAATCTAAAGACATGGAGAGAGTTATACGCATTCACATTTGAAGTATTAAAATAAGCTTGGGGAACTCTGACCAGTGATTTCATTTGACAGTTCAATAACTACAATGAAGACGAATGTACTTTTCAAAACTTTACTGCAACTCCCGCTCAACAGCAACAACTAAAACATTACCTTTCACCAACCGAAATTCCACCCCCTTCACACAGAACTTCTTGAGATGGATCTTAATGTTTTCTTTGAAGCATTTCTTTTGTCCATTGGGGCCACAATGAGCCTTTTTTAGCTGTGCAAACAGGAGTTACTTGGGAAGCCGTGTATCTGACATTTGTGTGACATGGCCTGTCCATCAAAGTTGGTACTTCATTATTGTGGTGGTGATCCTGTCCATGTTCACTTCATCCAGAACACTGGTATTGGTGCGTCTGTCTACCCAGCTCCTCTATAGGGCTCTTTGGTAGTGTAGCTCCCTAGCCCTCAGGTGCCTCTGTTGGTGGTCCATGATTTGGCACCATACAGCAGGGGAAGACAACAACTCTGTGGATCAAGAGTTTTATTTCCGCCTGGAGGTCTCGATCTTTGAGGACTCTTTCTGAGTCATCTACAAAATGAGGCAATGATCTGTCCAGCAACATCAGCATCAACCATGGCCCTCATGATGTGTACATCACGGCAGTCCCCGGCTTGAACAATGACAGTCAATGAGATGCCACTGTTTGGAGCGGGGGTGCCACCAAGATGCCTTCAGCTTGTTTTTCTGGTGGAAAAGGGTGTTAGTGATGGTGAGGTCATACTGAGCAGAACTCCATTAGGGTTGATGTTGTCTTCCAAAGGTGGTGATCTCAGCCGACGCTGATATTGAAGTCCCCTTGCAGAATAACCTTATCCTTCCTGGGGATTCTTGACAGTGTCTTGTCCAGGCAGACATAGGTCTCTTTAACTTCCTGTTCAGAGTCTAAAGTGGGGGAATAAGCACTCACAACTGTTGCAATCTGATTGTTTGTGAACTCCAGGCAGATGGTCATAAGACGCTCACTGATACGCACATGAAGTTCAGAAAGGTGGCTGATCAGCTGGTTCTTGATTGCAAATCCAACACTATGGATCCCTGGGTTCATCAGCTGCTTTTCCTTTCCAGTAGAAGGTGTATCCATCCTTCTCCTCCTTCAGCTGTCCTTCATTTGTCCGGTGGGGTTTTGGCAAGGGCAGCTAGGTCAATCTGGCATCTCTTCAGTTCTCTGGCAATGATCATGGTTCTCTTCTCCGGTCATTCACTGGTTGCACTATCCATCAGGGTGTGCACATTCCAGGCTCCCAAAATTCCTTTTCTTGTATTTCTGACCACATATGGTGATCCCTCTGGATGCGGTAATCTAGTTGGGAGGTTTGAGGCAGGCTATTTTTAGGGCACCTTTTCTAGCCCCTTCCCTAGGTGGGGTGAGCAGAGAGTGGATTCTGAAGAAGGCTGCTCAGTCATGGGTGCGGCTGCCAAAGGGCATGTTCTGCCTCAGTCCAATACCCCAGTGACTGAAATAAACACCCACTGCCTGACGTGCCAGCTTGTAACTAGGGGCTTCCAGATTTCACACTCCTGCCCCCGTCACCACATGCCAGTTGACATAGGACTTAATCTGGGATGTTAGGGTGAATTCCCTTTATGGAGGATGCCCATGCTTGACTTGGTTTAGCATGGAGAGGCTGGTGCATGGACAGCCACCACACGGTCCCTGACAGATCTGGATCAGTGGCATGGAGTCCAAGATGACTGGGGTCCCTTCTATACTGAAGCTTTAACCCGCCTTGCCAGCCATTGTGACACTACCCAAACTTCATCACCCTCCGTCTGTTCCAACGTTGAGGTCTTTTTTGGATTGTACTTTGTCAGAACCTCCCACTTGACCTTACTGCCATGGGCAAACCCTACCAGGACCATAGCTCTGGACGGTATTGCTCTCAGGATCTCAGGAACACACAAGCTTTTCCATCACAAAAAGGTGAAAACCGCTTAGTCACACAAACAGCAACACACACACACAGACACACACACACACACACAGACACACAAACACACAAACACACGTATGCATGCATACTCACAAATATACCTTTCAGGTTATCCTAATAAAGCTATTAAGACAAACAGAAAATATCAGAATAAGCACACAGACACACCTGTATACACAAACACTGTGATAATGGAAAAAATAGCACTAAGCTAGCATAAACATCTAAAATCCAGTAGAGAGTGGACATGGACATTTTATATCATCTTCATAAAGCTCACCTCAACGCAAGGAGCCACTGAAAACAAAAAAACAAAAAAGACCTATTGTTCTACCAGAAACTCTACTGGATGCACAAACTTGGTATACATGAAGCAGAAAAAGAGGTGGAGAAAGTGGGGCAGTGAAGCTCCCCTGTTGATCTTTCATTCGATCACTCAATAAATACTCCACATCCGCCAAATAAAGAGAAAGACTCTTCAGCTCAACTCCACCGTGTCAGTAATGAGTTTTGTTCTCTTAGAAAGAAAGACAAGGATCAAAACTACACACCCATATGAAAATTGACAATAGTAAAACCATTAAAACAACTATGGTGTATCGGAAGGTGTTTTTTTTTTCTTTTTCTTTTTTTTTTTTGGTCACATACTAGTGCACAAAAACTCAGCCACTGAGGATGCACAAGCCAGTGCATTCTTAGTGCCGGTCACAAGCCCAGATACATGGAGAAGGTTTCGTCAGGAAGGGCATCCAGTGTAAAACCTTTGCTAAATCAAATATGCGTATCATAAATCAGATTACCATACTGGATTGGTCAAGGCCCTGGTTACCAATGACCACCACCAGTACTGTTGGCCAGCAGGGTGCCGGTGGAAACTACTATTGGGCGAAGGAGAAGGGGAAGGCATGTCCAGAGGAGGGAGGACCCTCCTCTGGAAGGAAGATGCAGAGGACAGGAAAAGATAGAAACGGATGATCCACTGTGGCAACCCCTAACTGGAGCAGCCAAAAGTAGTGGTAGTAGTAGTAGTATATTAGTGTACAAATACTATTGCCAATATCGTATAGCTAATAATATACACACTAACTTTATTATTTCCTGTTTTTATCATGGTACTATACAAATGTACTTGTATTTCTATAGTGCAGAGCATGCCCATAATATTATAGAAATGCTGTAGCACATTACTATGAAGTTTATTAAGAAATGTGGTAAAAAGAAAATCGCAGGCAATACATCAATTTTCCTTTTTCTATTGTTTAACTAGAGAAAATTTTCTTACGTGCATCCTTTGCACTGACACAGAGCAAACTTTCAATAAAAATCACAACTAGAAAAATGCTTTTCCACAGAAAAAGCGTGTGAATGCTGAGCTGCTGAAAGAAATCGTGAAAGCATTGCTGAAAATGGATAAATAGGAAAACTCAGAAAGTCACTAGCCTACCTGAAATACCTGGAAACTGAAATGTGAAATGGCTGAATATTTTAAAAGTTTTAAAGGTATAAAAAACTGAAAAATTTGCCATAATGTGCTAAATACATAAATAGTTTGATTGTTGAATGGCTTCTGTAGTTTAAAGTATGAAAAAGTGGAAGTGGTGCCACTAATAAAGAACTGCAAAGCAATAGTGTGAATGCCCAGCATTCACACTAATTAGGCTGGCAGTTGAGTTTCAAATTGATATGTGATGTCACAATAGGACTGAACATTCTAACAGGCAAAGTGTATGGCAGAATTGCTAAACTTTAGAGCTGAATTGTTCAAAAACTATAAAATATGTTTAAAATCTGAATAGGATTCTGAAAGAGCTGAATGTCCTGAACTGTTTAAGCTTTAAATGGGGTTTCTAGCTCAAAAAATGAAGGAGATACAGTTCAAAGGTGATGAGGGTTTCAACCTTTCCCCATAGACTTCCATTGTTTTGAAAAAATAGAAAAAGCTTAATATGTCTAAAAGTATAAAAGATTTCAAAAAACAGAAATGTGAGCCTTAATGGGCTTAAAGAGATGAACATTTTGATACCTGAATGGTTTCAGTGGCTAAAAGTATGAAGGAGTAAAAGAGGTGGAAAGGTTGCAAAAGTCCCCCATTGACTCCCATTCAAAAAATGGCTGAAAAAAGTTGAATATTTCAAAAAGTTTAAAAGGTATGAAAAATCTGAAAAGGGAGCACTAATGTCCTTAATGAGTTGAACATTTTGATAGTTGAATGGTTTCAGTAGCTAAAAGTATGAAGGAGCTACAAAGTGTCAAAAAATGGGCAGAAGATAAAGAAAGAAAGAAAGAAAGAAAGAACTGCAAAGCAATAGTGTGCATGCCCAGCATTCACACTAATGACATGTCACATTCTCAGAAACAATACTTATATGTGAATGCTTGCACTTGAGCAACTATGCTTATATATAAATAAATAAATATATATATATATATATATATATTTGTCTGTAAAATCATGAATAATATGACAAATGGGTTGAAGAAATAAGAAAGCCACTTTACTTATTCTTACAACAAATTGTATCATTACAATGAATTTGTTCTCTGTATTTAATCCATCCTTATTTCATAGGAACAATGGGCAGCTGCAGCACCCGGGGACCAACTCAAGTTCTTCTTTCCATTGCCTTGCTCAGGGGCACAGACAAGTGTATTAACCCAAACATGCACGTCTTTTTGATGTTGGGAGGAAACCAGCACCCGGGGGGAACCCACGCAGACATGGGGAGAACACGCAAACTCCACACAAAGGACCTGGGATGGCCTGGGATTCGAACCCAGGAACCTTCTTGCTGTGAGGCAATAGTGCCAACCACTGGGCCAATAACATACACAATTATATGTTAAGGTCCTCTACAATGTACAAAGTAAATTTCTCAGATAAATATTAAACTGCTACACAAAAAAGTTTGGGTTATTGTTTTTTTTTTTCATATTGTAAAACGCAGGGTCAGATATTTCTTCTGGATGGTCCTCAGCCAAAAATTAAGTTTGTATTGTAGCTATGAATACTGGGCACTGCATCTCATCTGTCCACACGCACACTTGTGCATGCATGCGCACACACGCACACGCACGCACGCACGCACGCACGCACGCACACACACACACACACACACACACACACACACACACACACACACACACACACACACACACACACACACACACACACACACTAATCTTGTCATCGCAAACTACCCAATGCAAAGCTTTGCCCTCTGATCAAGGTCTCTTACCTGGGGAAGCTTTCGAACACATCAGACTGCCCAAATTGGATATAGATATGCGTAAATGAATTGTGAATTATGAATTGCTGTCAATCCAAAATGTGTTAATGCAATGGCTTTTACATTTAAAATGGATCTTCGGGGGTGCCTCCACAGCTGAATGGTTACAGCTCATACCACATGGCCACACGGGCGCAACCTTCGCTGGTTTGATTCCAGCCGGCGACCTTTGTTGTATGTCCTCTCTCTGTCTCTCTCTGATAGTTAAATTAAAGTTAACATTTACAAAGTCTGTGCAGCTGAAAGAAAGAAAACACATTGCAGACAGTCAAAACAACCGTTGGATGCAAACATGCAGGTGCAGAGACAGATTAAGGGGGAAACAGACGCACAGTGGCAAGGTTTCTCTCTCCCTCTCTCATCTATCCATCCATCCATTATCCAAACGGCTTATCCTCCTCTCAGGGTCGCGGGGATGCTGGAGCCTATCCAAGCAGTCACTGGGCGGCAGGTGGGGAGACACCCTGACACTCTCTCTCTCTCTCTCTCTCTCTCTCTCTCTCTCTCAACACTCCCTGAATTAGTGCAAAAATAACCCCTAACATGGACGCACACTTCGACATATTCCAGCAGGCGTATGACCAAATCCTCTGCAGCCCGCTCAGGTTCATGACCCAATCATGGTATACATGCACATCCATTGCCAGACACATACAGCTCTGCTCGCTGCCCGAGCTATTCCCAGTGAGCAAGAAAGGCACAGGAGTGTATGGAGGGGAACTCTTCAATCAACAAAGAGAAAAGAGAGAGAGAGCCAGAAACAAGAGCTTTAGTACTTCTAAGTCTTCGACAAGCATTTTCCTTGAGAGTAAGCTGATTTTCCTCTCCCGTGCAGAGCTGCAAGCTGGCTCAGAGTCAGAATCTTCCAGAAAAGCTATTTGTTTCCAATAACCCTAATAAAGGAATTAATGTTATGTTAATGACTTTTCAGCCTATTACTGCACCACTGATGGATCCATCTGTACTTGAAAATGTCTTTTCCCCCAGAACCCTGCCGCATGGTTATTTGTGTCACAGTCTTTGTCAGGTAATTTATGGTGGGACATTAAGCCGTTAATACATTGTGTTAAAAAAAAAAGACAGTTTAATGGCATTGCGTAGATGAGCAAACTTGCCATTAATAATGCTGTATGATGAAGCCTGCTGAAGGTCTGGTGGGAGTGGAAAACAGTTGCTGCTGAAACTTGAAAGATAAAAAGTGAGGCGCGTGTGTCTGTGTGTGTGTGTGTGTTGGGGGGACATGGACAGGGAAGGGGTGCATGAAGGCATCAGGCCACTGACAGTTGAACAAAGGAAAAGGAGGAAGGAAGGAAGCAAAGTCGGAGAGAGAACAGCTCGAGATGAGGAGAGAGAGAGAGAGAGAAAGTGGGTCTGGGGGGCAACAGCCTAATGAGAAAATAGGATTGAAGACGCTGAAGGGGTGGAGAAGAGGGAGCGAGTGCAAACAGGGTGGGGAAGACGGAAGGAGGAAGTTGATGAAAGGAAACCTAATGAAGACAGCAGGGAGAAAATGTGTCAAAGGATGATGAAACATTTGATTCCTGTCACAAAACTGTTTATTGCTGCCATCACTTGCCCGCCCTTAGTTCTTAGTTCTCTCTCTCTCTCTCTCTCTCTCTCTCTCTCTCTGTCTCTCTCTCTCTCTCTCCCGCTCTCCCTCCTGCAGCTTCACTTTCCTCTTGGTCTACAGCCTTCTGTTCTCTGTCTCCAACCCCGTCTTTTTGTCTGCTGTGTCAGTGTTCTGAAATACTGTTTTTGTTTTATTCTTTTTTTTTCTTCTTCAAGTTGGAGACTATCAGAGGTCTTTTTGTTTTCTCTGTAGTTCATCAACTGTCTGCCTGCCTGTTCGCCTCCCCTCCTTCTACCCCAGCATGGCTGCCTGTCTGCGCCAATCAGATTCATGTCTTTGGGGTAAGTGGTCACCAATTTGACCTGTACTTTCCTTCAGGGCCGGCATGTTTCTGCTGCCATCTTCCCTCAGAGCCCTGAACTGATGCATTGATCAAACAATTCAATTGTGTGCACGCACGCACGCACGCACGCACGCACGCACGCACGCACACACGCACGCACACACGGGATGGAACAGTTTGAGGCATGTATATGTATTTGTTGGTTCATTTGAAATAGGCTATGAGGCCTAATGTGTGCTGGCTACCGTTTCTACCGGCATTCATTGTCACACAGAAATGGGGAATAGCCTCATAGATTCCAGTCAAAAAGACTTGCACAGAAAAAAGTTCAAATAAAGTCACAGAGGGGAAAAAAAAACCTCACGCCAATAACCCAGTGAAACTTCTCAGCTGGCATGGATGAAGTGTCTAGTGTGGCTGTCAGTCGGTCTTGGAAATGGCAAGCAGACAAGACAAGTACAGTTAGAGGATCCGCCTGCACTGTTTCAGTCTGCTCTATAGCAGCATTACAGATTTAGTGTTACCTATGACAGTGACGGAAAAAAATAGGGGTGGATAAAACGGTGACTGTGTGCAAGCACTGTGCAACACGTGTGGCTTATGCTAGCAGCAATACTTCCAGTGTGATGAAGCATTAAAAAGACATCACCCCAGAATATCTGTTGACAGTGCAAGGAGGAGAGAGTCGGGTAGGAAAGAGCAACTCCGTCTCCCCACAGCATTGAAACAGCCTCTCCATGCTGATTCAGACAGGGCAAAATCCATATCTACAGCAATAGCCAAAGATATGCAGACCGATGCAGTTATGGAGGATGCAGAATCTCAGCATTTGATACTTAAGCCGCGCTATAACATCCCCTCTCGCCGACACTTAAGCAACACATTAATTCATGAACTTTATGAACAGACACGATGAGGAATTGTCTAAGATTAGTCCAACACAGCCTACGTAGCTCTGTGCTGCACTTTGTTGATGACCTTAGTTTATAATTTGGCCATTTTTATATAAATAATAACAAAGCTGCATTTCAATGTTGGCACTAATTAGAAAACCTATTCTTTTAATAAAGATTTGACAATGAACAAGTGTTTATGTTCCTTATGTTCTTAGCCAGAATTTTGTTAAGGCAATAGTGGTTAACGTTTTTTTTTTTTTGCAAAATAAATGAAAAACATCTTGGCATTGGCAATGCCCCCCCCCCACACACACACATGCTGTACCAAGAACGTACCGAACTGAATCGAAAACCATGACCCCAAAACCGTGATATGAACCGAACTGTGAATTTTTTGAACTGTTCCACCCCTAACACACACAAACAAGTTCGCACACACATGCATGCACACACACACACGCACACTCAGACATGCAAACACACACACATACACACACACACACATTTTGCCAAGTGAAGAATGGCTTTGCATCAATGCTTGGTTAACTGGCTTGAGTGAGGTGAAGTTTTGTCAGATGAATGAATTTGATTATTAAAAACACATATAACACTGTACTGCACTCATTACATACATTAAAGCTCCCCAAGGACGACAACACAGTAAAGCCCAATGGCTTATTTCCATTGCGGCCCTCAAGTAAAACACTTATCCCCCCACATGATGAAAGCAAAACAACAAGACAGCAATCCTGAAGACAATACAATCAACATTTAACCAGCAGCAGGCGGCAGCGGGGTGGCTATGTCAACATGCTCCTGTTTTCCTAGCCATACATAGTAAAGAGTTTAAACTGAAGATGCTATAAGGTACTTGTAAGCATTTCCTCAAGGCCGTGCTGTGTGAAACATTCCATTAAAGATCTGTGTGCAGATTATTCCTCTGTACTGCTGCACTGCAGAGAAATGTGGGTTTTTTGCCCATTAGGCCATTGAATTGGAAAGGTAAAGGGATTAAGAGAATTTTATTGAAATCATTGATCACTGTATGTGACATTTCAACAGGCTAGAAGGGATTTAATGCCTATATAGGGATGTCATTTCATGGAGGAGAGCTGTGCTAGACTACTCGAAAGCAGCCACAGCTGTTTTTGTACAACATCCCAGCCAGTTTTTCAGATGACTGAGAATAAAATAACAGGGCAGCAAAAAGATTAGGAGGGATTACGGCAGGATTATAGTGAGTAAAGTAAACCATCTGGACGCTGTCAAATCACTATGGAGATAAGGGCTCATTATGGTATGCATGTATGTATAGGGGACATATACACATGGAAACTAATGTGCAAGTCTGGTTCTTTCAGATATATCATCATATTGTGTGTTGTATAAATCACGTTTTACATGCTCTCTGTGATAATGTCACATTGCTATGCATCCATGCTTCAATCTGGAAAAGTTTAGACAGCACTAATGCTCAGTCAATGACAAAGATATTTACAGACAAAGATTATATTTATAGAATAAAGCAGCTCACCCCGCTAGTACCAGGAAAATAACTTTTGAGTCAACAAAATTTCTTGAAAGTAGCTGAAATGCATTCGAAATATGTAGAATTATCCCAATCCATTGGCAGCTTTTTTTTTTTACTTGTTTTTAATATAAAAATACAAGACTCAATACCAGAATACTAGGTAATATAATTGATTTATTTTACAAGATACTGCTCACTCATATCCAATATGTGTTAGATGTAAAGCATAATGGATCAAGAGGCCATGACTGAGAGAAACATTAAAAAAGACAGAAAAATTCTCTGAACTTCAGGGTAGCTGATATCGGTGGCTGACTGTATAACCTCATATGAAAGTATGTAGGATGATAGAACTATACTATAGAACTGTGATAGCACTATCTATCATACACTCGTTTAGCAGACACTTTTGTCCAAAGTGACCTACAAAAGAGGGGCGTCCGGGTAGTGTAGCGGTCTATTCCATTACCTACCAACACGGGGATCGCTGGTTCGAATCCCCGCGTTACCGCCGCATCCCTACAGACACAATTGGCTGTGTCTGCTGGGTGGGAAGCTGGATGTGGATATGTGTGCTGATCGCTGCACTAACACCTCCTCTGGTCGGTCGGGGCGCCTGTTCAGGGGGGAGGGGAAACTGGGGGGGAATACCGTGATCCTCCCATGTGCGACATCCCCCTGGCGAAACTCCTCACGGTCATGTGAAAAGAAGCGGCTGGCGACTCCACATGTATCGGAGGAAGCATATGGTAGTCTGCAGCCCTCCCCGGATCGGCAGAGGGGGTGGAGAGGCAACCGGGATGGCTTGGAAGAGTGGGGTAATTGACTGGGTATAATTTGGGAGGAAAAAAAAAAGGGGGGGGGGAATTGGGAAAAAAAAAGTGACCTACAAAGAAAGTCACACATTTCTGCCCACCAGCTCCCCATGGCTGACCAAGCCAGAGGCGACACCAGGGTTCAAAGCACAACCTCCAGCAGTGAGGCACTAGCGTATTGGTCCACTGCACCACCAAGAGCGTAACATCTATCCCTCATGGATAAAGAAGTCACACTGTGTGAGGTAATATTTTCATTTCTTGTTATTTAGCGACCTCGGCGTTCAAATGTATAAAAACTATCTCGTTAGGGGTCACTTTGAATCATGTATTACTGGATCAGAAAAGTGCATCTAGGGAAACTATTGTGATATAAACTGGGTCCTGTTAGATTTCTCATTTTCCCTCTCAGTTTTCTCTTTGTTTCCGCCTTTGTTGTTGCTTTTATTTTCTGCCTCGTCATCGGCCCTCTTCTCATTCGCCAGATTCAAAGAACGACAAAGTTCCTATACAAAGGTATTGGAATAAATGCCCCCTTACCCTGCCATTGACATCCACTGGTCAATTTAATGTAATGCAAGGCAAGGCCGCCCTTGTGTTTTCTGTTTGTCTCCCAAACTCATTTGTCCTAATAACATGATGTCTCCGTTTGCATCTGGGAGCACTTACATCAAGTCCACCCTCTTGTCAGGTTGTGTTGAGGTGACTTCCATTAATTAACACACTAATAAGAGCAAATTAATCTGATAATCAACAGCTTAATTCACAAAATTACTATAGGCATTTCAAAACAAGGTACCCAATATCTAATACAAGCAGACTGGTAAATGGGTGTTGATTATAACCTGGCATGTCTGGCAAATCTACAGGGGTCACTGGGCTATATTGAGCTAAAATGGAGGGAGGTAATGAGGTTGAATGGAGGACAATTATCTTGTCAAATTGCAAGTGATGACAAGTTCTTTATGTGCATCACCCTGAAAACAGGAGACGAGGCTGAGACAAGTGGTGCACTATGTGATGCAATGACAAAAAAAGAGGGTGTGCAAAGGAGAGAGGGAGATTGAACTCAAGTCTTAAAACAGCAATTCACACACAGTGACTGTCCGCCCCACCCGTTTGCTCCACAGCGTCAGCATTTCGCCATAAATTCAATGTTGTTAAGTCCACATGGTCCGTATGTTCTGCATGGGGGGGGGGGGGTGGAGGAGCTGCAGGCTTCAAATCGCACAACACAACTCCAGTCGAGTTAGCAGCAGTCTTGTTAAGCCCCCCCCCCCCCTCCCACACACACACACACATACACACACAATCTGCAATACCAGCTGCCGCAAGGCCATTTCAGACAGAATTTCCTTGCTTTGGGCAAATTGTTTGTCAAGAATGGTGGTCGTCTGGTCTGTCTTGGTTGGTTCAGTGAGACAGGGTTAAAGACAGCTGACAGAGCGCTATTGTAGGCTGTAACCTGGCCCCCAATGTGACAGCATCTCTTCGAAACCATCAGGTCATACAAGCTTCCTGCTGGTGTGGTAAAATGCCTGGCCTGGTTGAAACAAATGTTTAAATCCAACATTTCAATAGCCTGTGCTCTTGTTGGTTTTGTGGTCGAAAATGAGTCTGTTTGCTGCACTTGCATATATTAAGTATATAAATTACTTAATATTCTGCACCTCATTTGTTGAGCACTTTTATCTACACCATTGATGATTTCTGGAAAAACACTATATATGTTGATACATACATACATACATACATACATACATACATACATACATACATACATACATACATATATATATATATGTGTGTGTGTGTGTATGTATGTATGTATGTATGTATGTATGTATGTATGTATGTATGTGTGTGTGTGTGTGTGTGTGTGTGTGTGTGTGTGTGTGTATATATATATACATATATATATATATATAGTGAATTTGGTTTGTATACCAGACCCACAAATATGTGCTTCAACCACAAACACCCACAGCTATAAAATGAAAAACAAAATATCTTCTTTTCCCTCCCAATCTAGGCCATCACGTCATCTTTCTCTCTCATTCTGTTTTTAATTCTCTGCTATATATGGTCTATGGGCTAGCACTAAGAGCTTCCATTTGTCAATTGAAGTACGGGGAGGAAGATGCTCTCTTTATTTATTCCTGCATCTTAGTTATTTGGATGCATCCTTCCAGTCTCGAGTACACCTGTGTGTGTGTGTGTGTGTGTGTGTGGGGGGGGGGGGGTTGCCAACAATGTAAAGAGTCTAGCAGTGCAGGTTGAAAGAGAGACAGCCATTGTTAATGCTTCTGTCTTCTTCACTTCATGCCTGGCTGGCCGGTTCATATACATACAGTGATCCATATTGACATACACGCTACCACACAGACACGCAAACGAATACACACATGTATGCACACAGCAGAACTTGGAACCTTACAGTCTCCCTCAGAACATTGCGCTCAATAACGGCAAACCCAGTGCCACAGAACAAAACACAGACCAGCAACAGAAAATCCCCAAATCTAAGAGCTCAGTGTGCTGTGGCGTATTTTCTGCCTTCCTGGATCACTGCGCCTCAGCACTCACTGTTGCAGTCAAGATGATTCGAACACACACACACACACACACACACACACACACACACACACACATACACAGAGTAAACACATACACAAAGTAGCTGTCAGTCACTAAGCTTAGCATTGCTCAGAAACTCAGAACAACCAGCCACTCAGTGTGACTTAAAAAACTTGCTGGTGTCACCTCCCCTCAGAGGAGCTTGGGGCGTTGAGTAGAAAACTAAGATGGAACATATGAGTTATTGAACTGATCAATCAAAGCACTGTTCCAGACACACAAACGCCTGTAATCTGTCCCGGTAAAAAAGGGAATTGGAGCAGAAACACCTACAGTGGTACCCTAGTGCTGTCTTTTACTTCCTCAGAAAACAACCAATTTTATTTAAGTAAACAATGAAAAGACAAGAGTTCCACAACTGTTCAGCAAAGAATTTTTGCAAAGGAAATATCTTAAATGTATTGGAAAACAGATCACGGAGACTGTAGTATTGGAAAACGCTTCCTGATTGTCTTTTTGAGAGAAAAATTGATCAAAAGAAAATATGGAGTATGGGACCTTTGTTTTGCCATAACTGCCCCACCACTGATCAACTCAAGTTCTGAGTCAAAGTTGAAATGCAGGATTTTTCTCCATTAATAAAATGTTAATTTATTCATCTGGACAATTGAGTCAGGTTGGAGAAACTCTCCATATTTATGATCCGTATATTATAAATATGGAGAGTTTCTTCAGCAGTAAAGGCAAGACGATTGGATTTGTACAGCACATTTCATACACTAGGACAATTCAAAGTGCTATACAGACTGACAAAATTAAAAAGCAGGCATGAAAACGGGTCAGGGGTGAAAAAGGTGAGAAAGATATGACCCTCTAGGGGTCTCCGGGGGCATGCTCCCCCGGAAGAAAATGTTGAACATTTTATATTTAAATGCATCAATCTGGTGCACTTTGAGAGAAAAATCAAGCATAATTACAAGACAGTATGTATATGTTCACATTATGCTATATAAAAAACGAAACTGACAACTTCTCTCATGAAATGCACAAGAGCGCAGCTTTAATATAGGGTAATAGTGGCAAAACAAGATAGGAATACTAACAACATGTGTATGGGTGTAGTTTATATCTTTATGGCAGAGAATGCACCATGCAAATCCTTGTTTATTGATCTTCCGGAAGACATCTGACAGATGGAATGAGAGCTCTTGTTCTTTCACTCTTATTTTCCCTTCTAGTTTAAGCCACGAACAGTTCCAGCTGCATTTGATTCCTGCCACCACTTGTTTTACAAGAAGAGCATTTTTCACTCCTAACACACTCATTCTGGAAAAACAATGTTAACGTTAGTAGGGTTGACTTCTAGCTTAATTGATAAGTGGTGGTTGTTCACACTTGGATCTGACGTTACATGTTATACAGATATCTGTCCACTTGAAATCAGATGCGTAAATGAGTGTTTCACAAGTTCAGATAAGTAACTTAGACTATAGGCCTAACGTTACCCTAACCCACAGAGTAAAATTGAAAATTGTTTTACACACAACATTAGGCCTACATACATAGTTGGATTTCAGATTAAAAGGTATCTGGTATTTACAGTTACAATATAGTAGGTTAATAAGTAACATTATGTCCCTTTCACTGACTAACATTACTCAACATAATTCTGTCAATGTAAACTTACACGATGTATTTCGCTACGCTCGCCTGCGCTTTAGCGTGATCCTGGAACAGCCAGGCACTAGAGAGCCCCCAGGCTTGCGCCACTCACAAATCGACGGTTACAGTCCAGTTCTTTGATACAAGCCTGTCCTGTGACACATACAGATAGGACAGTGAAATTATGATATTGTTAACGTTCGCTAACGTAATGTTAGCTAATTTGTTGACTCAGATTCTACAATGTGAGTTAGCTAACTTAGAACACAAAAAGCTAGCTAACATTAGCTAGCTAACATTAGCTAGCTAGCTAGCGTCAACGTTACCTCAGCCTCCCACCGCACCAGTTCCTCAGTCCACATGTCCTGAAATGGGTTTTTAGAGATTTTGAGAATTAGCCAACAGTTAACGTTCATCGTGTTTCTTTTTGCGGGATAACGTTAGCTATAAAACCTAGTCTGCTGCGTATGCGGTGTAAGCTAACGTTAGCTAACGTTACTCTACTAACTAGCTAGCTAACAATTTTCCACAAGACGCAAATCTCTCCACCTGTCTGTGTGGAATATAGCTAACGTATGCGTCGATGACACGTGGATTCTTTATTAAATCTCTAGCTAGTGATAGATTACCAGAAATCATGTAGGACTAGGCTATGTCAACAGAGCTCCTGAATAACGTTATACATCAGAAAATATTGAAATGATTGAAACGCTCACCAAATTCAGTCAGGCAGTCATCAGTCAGCTAACGTTAGTCCAAAGAGTCATCTTCCCTCAGCCCCGCGCGCTGCTCCATCAATTGCTTTGGTCAGCACAAGCACTCGCTGCATGAGCACTTCACGAACCAATTGGGTAGCGTTACCTTCCCAGGGAAGACTGGTGACGCAAGGCCCCTCGTGTTCGTAGGGGGAATATTTTTACAATGAAAAAGGCGAATTCGAATTCGATAGGCCATCTCACCATGGCTCCGCGCTCTCGTGTATAACTCCATGTCCGGTCCATACACCCCCCCCCAAAAATATTTTTTCATCGGATCTACACGATTCACGTAGGTCACCTATTTTGGATTCAAAACGGCGAATTTCGCCGAAAGGTGAGTGATTTTCATGCCTGAAAAAGGTAAAGGTATACAATTTTTACAATTAAAAATCTTAAAAAAGTGCAAAACTACAGACAAAAAATACAAAGAATAAAAGAATCAAAAATAAACTAGTTCAGCTAAAGGCTATTTAGCGAAAAAGATGTTACAGGGCAACCTAAGCAGTAAAAAATAGGAACATATAGTATGTATATGAAGAAACTCTCCATACACTGCTGTTACATTGACTTGACCTGGTAGAACGAACACAGGTGCAGCAACAAACATGTTCCTTCTCAAGCAGGAAACATGATGATGATCTGGTGATGCTTATGTTGGACAATCCACTAATTTCACAATCAATATCAAAAGTAGAACAGTGTCCCCATATAGTCTGATGCAGTTTGAGACACATTCGATTGCCCGTGTTTGTTTTGGTTAGAGGATACCATTATCACAAGGTTTACAAGCTTTTCCCAATTTGCTAGTTGCTAAGACACACTACAAACAGAAAAAAAAAAATCAAATTCACACACTACTGTGTACAAACCTCCAACTTAGCCTTTGTGTGGTGTTTGCCAGGTTAAAATGACCCCCAACATTATTGGGAAACAGTATAGATTCCATATGGTTAGTGTTTGATGTTTTCCTCAGCTAGATCACATTTGACAATGAAAGAATGAGTCATTAATTTTTGGTGATAAAGTTGTGATTTATGTAAAAAAAAAATACATCACTGTGATGATGTGGGTCTCTCTGCATGTGAGTGACTTCAGAATCAGAAGTATTATGAGAAGTAGTGGAAAAGATTCCAGCAATCTGCGGTGTGGCTATAAAAGAAAGTTGAACTTTTATATTATCTGATCAAACTGACCTGATTGAACACCAATTAAAGGACATAAATGTGTAGGGTTGATGTAGGATTTGAACTCATAGAAACTGTTTTCTTCCACATGCTCGTCACAGAAAATAAGTCAAGGCCAGGGAGTTCCATTTGGAAAAGAAATGTTCATTGTATAATTTTTAAGAAAACCACTTCATTTTGTCATTGTACCTTACAACAAATTGTACACTTAAAATGAATTTTTTTTCTCTGCATTTAACCAATCCTATTGTATAGGAGCAGTGGGCAGCTGCAGCACCCGGGGACCAACTCCAGTTCTTCTTTCCACTGCCTTGGTCAGAGCCACAGACAGGAGTATTAACCCTAACCTGCATGTCTTTTTGATGGTGGGAGGAAACAGGAGCACCCAGAGGAAACCCACGCAGACACGGGGAGAACATGCAAATTCCTCACAGAAAGGACCTGGACAGCCTGGGGTTTGAACCCAGGACCTTCTTGCAGCGAGGCAACAGTTCTAACCACTAGAGCACCGTACCGCCAGTTTTTGTTAAAACCTCAAAAAAGGGTAATTTTTAGCCCAACACCACATGAGGGTTAACAATTCAAAATCAAAAACAAAAACCCTACCCAAAAACATGTTATCTTCCATCCAAATCAAATGTTGCCATCGGATGGATGGATGGATGGATTGCATTTATATAGCGCTTTTCTAGCTGCAACACCCACTCAAAGCACTTCAGATCACACACAAAAGCTATTGAGTGTACAGACTGTACGCAGTACCCATTACAAACTGGTGGGATCAATTTGAAATACTCAAGAAAAAAAAAACTTAAACACTTTCCAACATAGCATTCTCCTGCAATCGACATAAATTGCACAAGTGTGTAGGTACAGTATCAGATTTAAAGTTTTACTTCTTGATTGTACACCAAACTGATGTTGGGTATGAAAGTGCTGTAATGAAAGAATACAGCAACTGAAAGCAAAGTACTGTAAAAATAAAGTAATTCCAAAGTACAGCGTTGTAAACAATGATGTAAAATAAGGAATAAAAAACAGCACAGTAAGAAAAAAAAACCTTCCCACTTGTTATAATTTTTATCATATATCTTCCACTGCCATGCTAAGAAAAATTCCTCTATGAGAGGAAAATCTGATTGGTGTGTGATCAATGCAACCTGTGTTTTATGAAGGGATTCATGTTCAGAGTTTTGCACAAAAGGTTCAACAAATCTGCAACGCGTGAAAACATGTGAATTAGTGTTGATCGTTTTGGGAAATTAGCATTTTTTGGCAGCTGATGAAACAGTTTGGGAGTTTCTGCTTACAGTTTTAGTGTGCAAGTGATTGAGAAAAACTGTAATAGACATTCATCCCCTCCAAACTACTGAGTGATCAGGGGTACATGCACAGTGTACGGTGGAGTTTTTTTGCACTTAGCTTAAATATCGGCAGACGAGTGCTGGGTGATAAATTGATTTTATCAATTAATTTGAATTTATGGTTTAGGAAAATATTTAAAAATGATAATAAATTTTCACTTTAACTTCGGTAATTACAGTATGGAACCACCACTGCTTCCTGGCTCCCATAGTTCATAGTAACTCCCTAAGAAATCAGACACAGGTCAACATGGCAGCATGGGCTAAGAAAAGTGAGGAGTTTGTTCTCAAAAAAAAAGCTCTGTCTCCTCAGTCGTCTGGAAGTGGTTCTGTTTTGCAGCATCCAATCTTGAGCAAACAACTGTCTGCTATAAAGTTTGTCTAAAGTCTTTGGCAACTAAAGGCAGCAGCACGACTAATTTATTCTAGCATCTTAAATAGAGGCATGCAGCCGAGTTGGAGAGGGGCGTGGCTCTGCTGTTGTACAATAACTATAAGTAAGTAAGTAAGAGTTGATTTATATAGCACCTTTTAACACAAAGTTACATAGATACAGAAAAATAAACATACATATGCAGTTGTATAAAGAAAAGCATAAACTTCTTAAATTACAGCCCATTTACCGGGAAGACAAGTCGGTAGAGATGGGTTTTGAGAATTTTTTTTTAAAGATGGTTACAGACTCAGTTGATCTAACAGAGAGGGGGGGGGGACTGTTCTAGAGGGATGGGGCCATAACGGCTAAAGCTAAGTTACCCTTGGATTTGCGGAGGGAGCAGGGTTTATATAAGAGACCTTGGTCGGAAGATCTGACTGGCCTAGAGGTGGAGTAAGAATGACAAATTTCTGAAATGTATAAAGGGGCAATACCATGCAGGGCCTTGTAGGTGATAAGGAATATATATTGAAATATATTCTATACATTACAGGGAGCCAATAAAGGGATGAGAGGATTGGTGTGATGTGAGCTTTACAATTGGTATTGGTTAGCAGCCTGGCTGAAATGATTTACATGAGTTGCAAAGAGACAGGAGAGACAGGAGAAAAGAAGCAGTAGTCAAGGTGTGAAAAAATTAAGGTATGGATTAGTAATTCTAGATCTTTGATCAATAAAACTGATTTGATTTTTGCAATGTTCCAGAGTTGGAAAAAGCATGTTTGCACAAGCTTGTTTATGTGTGGATCAAAGTTCAGAATTTGGTCAAACACTGCACCCAGATTTCATGATGAGGGTTTAACATTGGTGGCCAGAGAACCGATACAGGGTTTTACTTCTGATACAAACTTATTGGGACCAATAAGGAGAACCTTGGTTTTGTCTGAATTGAGCTGAAGGAAACTAAGTGACATTCATTCCTTAATAACAGTCAGGCAGTCATGAAGGGTAACAATATTAGCTATATTGTTTGATTTAACTGTAAAATACAGCTGCATGTCATGAGCATAGCGGTGGTGAAAGACGCAATTGAAATGGCTAACCAGATTTCCTAAAGGTAACATGCAAACTGAGAAAAGGATGGGGCCAAGGATTGCACCGTGCGGAACGCCACAGAATATTGGGGCAGTTGAGGACACCAAGTTGTCTATGACAACCTGAAACTTCCTGTAAGACAGATAGGGTGATAGCCAATTGAGAGCAGAACCCCAGATACCAACCCACTTATTTAAACATGCAACCAAGATGGAGTGATCAATAATAGCAAAAGCAGCAGTGAAGTCAAGCAGGACCAGGATATAATGTTCGTCTTTGTCAGCTCTCATGAGGATGTCATTTGTCACTCTTAGCAGTACTGTTTCTGTACTATGTTGGTGGCAAAAGCCGGATTGGACTTTATTGAAAATATTGTGTCCTTCATTGACCTCAAGGAGCTGCGACGCAACGATTTTTTTCAATAATTTTGTCGATGAATGGTAGCTTGGAAATAGGCCTGTAGTTGGACGCTCACCATCTTAAACCCATCTGGAACATAGCCAGAGGTAAGAAAAATATTAATAATGGAGTGCAGGCCAGGGCCCAGGGTAGGCAGGACCTCCATAAGGAATTTGGGGAGGGGGGGAGAGGGGTACATCTAAAGGAAAAGAGGACAGGCACATATGGGACACAGTTTCAATGAGATTGTGCAGAGAGGTCAGGGAGAAATAAGACAAGAGTGAAGGAGAGTAGACTGAGGAATCAGAGGAAATATTAGCATTGTTAAAATTAGATCGAATGTTATTGATTTTATCAAAGGAAGACAAAAAAACTTCAGGGAGGAGGCATATACAGCAGGATGTGCAGGATTTACAATCCGGTCAATGGGTTTAAACAGGAACCTCGAATTGCATTTATTGTCACTAATTAGGCCTGAAAAGTACGCAACTCTTGCATCTTTGATGTTTTGTTTGAGCATGGACCATAGTTCTTTCAGACAGGAGATGGGCCCTGAGTTTGGATTTCTTCCAACTACACTCCACTCTTCTAACATCCTTTTTCAGATGACGAATTTTGTAATTAATCCAGGGGCAAGAGTTAGCTGAAGAAAATGACCTGGTAGTGTAGGCAGCTGTGGTATCTAGCACGGAAACACATTGATCACTGAACCAGGTTACAAGTTTATTAACATTGGAGGAGTCAGGTGGCGGGGGGGGGGGTATAAGAATCAAAGAAACAGGATGAAAAAGTAGCTCTTGAGTTGGCATTGAGGAAGCAAGAGTGTAATGTGTGCTTCTGAAGTTAAGCAGAAGACTGAAGCACGGTATTCAAAAAAATGGATTTGTGGTCAAAGACAAAATCAAAACTTAGAAAGAGAGTTCAAATTCAGAGTGAGGGTAAAACCAAGGTCAAGAGTGTGACCATGGCCATGTGTAGACATGAACACATGTTGAATAAGGTTAAAAGAATTGGTATTATTTAAAAAGTAAGTTGGAACAAAATCTGTGCAATGTGCACATTAAAATCGCCAGTCATAACAGCTCTATCATATTTGAAAACCACTGAAGGTAACAGTTCAGAGAGTTCATTTAAAAAAGAATTGTTAGAGCTGAGTGATCGATAGACAACCAAGCACAATCACAATCAATTTTAAAAGAAAGTAATTCAAAGCTACTGAAAGTACCCCATGTCTACTATTACTACTACTTTCGGCTGCTCCCATTAGGGGTCGCCACAGCGGATCATCCCTTTCCATTTCTTCCTGTCTTCTGCATCTTCCTGTCACTCCAGCCACTTGCATGTCTTCCCTCACCACATCCATAAACCTCCTCTTTGGCCTTCCTCTTTTCCTCTTCCCTGACAGCTCCATATTCAGCACCCTTCTCCCAATATACCCAGCATCTCTCCTCCACACATGGCCCAGCCATCTCAATCTTGCCTCTCTTGCCTTGTCTCCAAACTGTCCAACCTGAGCGATCCCTCTAATATAATCATTCCTAATCCAGTCCTTCATCACTCCCAGTGAAAATCTTAGCATCTTCAATTCTGCCACCTCCAACTCTGCCTCCTGTCTTTTCGTCAGTGCCACTGTCTCCAAACCATATAATATAGCTGGTCTCATAACCATCTTGTAAACCTTCCCTTTAACTCTTGCTGGTACCCTTCTGTCTCAAATCACTCCTGACACTCTTCTCCACCCACTCCACCCTGCCTGCACTCTCTTCTTCACCTCTCTCCTGCACTATCCGTTACTTTGGACAATTGACCCCAAGTATTCAAACTCATATGCCTTCGTCACCTCTACTCCTTGCATCCTCACCATTCCACTGTCCTCCCTCTCATTCACGCATAGGTATATTCCGTCTTGCTCCTACTGACTTTCATTCCTCTTCTCTCCAGTGCATACCTCCACCTCTCCAGGCTCTCCACAACCTGCACCCTACTCTCGCTACAGATCACAATGTCATCCGCAAACATCATCGTCCATGGAGACTCCTGCCTGATCTTGTCCGTCAACCGGTCCATCACCATTGCAAACAAGAAAGGGCTCAGAGCCAATCCTTGATGTAATCCCACCTCTGCCTTGAACCCATCTTGCATTCCAACCATACACCTCACCATTGTTACACTTCCCTCATACATATCCTGCATCAGTCCTACATACTTCTCTGCAACTCCTGACTTCCTCATACAATACCACACCTCCTCTCTTGGCACCCTGTCGTATGCTTTCTCTAAATCTACAAAGACACAATGTAACTCCTTCTGGCCTTCTCTATACTTTTCAATCAACATTCTCAAAGCAAGCATCGCATCTGTGGCGCTCTTTCGTGGCATGAAACCATACTGATGCTCACTGATCGTCACCTCTCCTCTTAACCTAGCTTCTATTACTCTTTCCCATATATTCATGATGTGGCTGATCAACTTTATACCTCTGTAGTTACTACAGTTCTGCACATCACCCTTGTTCTTGAAAATCGGTACCAGTATGCTTCTTCTCCACTCCTCAGGCATCCTTTCACTTTCCAAGATTGTGATAAACAATCTAGTTAAAAACCCCACTGCCATCTCTCCTAAACATCTCCATGCCTCCACAGGTATATCATCAGGACCAACTGCCTTTCCATTCTTCATCCTCTTCATAGCTGCCCTCACTTCCTCCGTGCTAACCCACTGCACTTCCTGATTCACTATCCTTACATCATCCAACCTCTCTCTCATTTTCGTCATTCATCAGCCCCTCAAATTACTCCTTCCACCTTCTCAGCACACTCTCCTCGCTTGTCAGCACATTTCCATCTCTATCCTTGATCGCCCTAACTAGCTGCACTTCCTTCGCAGCTCGGTCCCTTTGTCTAGCCAATCGGTACAAGTCCTTTTCTCCTTCCTTAGTGTCTAACCTGTCATCCAACTCACCATACGTCTTTTCCTTTGCCTTTGCCACCTCTCTCTTCGCTTTACGCTGCGTCTCCTTGTACTCCTGTCTACTTTCTTCATTTCTCTAACTATCCAACTTCTTCTTTGCCAACTCTTCCTCTGTATACTTTGCTGTACTTGCTCATTCCACCACCAAGTCTCCTTGTCTTCCTCTGTCCTGATGACACACCAAGTACCTTCCTAGCTGTATCCCTCACTATTTCTGCAGCGGTTGCCCAGCCATCCGGCAACTCTTCACTACCACCCAGTGCCTGTCTTAACTTCTGCCTGAACTCCACACAACAGTCTTCCTTCTTCAACTTCCACCATTTGATCTTTGGCTCTGCCTTCACTCGCTTCCTCTTCTTGAGCTCCAAAGTCATCCTACAGACCACCATCCGATGCTGCCTAGCTACGTTCTCCCCTGTCACCACCTTGCAGTCTCCAATCCCTTTTAGATCGCGCCTTTTACATAAGATATAGTACACCTGTGTGCACTTTCCTCCACTCTTGTATTTCACCGTGTTCCTCCCTCTTCTTGAAATATGTATTCACCACAGCCATTTCCATCCTTTTTGCAAAATCCTTCACCATCTGTCCTTCCACATTTCTCTCCTTGACACCATAACTACCCATCACCTCATCACCTCTGCTCCCTTCACCAAAACATGTCCATTGAAGTCCGCTCCAAAACACCACTCTCTCCTCCTTGGGTACACCCCCTCCACCATGTCATCCAACTCACTCCAGAATTCTTCTTTCTCATCCATCTCACACCCTACTTGCGGGCATATGCGCTGATACGATTCAGCAATACACCTTTGATTTCCAGCTTCATACTCATCACTCTGTCTGACACTCTCTTCACCTCCAGCACACTCTTGACATACTCTTCCTTCAGAATTACCACTACCCCATTTCTCCTCCAATTCACACCATGGTAGAAGAGTTTGGACCCACCTCCGATACTCCTGGCCTTACTCCCCTTCCATCTGGTCTCTTGCACACACAGTATGCATACCTTTCTTCTTTCCATCATATCAGCCAGCTCTCTCCCTTTACCAGTCATGGTGCCGACATTCAAAGTTCCGACTCTCACCTCCACACCCCTACCATAGTAACCCCTCGAGAAATCAGACACAGGTTAACATGGCAGCATGTTGACCTGTGTCTGATTCAAATCCTACAATTTAAGGTACTCCATGTGATCTGATTAAAAATAAAACTATTCTTAAAGACCACTGCAATACCCCCACCATGACCAGTGAGCCTAGGGAGATTGAGGGTCTGGTAATTGGGAGGACAGAGCTCTATTAGAGGGCAGAAGTCAATTTAAGCCAGGTCTGTTAAAAGTAAGAAATCCATATTACAAGATCAAATGAGATTTTTAAGAATAAAAGTCTAGTTTAACAGAGATCCTATGCTACACAACACAAACATCGTTGGAGTGAAAGGCTTGACAGAGTAAACTCTTGATGGAGATGATGGCAGACTGACAGTGTTTCACACGTTTTGGTGGTCTATTGTTAATTTTAACAGAGATAGGATGGACTGGAAGAGGACCAGGCTCAGCCAGATAAATAGAGGGCTGTATTCTAGTAGAAGGAGAGCTAGAGGGCCACATGATAGATACAGTTTGACACATGATCTCTGCATGCAGCTAAACATGAGGCTGAAAAAGCCTTACAGTGGATGAGGTTAGATGTCAGCTGCTTAACTTCCTCACTCTTTGGGCGAATACAGTCTTGTTTGTAAAAACCCCTCCTATGCCTGAATGAGTCAAAGTTGTTAATGAAACCATGGCCAGTAGCTGTACAGAAATTCATTAACCAGCATCTCAGACTGAAGAGGTGGCTAAAGTACTCTAAGCCATTATTGAGGGATGGAATGGAGTCAGACAGGATACAGTTTTTCCCCCCAGGCTCTCTGAAGTTAGAGTGAGGGACTCAAAGTCAGATTGTACCTTTAATGATTGCCTTGACTTGAACTCATTGGTTCCAAAATGCACGATAACAGTGTGGACAGCTGGATGGCAATCAAGTATAGCCGGAATGTGTATAGAGACATCGGAAACTTTACATCCAGAGAAACAGTGAGTTATGCCACAAGAGAGCTTGACGAAGCTGGAGATGGAATCACCAATCACAAGGATTTAAGGTTGACCATTGAGACATCCTCCATTGTAGATCGTCACCGTTCGATGACGAAGGTCGTCTGTATCAGCCACCACACCCACCATGGTAGGGACTTTGGTGGTAGTGGTGGGCTCTTTGTGGTGGGCAGGAGATGGTAGTTAGACAGCTGAAGGCCAGAGAGAAGGTGGTGTGGAGTTGGTGATCTCAACTCGTGAACACTTGGTTATGGGGCTATTAAGTGGAGAGCATGCCGAGCTAGGTGCTGAAGGACATTTCCTTGTCAATGGAGTAGCTCCGTTGCCGACATCAGCAACCAGGGTAACCAGCTGGGATATACTGTCAGAAAGCTCTGACAGCAGAAAGAATTAGTTTTCCAGGGGGAAACAAAAGTCAGGATCAAACAAGGGATAGAGATCCGTATCTTCCCCTTTACCACTGAGGACCAGCTGCGAGAGGGACCCAGACCATTAACCAGACCTCTGAGCTCCTCTGGGTTGGACTGGGAGAATAGTTAAGCTTGGCAATGTAGGAGATCTTTGATCAAAGTCTCTATGGATTGTAGATCAGCTTTAATACAGGTGAGTTGAGTGGCTGCCACCATTTTAGTTAGTTTACCTTAGCCGCCAAGCTAAAGGCAAGCCTAGCTAAGCTGGTAGCCAGGACATGTAGTCCTAGCGCAATCCTACAAGTCATACAACAGTACAAGTGAGGGGAAAAGTGTGATCAAGTGATAAAATTGGGGTAAAAGTCCTAAAAGCTTAAAATCCTCAATTAAAGTGGCCGACTAGCCAGCTAGGTAGCTACAAGACAGCGGCGGCCCTAAAACACCTGCTAAAAAGCAGGTAACTTAGCAGAATCAAATTCCTATAGTATCCCATATGAGAGGGAGGGGCCCCGGTGGAAATACATTAAAGATGTGGTGGCACTTCACATTGCCAAAGATACAGTGCCCATATACAGATGAAAAGCTTGGATTCATCCACATGCTTAATACAATCAAGAAAATAGGGATATTCATGTTTGTTTTCTTTTGTTAATAATTTCTATTGTTAAAATAAAGTTATTTGAATAATTCATTTGTTTTTGTAGCTTGTTTTTAAGGGAAATAAATTGATTAAAATCGTAAATTGGATGTGGTGTGAAAAAAATCGGAGATTTTATTTTTAGCCCATATTGCTCGGCCCTAGGGCAGACAGTTCTTTTTGTGCTTTTTTATTTATTTAGTGATAGCTAAGTCCCAACCCTCAAAATTGTCAGCATATAATCATAATCTGTTTATCTGACCACTGCTCATCTTTAGTTTGATTATATTAGTTCAAGATCATTCTAGTGTGTAATTGTCTTGTCTCAGATTTACTTCTCTCACCACAATAAGCCTTGAGTTTTGATTATCTGTAAAGAAAAGGGTTATAAGACAACTGTGATGCAATGTCCGCTGACAAAATATGTTGCCCTTTGACACCCTGTATGCATCCTCTTAATGCATCATTGTTGTTAACGCATCGTTGTTGCCAAAACTTTTGTTTTACAAAAGTGCAGATGAACCATAAAATGGTTTCCGCCCAATTACATCAAACAATATCAATAATGGGCCCTGGACTCTCTGGGTTAGGGGGCACATAAACACTTGCTGCTTGATTGTTTGAATTCTTAATGTTTTCTCCTGTGCTAGTAAGAACCAAAGAGAACTATGAAAAATTGGTTAAAAAAAAGATGAGCTAAGCCCCT
This sequence comes from Lampris incognitus, assembly GCF_029633865.1. Classification (NCBI taxonomy): domain Eukaryota; kingdom Metazoa; phylum Chordata; class Actinopteri; order Lampriformes; family Lampridae; genus Lampris; species Lampris incognitus. The sequence continues at coordinate 40,881,316 of NC_079216.1, forward strand.
ATACTGGAAGATTTGGTAATTTATTTGAAGGGACGTGCATAAGACTTACATGACTTGTTAGTAAGTGTCATTCAGTCAACTGCAAAGTTGACATTAGATGTCTGTTTTAGTACAGATGTGCAAAATATATCAAAGTGAGTGGTTCTGTCCCACTCAGGTTGCTACAACAGAAACATCTCAAACAATATCAAATGTGCATTAAAAATGGCATAATTGACTGAATCACACTTAATGACAACAGTTATAGTAGTATAGTAGTGGGTTCGAGCCCCCGGGCAGTTCAACCTTGGGGGGTTATCATCTGTGTGGAGTTTGCATGTTCTCCCCGTGTCTGCGTGGGTTTCCTCTGGGCGCTCCAGTTTCCTCCCACAGTCCAAAGATATGTAGGTCAGGTGAATAAGCCGTTCTAAATTGTCCCTAGGTGTGAATGTGTGTGTGTGTGTGTGGGTGTGCCGTGTGATGGACTGGCGGCCTGTCCAGGTTGTCTCCCCGCCTGCCACCCAATGACTGCTGGGCTAGGCTCCAGCATCCCTGCGACCCTGAGTAGGATAAGCAGTTTGGATAATGGATGGATGGATGGATGGATGGATAAGTTATAAACATTCATAAATATTACTTCATGTTCATAACAGATGTCATGTCATGGTTATGACAGTGTCATGTCATGCAAACCCCCTTCAAATGAAGATTCTCCTTTGTGGTTAAGACTGCATAATGTATGCACAAAGAGGAAAGATGATAAACCATTAAAAATGAATTCACTTGACCTAACACACTACCATGACTATGATAAAAGAAAAACCAATCCATTATCTGAACCGCTTACCCTGCTCCCAGGGCTGCTGGAGCCTATTCCAGCAGTCACTGGGCAGCAAGCGAGGAGACACCCTGGACAGGCCGCCAGGCCATCACAGGGCTCTCACACACACACACACATTCATACCTCGGGACAATTTAGTACGACCAAGTCACCTGACCTACATGTCTTTGGACTGTGGGAGGAAACCGGAGCCCCTGGGGAAAACCCACGCAGACATGGGGAGAACATGCAAACTCGACACAGAGGACGACCCGGGATGACCCATCAAGGTTGGACTACCCCGGGGCTCGAAACCAGGACCTTCTTGCTGTGAGGCGACCGTGCTGACCACTGTGCCACCGTGCCGCCCAAAAGCAAAATCAAGTCAAATGTATTTGTATATTGACCTAAATCACAGTTACAGTCTTGGAGGGTTTTACAGTCACATTACACTCTCCATAAACAAGAAAACAAAATAAACAACAATATGTACCCATAACCATGGGAACACATTCTGAACAAGCGGTGCTGGAAAAAAAAAGGGGGGGGGCTTAACTGGGGAGAATTGGGCCCAGATTGAATTGAGACGTTTTGATTGCACATATAGACACTTAACTAACAACACTGATAAAATATACCAGCGCAGATTGATTATGCGGCGTGCTTGTACACTGTCCATGGTGCTGAACATAACTGCAACAGCAAACAATGTCATAGTAGCCGTATAGCTTTTGGATATTCATTTTTCCTTTTTAGGTTGGCAATAAGCAAATAAAACTCAGGCCAAATTTGTTTTTGTATAAACGGGAAGTTGTAAGTTTAATTTCTTCGGCCCCTCTCTGTAAAGACTTTTCCATACAATATGTATAAACGAATATGCACTTTCCCAAGTGCAGTGCCTTACGGAGAGGGACAGAAAGATTAAACATGCAAGTTTCTAGGTTGGCAACTTGCTCATTGCCAATCTAGATATGAAGACAAATGTCCAAAAGGTGTATGGGCCAGACTCGGGGGGGGGGGGGGGGGGCTAGAATATAACACATATAGCTAAAGCCCAATTTCCAAGGAGAAATGCATGCTGCAAAACGGCAGCATTAAAAAGAAAGAACATTGTCTTACCACCTGCATCAAAGAACTCCCAATGTGGCCTTTCTCTTCGGGATGGCACTGATGATGGTCCTCATTAAGGCATCAATGTCCAGACGACAAAACATTTTCTTTTCCAAATGGCCTTCCAGGAAATTTGAAGCTGGCTGAGTTGATGTGGTGCCTCTGAAACTTTAGCATTTTGACCTGCGATGTTAGCTTGAATTGTAGGGGCACGGCTCCTGTCAATGTGCTCCCAATCATCAAACTCTGGGGAGGGTGTGTTGGTCTTTTTGGAGGTGATCGGACTGGGCTGCAATCTGCCACCACCAACTCGATGAATCTTTATTTCTTGTTTTTTTTAGGCTTCCCAAAAATATAAAAAATGCATTTTTTGCGCCATTTTGACAGGTGGTCAGCTAGCGAAACCAGTCATTAAGGTCATGTGACTAACATGACAAATTGTTGCTGTCATCAATGGCTTACTGTTACAGTCATTAGTTTATATATAATTTTATTTAATTTCCTTAGTTTTGAATAAATAAACTTTTTGGTGCTGTAGCGTCGACAGGGGGTGCTGCAGCACCCTTACTTCCAACAGTCATGTGTGCAGCATCCCTCACCCTTAACAGGCCCTCGTTTCAGATGAGGGAAAACTCCATAGAAAAACCTTTTCAGGACAAAAAAGGGTGGAACCTTAGGATGAGCATCAGAGAAATATAACCTCTCTTTCAAGATAACCAGGCACGTACCATTAACTGCGAGATAATATGTATAAGTGTAAAATGTAAAAAATAAGAAAAAAATCAAGTGTACAAAAAAATCAATAGGTGTGTCGCTGCCCGAGCAAGAACTTTAAAAGGTGTTGTCAACTATATAACTCCCAATATAAACCCCCTCCTTGACAAAACCATCACAAAAACTACGACATCTGTGACCAACACTCTTACCATGTCAGTTTTCAGGACTATGTGTCGGACAGACAGCTTTGCCTCATCCGCCTCAGGAAGGGATGATGGGCCACGACGGGGTCACTGGGTGCTCCCTCATCAATACATCACAGGGAAGCTCATTTCATCTCCCTGCCTCGCAGGCAGTTATGCAGGCATTTAGCCTTTTCTAGCCCCCAGAGAGGGCTAGTTAAAAATATGTCATCTTGTGAAAGGACCAGTGGGTTATGACGGAGTACTCAGGAATACATAAGGGTGTGTGAGTGTGTGTGTGTGTGTGGGAAGGGATGTTGGACTAACTTAATACTCCCACAGGTTCACACCACAAGTATGTATAGCCAATGCTACATATCGTATCATAACAATGAGTAGGCCCTGTCATGTTTTATGCATTCAGAAGAGGCAGATAGGCAGATAGGAAAAAGGCATGAACAGGGTAAGTAATCTACCGAGATGACAGGCTGCAACTACCAGTGAACCTTGGGTGTTGTTAGTACACAGTATTACTTTCAGCCTTTTGACTGCAGTACAACTTACATCTTCCAACATGCAATGCCAAACTGCTGAGGACAGTAATTAGATATGCAACGATTGCCATGGTGTACATTTAACCAAGGAAATTGGGAAATACCTTCTCAGAATGAAATCATGTCCAGATGTAAGAGCCCCCCCCACTCCCCCCAAAAATGAAACTCCTCACAGCTATACACTATCAAGTAAGATTAAATTCTATCCTTCCCATATTACATGAGCAGTCCTAAAAGGTGTGAGTGACATTGTCTATAAATGTAACAGATGTCAAAAAGGCAAATTCTGCTGGATCCATCAAATCATCTGTGCCTTACACTTCTTATTATATAGTATATGTCCTTCTTATGCCAACACGAAACCTTTAGATTCCCTTCTATCTCGATCCACCACCCTGCCTTTTTCCCCTTAGGTGCCTTTATCTATAGCCCAATAACTAAGGTAACACCTTCCATTACTCTGCACTTCAATAATGTAGAGTTGACCATCAAAATGTGAGCATGTGGTGCATCTGTATAAGGGGGTGTCTTTCTTTCTTTCTTTCTTTCTTTCTTTCTCTGCTGTCTGACTCCATAACTGTCTTTAGTCAGAGCGTTACTTTCTATCTGCTCCTCCACCTGTCATGCATAAGCTCCAGGTGGTCGACAAAACGCAGCTCAAAGTAGAGGATAATACAGCCTCTGAACATCAATAGACCAGTCATATTGTCAAGACCTTGTACATCTTGTCTGCTCCCTGGTTAAGTACCTGATTCTGTGTTGCGAGCGGAGTGTGAGGTTTCAAAAATGACAGGTTTTCCTGGAGTTCACTGGAGCTATTCCCAACCTCCGCACCCTGCCAAACCAGACTGTGCAGCTGAGATGCCTCTGACTTACATTTCTTGAACAATTTGCTCCAAAGGCTCAGGGAGAGAGAAATAAAAAAAAAATTGCCTTATAACAGGGGAAAGGACTTTCTTGTTTTGCTCTGAGAGTTGCTAAAATGAAAAGTGACAAGAGACAGCGTGGAGAAAGGAGAGAACACAGCCGAGTTTTAAAACCACAAATCTTTGACATACGGCAGTTCAACTTGTAACACATAAGACAAAACCTGACACTAGTAACTATGAGATGTGTATAGAATCACATGTGACACACAACATACTCTACATGCTCGTCAAGGATTTTGGGAACTCGGGAGGTTTCAATGTTGCTGTAGAAAAAAAATGCAAGCACATTATGCACAGGAATTTAGAAACTCTGATATGTTGCTTTGTTGTTTGCAGCTCTATGAAGGTATTAAGATACCTACACACTGTGACATGTGCAGGTATAATATTCACCAATTTGTTTGTGTGTGAGTTTTTGCATGTGTTTGTGCATGCATTTTGCATGTGTACACAAGTGTCTCTGTGTACATGTATATATGTGTATTAGGACCCTATGAAATCTGTTTTATTTTTCCCCAAATTTTGTTATTGCTTCCCATTTTCAGTTTTCTATTTTATTTATTTAATTCACACTTTGGTCTTTTTACCCATTCTGACTGTAAGAAAGTTTGTGTCGTCAAATAGAACAATAAAGAGAAAAACAAAATGGTAGTTTCCTTTTCTCCACATTGTTTTCTGTTGCGATGCTCGTTGATTGACTTTTTTTTTCTCTGTCCCATACAACAAACTCACGTTTACTGACATGTGCACTCATGTGCACAAAGACAGATGCTCAACAAACTTTTTAAGTTCCTTATATGTTCACATGGCTGTGTTTTCTACATCATCATAGGGCACTAGTGCATCTGTATACATGCAAGTGTGTGCACATGAGTTTGCAGTGAATTCTATGAGGGCGGATGTCTTCAACCTTGCCTCCATATCGCTCCTGTTTAAAGTATTGTGCTCCCCATCATCTCCTTACCTCCCAACCCCGCAGCGGTCCCATCTCAGCTGCACTGGAGCTCTCGTTAATCACACAGTGTCAGGCCTTTAATAAGTCCTTGACGGGGTTTTTGCCGCCAACGACACTCTTTATCAAAGGTTTACACTGCCAGTGTGTCCCGGAGAATGATTGATCCCACCGTGCCCCAGTCTGCCCTTCATGGTGGCTGACGTAGTGGGGATCCACACTGCCAGACAGAGGTGGACAGCTATGGGAGACATAGTATGCATGTATGTATGTGTGTGTGTGTGTGTGTGTGTGTGTGTGTGTGTGTGTGTGTGTGTGTGTGTGTGTGTGTGTGTGTGTGTGTGTGTATGTATGTGATGCCCTAAGATACTTTATATCTGTATGTGAGGATATGTGCTGACATTGTCTGCCTGTGAATGTGTGTGTGCATGCCTGTGTAGGCATATGAGTGTTCCTTTGTCTGTATGGTATCAGGAAGTAGGAAGGCTAACAGAGTTGCTGTCCTGGCAGCAGCTAGCTATACCAACGTGATGGATACTTCTACCTATTCCATTTCTCTCCCCAGCAGCCAACCCTTCATGCTCTTGCAACTCCAGATGCAAAACACTCCCATTATAGATGGCGTGATAAAGTGACGTTTTAACCTTGCCCACCACTTGCTGGAAGGGAAGCAGGCAATCCACTTAACAAATGAAGTAATATCAGCAAACGTTTGGCCTTGTCTGCATGCTTATGGACATTATGTATGAAGCATTATCTGTGATCTGCTGGCCTTGTCTTGTGTAAGGATGGAAATCTGAATGAATTAGGTGAATATCAATTCCAAACTTAGTTTGACCCTAAATCTGTAGGAATAAGATGGAAAATGGATGGTAAAAATATATTACGTAAGTTGTACGTTTAGCAACAACATTAACTTTGGCAAAAACAATTTACAACGATGCATGATTATTAAATTAAAACCCGATTAAAAAGAGTAATATGATGTTACAAAAAATTAAGAAAAATATCTGAAAATTATACAATATGAGATCAAAATCTATAGCAATGTAGCGATTAAATAGTTTCAAAATAAAAGAAATGAAAATATAATCTGTATATTGGTATAAATCGAAGTGCAAGGATGATGGGGCACCTCCGTAGCCGAACTGTTACAGCTCATACCACGTGGCCACACGGTCACCGGTTCGATTCCAGCCGAAGCCGATGACCTTCTCTTTCTCTCTTTCTCTAATTAAAGTAAAAATAATCTAAAAAAAAAGTAGAGGGATGAAAAAATATTTTGCTGCGTTAATGAATATTCAGTCCTTTCCAGGGGACATTACCTGACAAAATGTGTTTGCGTTTTTAAAGACTGCAGCCACAGATGGTGTTGGAACATTAGGAGGGAGACGGTTGCGGTAAAGCTGCTTTGCTCTACTCAACATCCTGATTGGGATGTTGTGTTTTCCGATGGTAAACTATATTTATGGTTAAAAAGTTAATCAGAGGTAGCCATTTTGAGCAGCTCTTCTGGGCAACATTTGCTTCTGTGGAGCGGAGTTCAGGAGCAGAGTGACAAGAGGGACAGAGAGAGAGAAAAAGGTGCGGGGAAAGAGGGAGGAGACAAATAAAAGAAATGAAGCGGAGGAGGATTGGAGGGGGTCTGACTCGGAAAGAGGGAGAAAAAAGAGAAATGAGAGAGAGTATAAGAAAGGATGGTTGATGGTAACACGAGAGATAGTGTGGGATGGAGACAATATGGGATGATGAAGCAGAAGCAGGGAGAAAGGGAGTGGAGGAACAAATAAGGAAGCTTAAGAGAGCTGAAGTCAGCAGACCTTAATTATTTTCTAGCTGATGCTCCAGTTACTTTCTGGGCGGAAAAAACATTGTGCAAGTGCAAGATACACATTTAAAAAGCTTGGTGGAATTTCATTAAGAGTGTTGGGAATAAATTTTGTTTGGAGTTATTCAAGACAGCATATCCACATTTAACACCTCAGCAAGGCTTTTTAAAAAAATTTTTTTTTAAGTATTCTTAAGTTGCTCACCACTCATCTAACTGGTACAATTAGAGCGCTCACCATCAGTTCCAATAAAAAGGAATTGGTTACACTTGACTCTCTCCAGCTTGTGACTTGCTAATTGTAATATGTACATGGCATTAACACTAGGAAACTATAATCATAAACATAATTAGCAGATACGTACCTAATTAGTTTTGCTTGGCTTGTTTGATTTGCTGAAACAAGTGGCTCCCAATTGCTGTATGTTGTTGAAGACAGTTACCCATTGTTACAATATGGCAATGTAAACCCACTAAGGTAGTAATCAAACCTTAAAATAAGTGAAGTTGACTCAAATCATGAAGATTTGCTGTTGCTCTTTTCCCATAAATGACACAATCACTAGTTTCTCAGTGGCTCGGAACAGAGAAATCAATTTATCATTGAGGATAACACTGCCAATTGTACTGGGGCATTTCAAGTAAATGGCTACACTGGGACATAGATAGTTGGAAGAATTTCTCTGAATGAAACCTTAAGAGAACAATTTGGAACTCTCTGGAAATACGCCGCAGGCACAGCAGTGATCTAGAGACCAGCTGTGGCAGCCCAAATACTAACTCTCTGTTTCCTTGCCTCGGTCTTTCTCCCTTTCATACACGCACATGCGATACAAAAACACAGAGTACCCATATACAGTAAATCTGGCATGTAGCCTGAGTGAGCAGGGAAAGAGAGACAGGGACGTAAGAGGAAAAGATAGACGAAGAGAGAGAGGGAGATGGGTTGTCTCCAGGGTGGGATTAAAGTTGAATGTCTATGAGCGACATCACATTTGCAACTCATGTTTACAATGTCCAACAGAAGACTTGACATCATGTTATAGGTGAATGAGCTATACATCAACTTAAATATATGTTTAATTATTTCAACCTTTTTACTTGTCGCTTCTTCACTGCCCATCAGTCCAGTTGCCACAAGGTCAATCAAATAAAATCCTAAACTTTGAAGCTGAAATCCGGGGTGTTCCCCGATCTGTTTATCCCCTCTAGCAGAGAGAACTACAAAGTGTAGCAGCCATTGACACTCTTGTGCCATTAGTTCGGCAGTTAACAGTTCCCACTCTTGTAAAAACTGTGTCCTCAGACAAAAGCAAACACAAGCTATCTAATGTATTACAAATGACACCAAACTATATGGGAACACTGTCCTACTGAAATATTGATGGATGCATATTCTTTTGGATATTGTCATCCAACAGAAGCATTGTCACATCCTCATCACGTTTCAATCCCTTTTTCTGTTTGAGTAAGAACATACACTCACCGGCCACTTTATTAGGCACACCCGTCCAACTGCTCGTTAACGCAAATTTTTAATCAGCCAATCACATGGCAGCAACTCAATGCATTTAGGCATGTAGACATGGTCAAGACGATCTGCTGCAGTTCAAACCGAGCATCAGAATGGGGAAGAAAGGTGATTTAAGTGACTTTGAACGTGGCATGGTTGTTGGTGCCAGACGGGCTGGTCTGAGTATTTCAGAAACTGCTGATCTACTGGGATTTTCACGCACAACCATCGCTAGGGTTTACAGAGAATGGTCCGAAAAAGAGAAAATATCCAGTGAGCGGCAGTTCTGTGGGTGAAAATGCCTTGTTGATGCCAGAGGTCAGAGGAGAATGGCCAGACTGGTTGGAGCTGATAGAAAGGCAACAGTAACTCAAATAACCACTCATTACAACCGAGATATGCAGAAGAGCATCTCTGAACGCACAACACGTCGAACCTTGAGGCAGATGGGCTACAGCAGCAGAAGACCACACCGGGTGCCAATCCTGTCAGCTAAGAACAGGAAACTGAGGCTACAATTCGCACAGGCTCACCAAAATTGGACAATAGAAGATTGGAAAAACGTTGCCTGGTCTGATGAGTCTCGATTTCTGCTGCGATGTTCGGATGGTAGGGTCAGAATTTGGCGTCAACAACATGAAAGCATGGATCCATCCTGCCTTGTATCAACGGTTCAGGCTGGTGGTGGTAGTGTAATGGTGTGGGGGATATTTTCTTGGCACACTTTGCGCCCTTTAGTACCAATTGAGCATCGTGTCAACGCCACAGCCTACCTGAGTATTGTTGCTGACCATGTCCATCCTTTTATGACCACAGTGTTCCCATCTTCTGATGGCTACTTCCAGCAGGATAACGCGCCATGTCATAAGCTCGAATCATCTCAGACTGGTTTCTTGAACATGACAATGAGTTCACTGTACTCAAATGGCCTCCACAGTCACCAGATCTCAATCCAATAGAGCACCTTTGGGATGTGGTGGACCGGGAGATTCGTATCATGGATGTGCAGCCGACAAATCTGCAGCAACTGCATGATGCTATCATGTCAATATGGACCAAACTCTCTGAGGAATGTTTCCAGTACCTTGTTGAATCTATGCCACGAAGGATTAAGGCAGTTCTGAAGGCAAAATGGGGTCCAGCCCGGTACTAGCAAGGTGTACCTAATAAAGTGGCCAGTGAGTGTATTTGCTGCTGCACCGGTGTTCGATCTAGCCAGGTCAAAAAGTTCAACAGTGGTATATGGAGTTGGTCTCCAACCAGTTAGTTTTATGTAACCTCTCCGTGGTCAAGCTGAATTAAATAACTATTTATTAATGGACAAAACGTGGATTTTATTTTTAGATTAAAGGTGAAAATAAGATTGCTTTTGGAACTAGATTGGACTACAACTTCTACAGTTTTCCTGAGGTATACGTGTGTCTGACATTCTTGTGTAAGAAGTCAGGTTGTTGCGAAGCATCTAGTATGTTGGTGTAGTGTTTTGTGCCTGTCAAGTCTCTCTCAAACTTCACTGCTGGCTAGCAGAAATGCAAACAGGAAAGCTGAGAACGTAAGTCTCTCCCTGCCAATACATAGCCTCTCCAACAGCAAGCTCTATGTAGTGCCTCCTCATGGCTACACACGGTAACTGGGTACACCTTGGACCCTGGCTGAAAGCTCAGAAGAGGTCTGGCCCCTAGATGTGCAGTAGGCAGGCCCACCGGTGTGTGGATATTCCGATGCCCACAAACCAGCCCCCAGCTATGAGTTAAATAGTGCCACTGGCTAGTGGATACCTTGAGAGAGGAATAGGCTACGGGAGTAAACCCCTACAGAAAACCAATGTCTACAGTGCTGTTGTTTTTTGTTTTTGCCCCTTTGTATCTGTTTAAGTGGGAGAGTCAGGAGGTGAGGATTCATCAGGAGGATTCGCCCGTTCCTCACCGACAAGACGGCACAGGTGCTCATCCAGGCTCTGGTCATCTCCCAGCTGGACTACGGCAACTCCCTCCTTGCTGGCGCCCCGGCGTCAGCCATCAGACCTCTGGAGCTTGTTCAGAAAGCTGCAGCTCGTCTGGTGTACAACCGCCCTAAGTTCTCCCACACAACTCCCATTCTCATGTCCCTACACTGGCTCCCAGTAGCTGCTTGCATCCAGTTTAAGACTCTGGTGCTAGCCTACAGGGCAGTGAAAGGAACAGCTCCTTCCAATCTCCAGGCCATGGTCAAGCCCTACACCCCCGCCTTACCGATTTGCTCTGCTGCCTCGGGACGCCTGGTTGCCCCGTCGCTCAGAGGCCCCTGCTGCTGATCAACCCAGTCACGGCTCTTTCCTGTCCTGGCCCCACAGTGGTGGAATGAACTCCCCACTGATGTCAGGACAGCGGAGTTGCTGCCCATCTTTTGGCGCAGGTTGAAAACTCACCTCTTCAAGAACTACTACCCTGTCACTTGCTGTTAGCACTTATTGTATTCACAGATTTAAAAAAAAAATCTTGTGCTTTTACTTTAGCACTGGTTTTGCTCTTAGATGCTTGTTTAGAGTGAAGATGCACTTATGACCTCTGATGACTAGTAGTTCTCCTGATTTCCTACGTTAAATGCACTTATTGTAAGTCGCTTTGGATTAAAGCGTCGGCGAAATGACTGTAATGTAATGCAATGTAATGAGAGTACTGCTGGCATCATGTGGCTGCTGCTTCTCCCTCTCGTAACCCCCCTTCTCATCCACCCCTGTATGTTTGTGTTATATTTATCTGTTGTCTTGTTTCACCCCGTTTATTGTAAAGCGACTTTGAGTGTTAGAAAAGTTTAAGTATAGGTTAAAGTATAGGTTTAAGTATAAGTTTAATCATTATCATTATCATTATTAACTACAACTTTGATCTTATGCTGCTTGTTTTTTTTAACTGTGTTCTGTCTGTAAGGTGTCCTTGAATGCTCTGAAAGGCACCCACAAATAAAATGTATTATTATTATTATTACAAGAAATGTATGTTAGTAATATGCCAGAGAAAACTACTCTGAAATAAATGTGCAGAATCGGTCACAAACCCATGATTCAGAAAGCATTCATTTTGACTTAGATGTTTGTTCAGTAAAGTTATGCTAGCAAAACAATTGCATGTACTGTTCTGCATTAAATCTAGCTTTAATGACAGTAAGCACTTGCTTATGTAAAGGATTCATCCTTTGTACTAAAGACTTCAATTGCATCTGAAACATCTGCTGGAAAAGCTAGATGTACAGCTGCCTGAAGTTAATTACAACTCATCTTGTGGTTAAACAATGGCAGCTATTTTGTTACCTGCATTTATTTCTATTTTTTGGGATTTGTAAAATGCATGACTGACATCACATAACTCACATTTCTACCTCCAGGATTATGTGTCATCATCAAAAAACAAAATCTGCCAAGTAGGGAGATAGTGATCCAAGATGCTGTTTGTGTTAATAAATAAATAAATGCAACATATATTTCTGCCGTATATGAATATTTGTGTTAATAAATAAGTAATGCAACATATATTTCTGCCGTATATGAATAGACAGTGCTGAAATGGCAGAAACGAGATTAGCTTACAGAGACCTGTACAAATGGGGAAAGGGTTAACATGCAGTCAAACATCAGTCGAAACTGAAATTTTGAGTGAGAGGTAGGAATGCGAGTCATGAATGAATCATTCGAAATGAATGACTCTTTTTACTGAGTCAGGAGTGACAACTCCTCGTCTCCACTAACTCGCTCACTTACTTGCCCCTCCCGCTGGCTAGCGCGAACTGTGAAGACGAGTCAGGATTGTGCAACTCTTATATTAACTCTATTTGTGGAAATTTATCAAATTAATAACTGTATTAACCTCGCCCTCTCAGAAAAGCAACCACTTTGGCGCTTGTTTCAACTCAGCACTCGCTCTCCCAGCCCGGAGCTGAGGGCCCAGGGCAATTATAAATCACTCACTCATCCACCCACAAGTTAAAGCCCAGTCAGTAACCGTCCATGAATTTTAATGTCCCTTATTAGAAATTTACTACTACTCGATTCTGATTGTTCAATCATGAAATTCAACGGAGTAATTTCTGATTAGCAGAAATTATACATGCCACTCTGAGATAGGATTGACTGCCATTCACGTCTTTAATGGAAAAAAATCATTTTAAATCAATACAATTATTTCTATTACAAATATTTTGTATAAGAGTTATTTTCTTTACCCCAGAGTTGGTTTACGTTGTTTAATGCTGCAGTGTGTGTTGGTCAGCTGGTCTCGTTTGTTACTGCTGGAGTTCGCTGCTCCGCTCGTCTCTGAGTGACGGAGTAGGAAGAATTCACAATATACTTCATGTTCATCTTGCAAAAGTAATTAAATATTTTCAACCGCTGCCTTTTTTGAAGATGAACTTGAACTCAAGTGTGAGCGCGCTAGACTGTTCATGTGCTGCACTCCTCACAGTTGAGGATTTTCCCCGCACACAATTACTGGAAAAGGAGTGATTGTAAAACTGGATAATTTTTTTTAGCGTCACAGCCCCAATGAAATGACTCGTTTCACTCCCAGAATTTTATCCATTTGGTCTGATAACATTTGGAAAGTCTAGAAGAGCCGCATGATTATAAAATTATTTTATCATACTAAAGCTAGCGGAAGAGGGCTAAACCGGAAGTTAGCCACTGGCCAAGCCGTCTAATGGTGTCCATGCTTTATAAACGCTGGGGCCAGTCGGTGAATCCCCAGGCTCTAGGCAACTGACTCAGTAACTCAAGTAACCCAAAAACCTGATTCTCTTTATTAAGCGACTCATACAAACTCGAATCAGTAAAAAGAGTCGAACATCATAATAATGGGACTCCCTAAAAACTTGGTATTTCACCCGGGGCGGTGCCTTACGTCTCACGTCACACAGTGTTACATGCCTGGTGCGCGTTATCGACTGCTCGCAATGGGTTCTCATGTTACTTTTTGGATAAACTAGCTAAACGGTAACCTAAAAAGTACAAACCCCAATTCCAATGAAGTTGGGATGTTGTGTAAAATGTGAATAAAAATAGAATACAATGATTTGCAAATCCTCTTCGACCTATATTCAATTGAATACAGTACAAAGACAAGATATTTAATGTTCAAACTGATAAACTTTATTGTTTTTTGAAAATATTCACTCATTTTGAATTTGATGCCTGCAACACATTCCAAAGAAAGCTGGGACAGGGGCAACAAAAGACTGGGAAAGTTGAGGAATGCTCAAAAAAACACCTGTTTGGAACATTCCACAGGTGAACAGGTTAATTGGAAACAGGTGGGTGTCATGACTGGGTATAAAAGGAGCATCCCCGAAAGGCTCAGTCGTTCGCAAGCAAGGATGGGGCGAGGTTCACCACTTTGTGACCAACTGCGTGAGCAAATAGTCCAACAGTTTAAGAACAACATTTCTCAATGTACAACTGCAAGGAATTTAGGGATTTCATCACCTACAATCCATAATATTATCAAAAGATTCATAGAATCCGGAGAAATCTCTGCACGTAAGCGGCAAGGCCGAAAACCAACACTGAATGCCTGTGACCTTCGATCCTTCAGGCAGCACTGCATTAAAAACCGACATCATTCTGTAAAGGGTATTACCACGTGGGCTCAGGAACACTTCGGAAAACCATTGTCAGTTAACACAGTTCGTCGCTACATCTACAAGTGCAAGTTAAAACTCTACCATGCAAAGCGAAAGCCATATATCAACAACACCCAGAAACGCCGCCGGCTTCTCTGGGCCCGAGCTCATCTGAGATGGACTGACGCAAAGTGGAAAAGTGTGCTGTGGTCTGACGAGTCCACATTTCAAATTGTTTTTGGAAATCATGGACGTCGTGTCCTCCGGGCTAAAGCGGAAAAGGACTATCCAGATTGTTATCAGCGCAAAGTTCAAAAGCCAGCATCTGTGATGGTATGGGGGTGTGTTAGTGCCCATGGCATGGGTAACTTGCACATCTGTGAAGGCACCATTAATGCTGAAACGTACATACAGGTTTTGGAGCAACATGTGCTGCCATCCAAGCGACGTCTTTTTCAGGGACGTCCCTGCTTATTTCAGCAAGACAATGCCAAGCCACATTCTGCACGTGTTACAACAGCGTGGCTTCGTAGTAAAAGAGTGCGGATACTAGGCTGGCCTGCCTGCAGTCCAGACCTGTCTCCCATTGAAAATGTGTAGCACATTATGTATCGCAAAATATGACAACGGAGACTGTTGAGCAACTGAAGTCATTCATCAAGCAAGAACGGGAAAGAATTCCACTCACAAAACTTCAACAATTAGTGTCCTCTGTTCTCAAATGCTTATTGAGTGTTGTTAAAAGGAAAGGTGATGTAACACAGTGGTAAACATACCCCTGTCCCAGCTTTTTTGGAATGTGTTGCAGGCATCAAATTCAAAATGAGTGAATATTTGTAAAAAAACAAAGTTTATCAGTTTGAACATTAAATACCTTGTCTTTGTAGTGTATTCAATTGAATATAGGTGGAAAAGGATTTGCAAATCATTGTATTCTGTTTTTATTTACGTTTTACACAACGTCCCAACTCACTGGAATTGGGGTTTGTAGTTTATTAACCCAATATTTGCCTTAACCCCACGATTAAACCTTGAGGAGACCTCACGCCTAACCTTAACTTCAAACAGATGCTTTTTTTATTTCTTTGTGATCACTGCTTTACAAAGGTACACTTAGATCTTTACTCCTTGTACTGCTGGCATGGCTGCAACCATGACTAAATCTCACTGCCATGTCTTTTACGTGACTGCTGATAAATTCTCAACTGACCATCACAACTTATAGAACTGGAAACTAAATAGCGCTCAAATATATTGATATTTAGATGGACTAAATCATGTCCAACAACAAAAATCTACGCGGATTGGGGGGGGGGGGTCTGTATCATATCAGTGTAGTATCTTGCATCAATAGATGCTCAGCCCAAAAGGGGTTTACAAGGCAGACTATCAATTTCCATGTACATAGGTGTGAGGAAAACATGAATAGTATATTCTGTATGCCTTCATACTTGACATGCATCAAATAAACTGATTTCAAATTGCATGCGTATATTATTCAGTCTAGTTTGCCTAATTTTCCAAGCTTTAGAAAAAAGACTAGCCCCTAATTTGCCACTCGGTCCAACTTCTAATTTTGATCAAACCAAAATAATTCAGGATTTTGTTTGCATTCTTACCAAGGTGCACGCAGGTTATCGTATATAGTAGCCTACAATAAAACTAAGTGCAATTTACTTTCATCAGCTCCCAGATCACAGACCAAATACACTCTTAACTTCTTCACTCACCTACTATTGCCAGGGGTAGGATACTTCTTCTCAGGTGGACATAGCATAGGGTTCCACACCAAAAGGTTTCTGTTCTACCTATTTGAGGGTTCTTGGCATAGAAAAGTTTGGGAACGCCTCACCAAACTACATTTCAGTTGGTGCAATCACCAGAGGCAGTGCATGTCGCAACTCTTTGGGTCTCTTAATTTGGATAGATTTAAAAGATGCCCCACCCATATCCCTAGCAGAGGTCTCTGAGGTAGTCAAAAAGCTCATCGGTGGTAAGGTTTGGGTGTGGATGAGATTCGCCCTGAGATGCTGAAGGCTCTGGACATTGTTGGGCTGTCTTGGTTAACACGCCTCTTCAGTGTTGTGTGGAGGTCAGGGACAGTACCTGTGGAGTGGCAGACTGGGATGGTAGTTCCCATATTTAAAAAGGGGGACCGGTGGGTGTGCTCCATTTATTGGGGCATCACATTGCTCAGCCTGTGAAAGTCTACTCTAGGGTGCTGGAATGGAGGCTCCGACCGATTATCAAACCTCAGCTCCAGGAGGAACAATGTGGATTCCGTCCTGGCCGTGGAACAATGGACCAACTCTTTCCCTTCCAGAAATGCTGAGGGGGACATGGGAGTTTGACCAGCCAGTCTAGTCTACATTTGTTTTGTGGACTTGGAGAAGGCTTACGACCGTGTATCCTGGGGCACTCTGT
Organism: Lampris incognitus; assembly: GCF_029633865.1. NCBI lineage: Eukaryota > Metazoa > Chordata > Actinopteri > Lampriformes > Lampridae > Lampris > Lampris incognitus. The sequence goes on from NC_079216.1 coordinate 40,897,913, forward strand.
GGGGGGTACTGCGGGAGTATGAGGTACCAGGGCAGTTGCTACAAGCCACCCGGTCCTTGTATAATCAAAGTGAGAGCTGTGTCCGTATTCTCGGCACCAAGTCAAACACGTTTTCGGTGGGTGTCAGACTCCGCCAAGGTTGTCCCTTGTCTCTGATTCTGTTTGTGATATTCATGAACAGGATCCCAAGGTGCAGCCAAGTTGAGGAGTGTGTCTGTTTTGGGAACCCCAGAATTGCATCTCTGCTCTTTGCAGATAATGTGGTTTTGTTGTCTTCATCAGAACGCGACCTCCAGCACGCACTGGGCGGTTTGCAGTCGAGTGTGAAATGGCTGGGATGAGAGTTAGCAACTCCAAGTCTGAGGCCATGGCTCTCTACCGGAAAATGGTGGATTGCTCCCTCCAGGTCGGGGATGAGTTGTTGCTTCAAGTGAAGGAGTCCAAGTATCTCGGGGTCTTGTTTATGAGTGAGGGTAGGATGGAGCAGGAGATTGACAGGCAGACAGGTGCAGCATCAGCAGTAATGCGGACGTTGTACCAGACCGTTGTGGTGAAGAGGGAGCTGAGTCGGAAGGTAAAGCTCTCAATTTACCAGTCAATCTTTGTTCCAACCCTCACCTATGGTCATGAGCTTTGGGTAGTGACCAAAGGGTGAGATCGTAGATACAAGCAGCTGAAATTAGTTTCCTCTGTAGAGTGTATGGGCTCAGCCTTAGAGATAGGGTGAGAAGCTTGGACATCCGGAGGGACCTTGGAGTAGAGCCGCTGCTCCTTCGTGTCAAAAAGAGCCAGTTGAGGTGGTTCGGGCATCTGATTAGGATGCCTCCTGGGCGCCTTCCTTTGGAGGTTTTCCGGGCACAGTCAACTGGGAGGAGACCCCGGGGTAGACCCAGAACTCGTTGGAGGAACTGCATGTCCAATCTGGCCTGGGAATGCCTTGGGATCCCCCAGGATGAGCTGGAGGGCATCGCTGGGGAGAGGGACGTCTGGAGTGCCTTAATTAGCTTGCTGCCACTGCGACCTTACCTCGGAGCAGCGGCTGAAGATGAATGAATGAATGAATGAATGAATGAATAAAAAGATGTCATTAAAAATAACTGAGGACCCTATCTTGCATCAAGATGCTCAGCCCATATGGGCTTACAAGGCACACACAAAAATTATTTCCATATACACAGATGCGAGACCAAACATAGAAAATTATATGAATACTCTAATAGAATATTATGTGTATGTTCATATATGGCATACATCTGCATAAATAACTGTCATATAAGACTGACATCTGCACAAATAACCCATATCAGATTGAATGTGTGTATTATTTGGTGTAGTCTGACTGTGGTGCTGCCAGGTCCGCGGTTTTCCCGCAGAATTGGGCTACTTTCAAGATGTTGGCGTGGTTTTTTTTTTTTTTTTTTTTGTCTGCGGGTTGAGGTTTTGCATGCAAATTACTTTAACTGTATATTTAAACAAAATAATTTAAAAATAAGCTATACTTTAATTTAAACATTTCAAATTCAGTATTTTACACAACTATAGCACTGGTACGAACGTATTCAAATCCTAATTTTAACCATTGGTAAGAAACAAGCCAAACTGACTCCAGATCAGCACTTACACACATAGCCATGGGATACGCCCCTCACTGGTTGGCATACAGAGTGACCCTGCGCTCCTGCCTGACTCCCGCTCTCACAGTGACTTGTTGAGCTAACGGAAACTACGCTACCTAGCTATCAATCCGGGAAGAGATGACACCCGGTAAGTGGGCAAAATATGGAAAGAGCTATAATAAGGAGTGGGAAAGTGAAAACAGCCTGAAGGATTGGATAGAACGTGTGGCCGGGGAGGAAACCAAAGCTTTCTGTTGGTACTGCAGAACTGAGATTCAAGCACATCATGGTGATCTCCAAACCCACAGCAAAATGGATAAACACATTCGAAATGCTACTCCATTCTCTAGCTCTTGGATGGGTAGTTTGTTTGACAGTGGCATACGTGGTGAAAACAGACCGGTCGGTCAAGGTAGCCGAGCTAAAAATGGCAGCGTACTTTGCTTGCCATTCGAGCATTTTTAACCGTGGACCATTTAGGAGAGCATGTTAGTGAAATTGCACAGAAGGATATCAAATTGCATTGGACAAAATGCTCTGCACTCATTGAACATGTAATCGGACCAGACATGCAGCAGGAGCTGCTAAAGGATATAGGGGAAGAACTGTATTATTTAGTTATCGATGAGAGCACAGACGTAAGCATGCATAAACAGCTTGCTGTTGTAGTGCGATACTACAGCCAAAAACAAGAGCGCGTTGTGTCTTGCTTTGCTGGCACCATTAATTTAGATGGTGGAGATCCCGCTTCAATAACAGAAGCGTTGCTGAATTTTTTCTGTCAGAATGCAAGCTGTGTCCAAAAAGGTGCATCGGGCTCGCAACTGATGGATGCAATACTATGTGTGGCCGAAACAATTCTGTTCTCACAAAATTCCAAGAGCACAACCCTAATCTTGTGTTTGTCAAATGTGTCTGCCATTCAATTCAGCTGTGCTCATCGAATGCAATGCGTGTGTTGCTGAGAAATGTAGAGTACCAGATTTCGCAAACATACACACGGTTTTCTCACAGCACTCTCCGTCAGCAAAACTACCAGCAGCTCTATGCAACAATGAACATTGGCGAAACACTTGTGTGCTGAACAGGGTGCTCAGTCAATATGAAGAGCTCAGATTGCACTTCCAGTTAGCAAAAGACAAAGACCAACACTACAGCACAGAGATTTTGTTTCAGATGTACACAGATCCAATCAACAAGCTTTACTTACTGTTCCTGCAGCCAATTGTCCAAGAGGCGAACAGACTGAACAAAATGTTCCAACTGGAAACCGCAAATCCATGCAAGATTTTGAACGAACTCATCACGTTCTATTTGAGCCTGCTACAGAGAGTCACAACAATCAGCACTGTGGTGGACACCGGACAATGGTCAGAGACTCTTGACTTTGACGGTGTCATTGAAACCAACCAGCTGCCGCTCTCCGCAGTTGATTATGGCATTCAGTTCCAGCTGGAATTGGAGAACGCAAACTTTCCCGCACCATTAGCAAAGAGCATCAAACAGCACTGCCGAGAATACCTGCTTGAATTTGCGAAGCAAATGAAACAACAGCTGCCTCCCAATATGCAGCAACTTCAGTCTCTCGGGGCCTTGAATCCGTCCATGGTGCTCAGCGGTCAGAGAAAACCACAGCTAGCATCACTGTCATTTCTACGACTGTACACCGGAGACCTCGGCAAGATCAATCAAAAGTTGAGAGTGTTGGACAAGCTCCAGTGGCAGAATACAGAAGACTTCAAAATCGAACAGTTCTGGATTGAAGTGAAAAACCATAGGGATGCTGCTAATGACCAGGACTTTACAGAACTTGGATCGTTTGCCCTCTCACTGTTGGCATTGCCTTTCAGCAAGGCAGCTGTGGAACGCACCTCCTCCGAGATTAACTTGATCAAGACCAAACTGCGCAATAGGATGAGAGACAGCCTTCTGAAGAACATCCTTCGGATTAGGGCCTTCATGCAAAGGCATGGAATCTGCTGCCACCAGTTCCAACCAACCAGGGAGATGCTGACCTTGTTCAATACAGACATGTATGACAAGGATGACGAGGGTGAGGGATCTCAAAGCATCTAAACAAAAGACATCGAAAAATATGAATAGTTCTGTTTCAAGGATTTTTTTTTGTTATGTTATTTTGTTTTATTATCAAGAAAATTCAACTGGAAGACAGTCGATCTCGACTGCAAGTCAACGAGTTGGTAAGCTGAAATTATTGTTCAATGCAATCTATAGATATAATGAATACAAATGTAATAAAAAGTTAACAAAAAAGTTTATTGATATTGGTGTCTCCACGTGTAAATAGAAGTAATGTATGATCAGACTGTATGAGTCAAAGTGTATTTGCAAGTATTTACACATGTACAGTAAGTGTATGATTAAAATGTAGCCTAGTGTAATAACAAGACAAAGTGTAGGCCTATCACTTGTAATAAGGTAATATACACTCACCGGCCACTTTATTAGGCACACCTGTCCAACTGCTCGTTAACGCAAATTTCTAATCAGCCAATCACATGGCAGCAACTCAAACTGAGCATCAGAATGGGGAAGAAAGGTGATTTAAGTGACTTTGAACGTGGCATGGTTGTTGGTGCCAGACGGGCTGGTCTGAGTATTTCAGAAACTGCTGATCTACTGGGATTTTCACGCACAACCATCTCTAGGGTTTACAGAGAATGGTCCGAAAAAGAGAAAATATCCAGTGAGCGGCAGTTCTGTGGGCGAAAATGCCTTGTTGATGCCAGAGGTCAGAGGAGACTGGCCAGACTGGTTCGAGCTGATAGAAAGGCAACAGTAACTCAAATAACCACTCATTACAACCGAGGTATGCAGAAGAGCATCTCTGAACGCACAACACGTCGAACCTTGAGGCAGATGGGCTACAGCAGCAGAAGACCACACCGGGTGCCACTCCTGTCAGCTAAGAGGAAGGAAACTGAGGCTACAATTCGCACAGGCTCACCAAAATTGGACAATAGAGGATTGGAAAAACGTTGCCTGGTCTGATGAGTCTCGATTTCTGCTGCGACATTCGGATGGTAGGGTCAGAATTTGGCATCAACAACATGAAAGCATGGATCCATCCTGCCTTGTATCAACGGTTCAGGCTGCTGGTGGTGGTGTAATGGTGTGGGGGATATTTTCTTGGCACGCTTTGGGCCCCTTAGTACCAAGTGAGCATCGTGTCAACGCCACAGCCTACCTGAGTATTGTTGCTGACCATGTCCATCCCTTTATGACCACAGTGTTCCCATCTTCTGATGGCTACTTCCAGCAGGATGACGCGCCATGTCATAAAGCTCGAATCATCTCAGACTGGTTTCTTGAACATGACAATGAGTTCACTGTACTCAAATGGCCTCCACGGTCACCAGATCTCAACCCAATAGAGCACCTTTGGGATGTGGTGGACCGGGAGATTCGCATCATGGATGTGCAGCCGACAAATCTGCAGCAACTGCGTGATGCTATCATGTCAATATGGACCAAACTCTCTGAGGAATTTTTCCAGTACCTTGTTGAATCTATGCCACGAAGGATTAAGGCAGTTCTGAAGGCAAAAGGGGGTCCAACCCGGTACTAGCAAGGTGTACCTAATAAAGTGGCCAGTGAGTGTAATTGCATTAGGGTTCGACATTAACCATGGCCCGATGGCCCATAGCCATAAATAGTTACTCTGTGGCCGCCATATAGCCCCAGTAGGTGGCCACCAAGTCAAGGTTAAATTAAAATAAAAAAATACTCATTACCCTTCGCAAATGCAACGTCACAGTTCCACAAACATCCCATTTCATTCGCGCCTTTTAATTCAACATTCTACGAAAACAGCTAACAATAACTTAATTTTACTCGTCGCCGGCTAGCTGCCGATATGTCAGGGCTGCTGAAGTATGGGTTTCAGGCCCGTAGCCAGAAACATATTTTGGGGGGGGGGGTCGGGCAACACTGCCGAAAGCTACCGGTAAAAAAGTTCCCACACTGTATACTATAGCCTAATACCCAACCGTACGGTAAATGTCAACGTATTAATGGCCCATAGATAATCATCAATGCATTAATAAATAAAAGTGGGTCTTACCTTATAAAAGCAGGTCCAATCGTCTTTTTTGTCTGCAAAAGATGTCCAGTACCTCTTCCGGCGTCACCACAATGTCTCTGTGCTCCGAGAGCAATGTCAGTCCATTAAGCCGTCTTTCCGTCATTGTACTGCGCATTTTGTCCTTGATCCTTCCCAGACGGGAAAAACTTCTCTCGACATGGGCACTGGTGACAGGAAGCGTGGTCACAACGCGGAGAAGCTTGAAGATGCTTGGAAACAACTCACTGTTACAGGCATTTAATGCCTCAATGGCATTTTGTGGAACATAATTTGCATCTTTCCATTTATCCCGCCAGGTGTCAATTTCTGACTTTACAACTTCCAGATGCGGTGACACTTCATCAGGATACAGGTTGGAGAGCGCTTGAGCTGAGCTGTCATTCAGCACGCTGACCTTAGATGGCAGTAAGGAGCAGAGGTTGGAGATCACATTTCTGTGTTTGCTGAAGCATTCCTTCATCTGTGATGAATAAAAGTCAAGCATGACTATGAAAAGCTTTTGCCGGTAGTGATTTTCACAGGCCTTCAATGGATCCTCATTGCAGTCCATGCCTCTTCGTGGTCGAAATTCAACCCCATACTTGGCTGCTTGGGAAGAGGTCTTTTGGAAAATCTGCCTGAACCCCATCTCAGAGTTAGCCCTCATCTCATCTACCTGCTTAATAACGGCATCAGCAGCTGAAACGCAACTCACCAAGTCACAATTTTCCTTCTGAAGGAAGGTGTACAGGTGGTAGGTTTTTGCAAGCATCTTCTCACTCACATTCATGGCGGCATGAATTCTGCATTGTCAATTGAATTCAAGAGCTGAGTGGCTTTGACAGATGTGTCTCCTGTGAAGGTTTCACTGATTTTCTGCAGGCTGGATCGCACAGGGTCTAAAAGCTCGTTGAATGTAAATATTGCGTCGTGGCGTTCGACCCATCTCGTTTCACACAACTTCGTCAGTCGCGTTTTCTTGCAGTCGGGTAAAAGACGTTCCGTCTCGTGTCGCAGACTGGCAGACCGCAAAGCTGAATCATGGAAAAAAGTGCAGATTTCCGAGACAATTCCAAAGCAATTTCGCACCATTTGTACAGTGCAGCACTTGTTTAGGACCAAATTCAAACTGTGGCTGGCACAGTGCACATAAACTGCTTGCTTGTGCTTCTCTTTGATTTTAGCTTGGGCACCATTTAAACGGCCACTCATGGCAGATGCGCCGTCGTATCCCTGGCCACGTAAAAACTGTAAATCAACGCCTGCATTTGTCAACTGACTTTCGATTGAATTGGCGATTGCCTCCCCGGTTAACTTCTCGATATCAACAAAGGACAAAAAATCCTCTCTGATGCTATATTGGCTGTCATGCTGGTTCACGTATCTGACACAGACAGAAAGCTGCTCCCACCCTGAAACATCTTTCATTTCATCTTCCAACACAGCGAAACACTGCGCGGAGTTTACTTTCTGCACCAGTTTGTTTGTTATCACATCTCCAATTATGCTGATTATTTCATTTTGTACATCAGGACTGCAGTAGCTAGCGTTTGCTGCACATTTACTCAAGTGTTGTAACAGTACTGTGTCGCCAGATGTAGCCCTAAACCTGAGTAAAGCCCTGAAATTTCCGTCATTGTGAGTTGGCTCATTCAATGTCACTGGTCCTGAATCAATATCACCTCTCAGGGCGAGTTCTTGGCGACCGCAAAAAATCAACGTTGCAATGATGCTTTTGAGTTTTTCTCTGTTTTCTTGGACTCGCTTTTTTCTCTCAGAATCTAGCCTCAGTGAAATTGCATCCATTTTATTGTTGAGAACCATTTGGAAATTGTCCGCTTTCAAACATGCATCCTTGTGATATGCCTTTTGTGCATGGTCTTTGAACGTCTCTAAAGCATGTTTCCAGTCTGATAAGTGGACATTAATTAGCTTGCCAGCTTTTCTGTGCCCTCCCTTGCCCACAACATGCTCGACTGCAAACGTACCACAGTGCTTACAAAAACAACCGTCGGACCTTGTTGAGTATACTAGCCAGCTAAACTGGTCAATCCAATGATGTTGGAAACGTAGTTTACCTCCTAGTTTTGTAGGGAATGTTTGTCCGATATTGGCCGTCCAGTCCAGTGAGTATATTTCTCTTCTCTGTTCGTCTGATATTTTCCCACCAATATAATCCACAAAGTCGTGTGAAAACGTTTCCGAGGTAGAGGACGGCGGGTCTGCTAACTCTTGCTCCGTTTCCGAGGAGGGCAGTGGGTCTGCTAACACTTGCTCCAGAAAATCGGTAACGTTAGTGACCAGATCATCTGTAATGTTCTTTTTTTTCTTTTTTGAGTCGGGACACATTGAAACAAAAAAAAAAAAATCACTGATTTTACGAATATTAACTTTACTGCTCTTGCCTGATTTACAGGTAGCTTTCGGCGGCTCCGTTGCTTTTGAAAAGCAAACTATAGATCGACCATTTAGCTAGCATAACCAGTGGTAGGTTGCTTAGCTGACTCGTCAGACCCCTGAGCCAATCAAAAGCGTGTGATTTTATTTGTTTTACGAAACAGACCAATAAGATACATCATGTTTGGAAACAAATTAACTGACAGGTTTAACGCCTGTCAGTCACGATAGATGCAGTGTATGAGTAGGCTAGAGGGGCGGTGACAAATAATCAAAACGATAACCAAATAATTATTGGTGCCATTTCAGACGGGCCGTGGGGTTTCGGGGGGGGGGGGTTCAGACACGAAAACCACCTACCTGGCTACGTGCCTGATGGGTTTACTAAGCCTAACGTTACTCAAGCTGTGAACACGATCCCTACAGAAGAACCAGAAACACAAAAGGTGGACTATGAAAAAACGGAACGGCAACAAAAATCTCGGAGTGAATGGAAGCAAAAGTTTAAGTGGCTAGAATACGACACATCTAAGGACGTAACATACTGGGTTGTGCCTCCAATTTCCTCAACAAGCTGAGCAGTCTAGCTCATTTTTCATCAAAAACAATGCCAGGAAACACCACGTCACAATTCATGGAAAAAGTGGACAACACTTAAAGTGCACAGTTGCACACCTTGCAGTTACATCGCCTGAAAATACACCCATAGGGAGACAAATACATCAAATGGAGAGTGAATAACGGGAGAAAATGATTAAAAATTTTAACAGCACATACTATTCTGTACGCAAGGCTCAGCGTTTTTTGTTTTTTTTCGATTTTCACCGAAAAATACCCAGATTTTTTTAAAAGGAGCAGATCGGTTACAACTGATTTTCACACGGATTTTATGTTTCCACGGATCCAAAAGTTGTTCCTTTTCATGTGAGGTTATGTAATGGTGCCCTCTTGTGGCGAAATTCGGCATGCTGGATGGCTTTGAAAAATAAACACCGAAAACGTTGAGCCTTGTCTGTACGTAACGAAGTCACATTCAGTGCTATTCCTGGGCTTATCAAGCTCCATATCAAGAACGGCGTGGACATGGTGCATGGATATGCAAACAACAAAGCCATAGCAAGGTGGGTTGGTTTAATTCTGATCTAGTTAGCTAGCTAGCTGGTTAGGTTTATATGCTGCAAATTAACGTAGTGCTAATGCTACTTAGTAGAGCAGCTACTTAAATTTATTGGATATATAATTTAACGTTATCTACTCTTCATCAGCAGTAGGCTATTGTTGGCTAGCTCGTGTAGCATATTTTCTGTTTGTATTGCAGCTAGTTGCTCATAGTTAATGGTGTTAACATTTTTATCGGCAACTTTACTGCTGTAGATTCATTCCCAACATCTACAATGACATCTGGGAACTGACACTGGAGAAGCTGTGCCAAGCCCGCTATATTTTGGTTCTTGCAGATTATAATTCTACTGCTTTTTGTAAATGTCTTTACTGCACACATGACTGATGCCGGGACAATGCTGGGAGGGAGGGAGCAAGCAAGCGAGACAGTGTATGAGGCAAAGGGATGCGAAAAAGACTGAACTGACACTGTGAGAGGATATATGTACCATATGTTTACAAAAACTTGAGCTTTCAATTTAAATAATTCTAAAAAAAAATCATTCTGCCCATGTATTTTGACAGTTTTGGCTACAGTTAGAAGTATGTGTTATAGGTTTTCTACTGCTTTTTGTAATGTTTTTATTGCAGACATGACTGACAGGTACAATGCTGGGAGGGAGGGAGGCAGGGATGGAGGGAGCGAGAGAGAGCGTGTATGAGGCAGAGGCATGGAGGGGGGGAGGTACGAAAAAGAGACTGAACTAAGAGACAGAGACTATGTATGTATGTTTACAAATGAACTTGAGTTTTCAATTTAAATAAAGTTATATATTCTAATTTTGTTGATGTATTTTCATTTGTTGATGTGTCACAGTGTTAAGTTGTGTTAAATTGCCTTTTCTGTGTTTTTACATTTGGGCCACTAAAAATGTACTTTGGCCACCAAATTTAGGGGCTTGGTGGCCCATGGGGCCAGTGCTTAAAAATATTAGCGTGTATCCCTGAATGCATATGAAATAAATACATTCATATTGTCCAGGCAGGGAGGAAATCAATCCAAAAAAAAAAGAAGAGAGAGCAAGCGACAGACAAAGCAACAACAGTGAATGTGCATCAGTGAATTGGTCTAACATTTCCAGTTATTTATGATAATATATCTGATAATACAAAACAGCCTCTAAAACTAGTCAAGATACAGATATATTTAAATGTCTATAAGCCGGACATGGGGGCATAGTGTGTACGTTTTTGACTTTACTAATTTACAGCTTTGCAATATATTTGGCAACAGTAGTAATGCTGTTAAAAGCAGTGTATAGTGTTTGGCAGGGCTGTATTTAGAGTTCTGGTATTGGGCTGTTTTTGGACTAGTTTTGTTTGCCACCAGGCTGTTTTGGGGGCTAGTTTTGATTAGCCATTGGGCTGGTTTTATCACATAGACCTGGCAACCCGGTTTGATTGATAACCCCCAAAGACTTCCCATATTTCACACCCTGCCTGTTTGAAGATTTCACACCCTTATAGGCATGCTGTCTTTTTCTTGGCACAATTTTTTAGTAACACAACAATCCACTACAAACTTTACCAGTGTGCTGACAGATGTATGTTCTACCTGACATAGATTTTAGCACATTTTGGAGAGGATCAAATTCACATCCTTGGGCTGCAAGACAAGCAGGAAACGTCTGTGTCAAAACACATATGCTAGCTATTTTCTTCCCTGGGTTTGTCCACAATGTAGAGCCTCACTGAATTTAATACAATAGGTTGAACTAACCAGTAACTTTCATCCAATATTTTCATGGCACATGATATTGGGCATGTTAAGATATTCCAATGTTAGCATGAATAGATAGTACAAATTAAAAGTAGTACACTACATTATTTGTACAAAACTTACATAACTCACCCTCCATCGTGGAAAACTCGTGAACGTGCACTCGGAGCACGGGCTGAGACAGTCACGCAGCTCACCGAAGCGTGCACTGTTACGTCATGCAAAACCAAGCCCATCCGGGTCAAATACCAAGATTTTAGGGAGTCCCATAATGATATATTATTTTTCAAGTAAAATATCTGGACGACATTAGTATGTATATTTTGATGCTTCACTGACTCATGTAAGTCCAAGAAAATAGACTTGGAGCGGACAGAGGGCAAAAATGCTGTTGTGCCTGACATCCCTTCTCATTGGTGTCATGTGTGTCTGGTGGACATTGCAACATTGGATTTGGCTGCAGATTGGCTCCAGCACACGCACCGCTTCCGAAATATCCCGAGCACCTTGTGAACATTAAGGTAGCAAGGGTGACATAAAATAAGCATACCATAAATTCTCTACAATCTGTCTTTGGGAGTATTCTTGAGTCTGTCTCTTGATTAGCAGTCTGCCCTTCCTCAGTACAAGTTGCTTCTACACACTTGTGCAACCATGATTTGAATGGTTACCAGAGAACAGGGACACCTGTTCACTGCTGACCACTATTATATTGGTTTTTTTAGACCTTTTTAGCCAAAGACCACCTGGGTAATTGTATTAACTTTAACATTAGCATAGTATAATTTTTTTTTTGGTCACTTTATTATTTTGTGCATGTGCGTGTGTGTGTGTGTGTGTGTGTGTGTGTGTGTTTTCTTATTCAGCTAATTTGTGAGGACCAATTTGAGTTTTTAACCATAACAGTGAAGGCATTTTCGCTAAAGAAGGACATTCTGGCCAGTCCTCAATTCTTCAATGGAGCTATTTTACAGTTGGGTGCTAGGGATTGAATGTTGTCAGTGAGAGCCCTCCCAACTATAGAAAGGCAATTGTGTGTGTGTGTGTGTGTGTGTGTGTGTGTGTGTGTGTGTGTGTGTGTGTGTGTGTGTGTGTGTGTGTGTTCCTGCTATTCGTTATGTAGCAGGGACTATGGCTATGATGCATACAACAAAACAAAGGAATGCACAGTCTAAAACATGTTCACTGCATCCCCTTTTGACATAACAGCAACAGCAGGACAAAAAGTTGGTGGATACACTGTAAAGACTTGATTACTGTGCATGACCCTCCAAAACAAAACAATACTTGATCAGCTGCCATTATGTTGTTCCAGCCATACTGATGCATTTACCTAGCTCTCTCCGTAGCAGTCAAGGGGCTGAAAATAAATCATGCATTTCCAATACTGAGTAATAGATGGGATTGAAAGAGGCATTGGCAACAGTACTGAAGCCCGGATACAAATGCAAAATAACTGCTATTTGCAGCTCTCACAGCGCCGCTTGTAGTCAGCCCGGTGTGCTAGAATGCAGGGTCTTTATCTAGCCACAGCTCCGAGGATGGCAAGCAAAGTGGGATGCTCTTTCTATTATGGCCTAGTAAAATTGCATTAGCTTTGATGTTATTCAGCTATAAACTGAAAAAAGGTAGCAAGAGGCAGGGGAAACGTGAGATGCAGTGTGCATTTTAACTTCTGGAGCGATTATGAATTGCTGGTTCGTCTAGAATAGAGTAAGTATCATTTTTCTTGCTTAACAAGTTGCTATTAGTCTTATTCCAGCTGCTTGAATATTAGTCCTTTTCTCTATACATCTGCTGCTGGTTCCTAGTGGGATCTTATTCTAGCTGTAGCTGTCTTATTCTATTTACTTACTTGTCTTATTTACTTATTCTAGCTATAGCTGTTTTTCACCCAGTGTGCCCTTAAATATTTTTTGTTGCCCAGCTGTTTTGACTTAGTTATCCTTTTAGCGTATTCCTTGGCAACTTGCTGTTTGCAGTTTTAATAGTATTGTGTGAGGTTTGATAGAGTTTTCCATAAGTGTCCAGTTTCTGGGCAATAAGCCTATTTTTAGTGTACCTCTTTGGCCAATTGGGTGTTAAGTGGCCAGGGTGTGGCCTGCACTCATGGCAGACAATCAGCAATCAGTCTTCTTTCTCTTGTCCTTTCCTCTTCCCGGGGCTGGCATAGACGTTGGGTCACTCCTAGGCGCTGTGACCCCACCAATCTCATCTATCCCACTCTCTCCACTCACGCTGAGCAAGTGGTGACGGGAGGGCACTGGAATTGCCAGTCTGCTGTGCCGAAAGCTGAGTTTATCTCAGGCTATGCATCCTTGCTCTCCCTCAACTTTCTTGCTCTAACTGAGACCTGGATCATGCCAGTAAACACTACCACACCCGCAGCTCTGTCTGATGTGTACTCTTTTTCTCACACTCCCGGAGCTGGGAGGCGGGGTGGTGGTACTGCCCTGCTAATCTCCCTGAAATGGAAATACTCTCTTGTTTCCATTCCACAGTTTTATCCGCCCTCTTTTGAATTTCATGCTGTTACTGTCTCTTATCCAGTCAAACTCAACATCGTGGTTGTACCGCCCACCAGGCACCCTTGGTGAGTTTCTGGAGGAGCCTGACACACTTGTCTCGCACTTCCCTCTTGATGACTCTGCACTTATCCTTCTCGGTGACTTCACTAACAAGCTAGATCCTCTTCTCTCTTTCCTCTCCTCTTTTGATCTTCACCACTCACCCTCTCCTCCTACCCACAAGGCCAGCAACCAGCTGTACCTCTTCTTTACTAGACACTGTCCTATTTCCAATCTCTCTGTTACTCCCCTCCAGCTCTCTGACCACTATTTCATGTCTTACTCTCTCTCCCTCTCTTCAACCTCCTCAGCCCCTTCCCCTACCCACATGGTTTCCACCCATAGACACCTCCGCTCTCTCTCAGCCACTGAATTTTCTACTCTGTTACCGCTATCCTCCCTTCACCGGAATCTTTCTCTGTCCTACCCCCTGACACTGCTACTGATCTTCTTCTCTCTACCCTCTCCTCTTCTCTGGACAATCTCTGCCCCCTCACCTCCAGGCCTGCACACCCAACTCCACCTGCCCCTTGGCTGACCGACTCAGTACGCACTGACAGACGGAGCCTGAGAGTGGCAGAGCGCAAATGGAGAAAAGGCAAATTCCCAGAGGACCTTCTCAACTTCCAATCTCTTCTTTCCATTTTCTCCTCCTCCCTTTCTGCTGCTAAGGCTGCCTTCTATTGCCCTAAAATCCTATCCTCTGCCTCTAATCCTAAGAAACTCTTTGAAACCTTCTCTACACTTCTTCAACCTCCTCCTCCTACTTCCTCCCTTCTCCCTGATGACTTCGCTAAATACATTGACAAGAAGGTAAACAGCATCAGATCCTCCTTTTCTCACCACCCAGTTAGTGCTGCTTGCACTATCCCATCCTCTGCACCCTCCCTCACCTCTCCACGTCCCACCCTATCCCAACTCGCTCCCTTCTCCCCCGACGAGGTTCTAAACCTCATCACATCCAGTCGTCCCACCACATACTCCCTTGACCCGGTCCCCTCCCCTCTCCTTCAGTCAATAGCACCTGAACTCCTACCCTATCTAACCCACCGCATCAAAACCTCCCTCCAGGCAGGATGCTTTCCATCTGCCGTCAAGACTGCTAGAGTCACTCCCACCTTCTCAAGAAACCATCACTTAACCCCTCTGGCGTCAAAAACTACAGACCAGTTTCCCATCTACCCTTTCTATCCAAAACTTTCGAACGTGCTGTCTTTAACCAACTTTCTTTGTACCTCCACCAGAACAACCTCCTTGACCCCAACCAGTCTGGGTTCAGGGTGGGTCACTCGACAGAGACAGCCCTCCTTGCAGTGACAGAATCGCTGCACTCTGCGAGAGCAAACTCTCTCTCCTCTGTCCTGATACTCCTGCACCTGTCAGCTGCGTTCGACACAGTGAACCACCAGATCCTCCTCTCTACCCTCGAGGGGCTGGGTGTCACAGGCTCTGCACTCTCAATGTTTGCAACCTACCTGACAGGTTGCTCCTACCAGGTGACATGGGAGGGGATTTGTGTCGGAGCCTTCACAGACTGACTACAGGCATTCCACAGGGTTCGGTTCTGGGTCCTCTCCTTTTCTCCCTGTACACGACATCCTTGAGTTCTATTATTCGCTCGCATGGCTTCTCTCACCATTGTTATGCCGATGACACCCAGCTGATCTTGTCCCTTCCTCCCTCTGACACACAAGTAGAGACACGCATTGCTGCGTGCTTGACTGACATCTTGGAGTGGATGGTGACACCCCACCTGAAGCTCAATCTGGACAAGACAGAGCTGATTTTCCTCCCGGGGAAAGGTTGCCCGCACCGAGACCTGGCCATCACCATTGACAACACCGTGGTGACGCCAACTTGGACTGTGAGGAATCTGGGTGTGATCCTGGATGACCAACTGTTGTTTGCTGAAAACGTTGCATCGGTTGCTCGCTCCAGCAGATTTCTCAGCTATAACATCAGGAGGATTCGCCCATTCCTCACCGACGAGATGGCACAGGTGCTCATCCAGGCTCTGGTCATCTCCCAGCTGGACTACGGCAACTCCCTCCTTGCTGGGGCCCTGGCGTCGGCCATCAGACTTCTGGAGCTTGTTCAGAAAGCTGCAGTTCGTCTGGTGTTCAACCATCCTAAGTTCTCCCACACAATTCCCCTTGTCATGTCCCTACACTGGCTCCCAGTAGCTGCTTGCATCCAGTTTAAGACTCTGGTGCTAGCCTACAGGGCAATGAAAGGAACAGCTCCTTCCTATCTCTAGGACATAGTCAAGCCCTACACCCCCACCCGACCACTTCGCTCTGCTGCCTCGGGACGCCTGGTTGCCCTGTCGCTCAGAGGCCCTTGCTGCCGATCAAACCGGTCACGGCTCTTTTCTGACCTGGCCCCACAGGGGTGGAATGAACTCCCCACTGATGTCAGGACAGTGGAGTCGCTGCCCATCTTTCAGCGCAGGTTGAAAACTCACCTTTTTAAGAACTACTACCCTGTTACTTGTTCTTAGCACTTATTGTATTAACTCATTTAAAAAAAAATCTCTTTCTTGCACTTTTACTTAAGCACTGGTTTTGCTCTTAGATGCTTGTTTAGATGCATTTATGACCTCTGATGACTAGTAGTTCTCCTGATTTCCTACGTTAAATGCACTTATTGTAAGTCGCTTTGGATAAAAGCGTCGGCTAAATGACTGTAATGTAATGTAATGTAATGCAAGACTTGGGATACAGTAGAAGAGGTAAGAGTTACTCTGTCAGATCTAAATACACTGAGACTTCATTACTAAGAGTGACCAACGACATTCTTATGCATGCAGACAAATGGTGAATATTAAATTCTTATTCTACTGGATTTAATTCCTGCTTTTCATACCATCGATCATGCCATCTTACTTGATAGGTTGGATAACTGGGTTTGCATTTCTGGTACTGCGTTGAACTAGTTTCGATCTTATCTGACTGATAGATACTGTTTCCATTAATAATGTGTGCTTGTCAGCTCCCCTGTTGTGTGGAGTCCCTCAGGGAGTCTGTCCTTGGGTCAATCCTCTTCTCATTATACATGCTTCCTCTAGGTCATTTCTTCAGACGCTTTCATGACATGTCATACCACTGTTACGCCGACGATACTCAGATCTATTTCTCTGCCAAACCCAATAACCTGAATCAACTATCCTCCCTCCATGATTGTTTAGCCGCCACCAAAGAAAGATTGGATGTCCCTTAATTTCCTTCACCTAAACCCTGATAAAACTAAAGTTCTCTTAACTGGTCCTGAGAATACTGCGATTGACCAGTTTATCCACTTCACTCAAATATCAAACAAGGAATCATATTTGACCAGTATTTGTCTTTTCAGCACCATGTACTCATACAGTCCTGTTTTCTTCAGCTAATAAATATCACAAAAAGTGGAAACGTGTTGTCTTCTAGGGATCACGAACTATTAATTCACACTTTAATTTTCTCCCATCTCGATTATTGTAACTCCCTCTACACGTGCCTCAGTCAATCAGCTTTAAATTGTTTACAGTTGGTTCAGACTGCAGCTGCCAGACTATTAACTAGAACTAGCCATAGGTCCCACATTACTCCTGTTCTTGCATCCTTCCATTGGCTTCCTGTAAAATTCAGAATAAATTACAAGATCTTATTGATTACTTATAAAGCACTGCATGACCTTGCCCCCAGCTATATTTTTGATCTCCTCATTACCCATTCCACTTCCTGACCACTCCGATCCTCAAATCTTAGTCTTTTATCCATCCCCCGCTCCAAACGCAAAACAAACGGTGACCGCGCCTTTGCAGTTTTAGCCCCAAACCGCGGGAATAATCTTCGCCAATCTTTTAGATTTTCTGAATCTTTGGACTGTTTTAAGCAGCTTCTAAAAACCCATCTGTATAGGCAAGCCTTTTTATAGATCCCCATCCCTGTTTTGGTTTTTTTTTAGTTTGGTCTGTTTGTTGTCTTGTGCCTCATTTTATACTGTAATTTAATATATCTATTTGTCTACTGATGTTTTGTGTGTGTGTGTGTGTGTGTGTGTGTGTGTGAGAAGCACATTGTAACTATGTGTTTTAAAAAGTGCTTTAAAAATAAAGCTTTACTTACACCGAGAGTGGGTCATTTGTAAAGGCTAATGGGGAAAATGTTTGAATAACAGTGAAAAGATGCACATTTCTGTCCAAGTGTTTTTATGTAACAACTTCTCACTTTGTTTCTTGCAACTTTTATTTTTTTCGTTTTTCCTTTTGCTACTTCAGTGATATACTATCCGGCAGTGTGAAAAGCATGTTGTGAGATTTCATCTGTTTAGCACTGAGTAGAACTAGGATAATGTACAGCACTTTTTTCCAAGCACAAGGCAAAAACAAGGTTAGGAAATCCACTCAAACTCTTTCACAAAATCTCTAAGAATCCTTTTCATTCAAGGGGGAAAAAAAACACTCAAGTTTGCCCTGAGGGGTAATGGTTAAATAATGCCACCCATTCACAAAACTCATCTTCCAGTGACAGTTTGAATGGGGAAAAAATGGTTTCTGACCAAGTGTATGACAGATAATCCATTTGTTCTGTTGTCGTGGAGAAAAATTATACATTAGTACCTTAAGGCAAATACCTTCTTCGAATGGAGTGAAGGGGATGTAAATACTACACAGGGTCAGGCGCAATCGCAGCATGCTTAATTTGAATCCGGACACACACACACACACACACACACACACACACACACACACACACACACACACACACACACACACACACACACACACACACACACACACACACACACACACACACACACACACACACACTAGCCGTTGCTTTGTGTCGCGTTGATTGGCGCTGACGATGAAAAGTTGGACACATGCTTTTATTCTTTCAGTCCGTTTTACACTTCCACTCTGAGCTGTGTTACTGGACTTACAGCTCATGCAGTTATTCATCATTCCAACACATTTTCATTCCTATTCTGTTTTTCTAGTTCTTATATAAAGTGTTTTTGCTGCATTATTGACTTCATGCTATATTGCAACTAATTTTAAGTGCAAGGTTTTTCAAAAACAACAGTCGAGATTCACATACTTTTTGTTGCCACTGAATGCAATTTATGATGTTTGGGGATGTGGTTCAAATGGCTGAGAATTAAATCTACAGCAGCATGCTCAACCTTAAAATATATTTTTATGTACTAAATTCACAACACAGTGTAAGGTAAACTTTTAGGTCAATTCTATAATATATATTACTACATCATCTGTTGGCCAATCTTCGCTTTGCATTTTTTGAACATTATAATTTACCCTCAATCCCAAGACCCCATTGCACAATCATGACCACCAGCATTCCTGACTCAATTTCACAGCCAGATGCCACCCACTGATCTCATCTGCCCCACTTCTACAAAAACACCTTCAACATTTGATATTCATGGCCCAATAACTACAACCTGCTGTGGTGGATGGCTCTTTATACCACCAATAAACAAGGAGTCCCATCAACCCATCATCCTGAGAACCTATAATCCCCATCGGCTTGAAAGACACATTTATGACAGCACCAATGACAGGAGATGGTAATTGCTAGTTCAAGTTCTAAGGTGCTTGTCAGGCGAAAAAGATCAGTTGTTACCCATCATACATTTTCAGTGAAATAATAGACGATGTTGGATGGCAACTTGTTAATGATCAAACAAATCGTTAGCAGAGGTGGTATTCATCTCAGCCTGTAATTGTTGGAGTTCACCAGGTCATCAGTTAGCTGATATATGTAGCACCTGCTAATGGATGTTCTTGAGATCCTCGCATGTCAAACGTCAATTGGCCACGGTGTCTCGGGCTGTCATACTGCCACATGTCAAAAGCCTTGATGTACGAGCCACTTCATCTCTGCTTTAATGCATTTAAATGGGGCTGTGAGTCCTGCAGGATCCACCCAATTTCAGACCTATCAGTAAAGGCTCAATCTCCTCTACTGCCCGTGTGGATGGAGCTTGTACATAGGAAATGAAATTGAAAATCCATCTGGCCCTGGCATACGCATACTTATATACACATGCAAGCATCAAGCTTATGCATGCACCCGCACGCACATACACACCGCTCCCTCTCTTTCTCACACACACACACACACACACACACACACACACACACACACACACACACACACACAGGGCCATATCTCATATTTCAGAGCAGTATAATAACGGGTATGTGATGAGGTGCTGTCTGATGTAAAAAGCTAATCCAAGCAAAAAAATTGATTTAGTGGAGTAATTGAACTACAGTCAAAGAATTATTAGGGTGAAAGAGCTTAAGACTGCGCTCAGTGTAAATGTATTCCAACCTGGATGTAATTATACTTCCTCTTTTCTCTATCAGAATTTTCAGAGCATGTGAACTCTGCAGCGTCTTAAAGCCACAGCTTAATGTGCAGACATGCATCGTCTCAAAGTACAAGAAGCATATGCATACATACATTACAGTCCTTTGCCCATCACAGGCCCATACTCTGTGTACCAGTGTACTAAAAGCCTACATTTCCCAGTCTCCGTGAGCCGTATTTTGCATACCACCAGAGAAGTTGCAGGCAAATGCAAACATACAAACATTAACTACCACAGAGGAAACATTGACATGTTACATCTGGACCATGCATACCTATGCTCTGAATGGCTGTCCCCACTCAGGTCATCTTTCAAAAAGAGGTGGGGCATCCAGGTGACGTGGCGGTCTATTCCGTTGCCTACCAACACGGGGATCGCTGGTTCGAATCCCCGTGTTACCTGCGGCTTGGTCAGGTGTCCCTACAGACACAATTGGCTGTGTCTGCAGGTGGGAAGCCGGATGTGGGTATGTGCCCCCTCTGGTCAGTCAGGGCGCCTGTTCGGGAGGAGGAGGAACTGGGGGGAATAGCGTGATCCTCCCAAGTCCCATGTGTTATATCCCCCTAGTGAAACTTCTCACTGTCAGGTGAAAATAAGCGGCTGGCGAGTCCACATGCATCAGAGGAGGCACGTGGTAGTCTGCAGCCCAGAGGGGGTAGAGCAGAGATCGGGATAGCTCAGAAGAGTGTTGTAATTGGCCGGATACAATTGGGGAGAAAAAGGCAAAAAAAAAAAAGCGTGGCACTAGCATGAGGATAAATAGTGAGGCTCCTCCACCCAGCATTATAGCTGAAGAAGTCATCCGGATGAATGGCAAAATGTTTTCGAGCTAAAAAAAAACTGATGTCCTGAGAATAGATTTAAACCTCGTTGGATAGTTTACTTCCAGGGCGACTGAAATGACTGTACATAGACTTATTTCTGGTATAATGTTGCTATTACCACTTTTACCTGAGAGTTACAATTACCTGCCTTGGGTATCGATAGCATAGCTCTATTAGCTCGAGTAACACATGTACAGCAGAGCTGCTAGTCAGCATCATGTGGGTGAAGAGTCTCCAAAAGACAAAATATCTCTTCTCTCTGCCTGTTCATGACTGATAACAAAAGAACAAACAACAGAAATGTGGGCTAATTCCCCCATGGCACTGAAGTATTGGAGAGTATGTGTGTGCGTGTGGGTGTGCGAACGCGTGTGTGTGCATGCATACGTGTGGGTGCACAAAGTGAGGACATCCGCCTCCTATCAAAGAGTTCAAACAGTTGAGAGCCTGCCACCATCCTGACATTACCTGTCTTCCAGACTCAGACAGTGGACACATCCACAATGGAGGCAAAGGACAAGGAGGAGACATTGAGAGCCAATGACATGCAGGTTTGGCTAACTGTCAGTGGGGAAATGTCAGAGCGTGCCACTGGTTCCCAGTGAGATAAATGCCTTGCTGGCAGGAATACTGTGCGAACGGCTGGATGTTTGGTTAACCTCAATTTGTAAACTGTGTTAGGGAGTGTAACCTCCATTATGGCGTGAAGTTCCAAGACCAAGGTTCAGAATGACTCTGAATCAATTAAGTCGTTTCAGAGAATTAACATTAAAATACATCCTTAAACAATCCAAAATGTTGTGCAACTTTGGAAAAGCATTTGCACACGTAAACGACCTATGGTGGCTCCAAAAGCACACAGAAGAATCAAACATGCATTTATTTCGTACAACTATTGCATTGCAAAGAATAAGCTACCGATTAATTTCATTTGCTTAATCATTCGACATCTAATCCTTCCATGGACTTGTTACCAAATAAGCCAATGAGCTGCTACCAAAACATGTTTCTGGCGGAGGTCTTACATCTGCATGTCCATCTCACTCCTATTGGTCTGGACGATGACATTGTCTCATTTTAGACTTGGGGGACTCTTAAATCTGTTATTTTAAACTACTTGCAAAAAATCTAGCTGTTCAGCCTTGCCCTTACTTGATAACAGTATTATTTTGTTTTTGTTTTTTGTTTTATATACTTTATTAAACCCCTTGGGGAAATTATGCTCTGCATTTAACCCATCGTAGCTGTGTAGCTAGGCGCAGTGGGCAGCCACCATGCAGCACCCAGGCAAACAACTCAAGTTCGTCTTGCCATGCCTCAGTCAGGGGTACAGACAGGAGTATTAACCCTAATATGCATGTCTTTTTGATGGTGAGCGGAAACTGGAGCACCCAGAGGAAACCAACACAGACACGGGGAGAACATGCAAACTCCACACACAGGATGACCTGGGATGACCCCCCCAAGGTTGGACAACCCCACGGATGGAACCCAGGACTTTCTTGCTGTGAGGCGACAGTGCTAACCACTGGGCGGCACGGTGGCCCAGTGGTTAGGTTAATGATAGGAATAATGACCATTTGGTGGTCATTATTCCTATCATTAACATCCATCCATCCATCCATTATCCAAACCACTTACCCTCCTCCCAGGGTCGCAGGGATGCTGGAGCATATCTCCGCAGTCATTGGGTGGCAGGCAGGCAGACACCCTGGACAGGCCGCCAGGCCATCACAGGGCCTTGATAAAGCTCATTTTTCTTTTTTGACACAACCATTATGTTGAGCCAACATATATTTCTTCATTTACACAACTTCTCTTGACATTTATTTTCATTAACATTATTATAATTTGTGGTAGTGGTAGTAATATTAACAGCGATAATGACAACATTATTTACTATTTTTTTCACTGTGGCCAATCAATGGCTGATCTTGTTCTCCTGCATTTTATAGAGTTGTATGTACAGACAGACAGGCCCCTTACCACAATCCCATCATTGCCTATCAGCACTAAATGCTAATTATTCCTTACTTGAAACATGATTCATATCTAATATCAATTAATCAATCAAATTTTATTTACACAGAATATTTAGCATAAAAAATGCAATATGCCTTATATGAGAACAGATAGAAAATATATAATATCAGCCACTGAATAAGAAAGATGCATTGAATATACAATAAACAAGTGAATATGAATCTTGGTTAGGGTAAGGGCCAAGTGTATGTACATATGCGAGTGTGCTACTAGGTAGTGTATAAAGTGAATAATATGACCAATTGATGTGGGTTGTTTTCTTTTTCCTTAGCCATAAATCAAATGTTCTTTGTGCCTTATACAGACCCAATTCTCAAATCAAATTTAACTGAAAGTATCTGGGCATTAAAAAGCCCCCAAGTGATGACTAATACATGGCTGTCAGAGCAATTGACTATCATCAATGGAAAAGCCTTGCATGTATGTCACGATGTGTAACTGCACTAGCAGGCAAGTACATGTTACACAAGATCACACTAAATACATAACTAGGTATGAGGCTTGCCTGTAGTGGTCTTCACCCCCCCCCCGCTTATTCAGACATAATCTTGTTTATTGATTACCGCATGTCTACTTCAAGAGCAATCGTAGAAGCACATTGCCTATTCAACTGCACTACCTCAAGCCAAAGGGGAAACATCTATTCAGTGGGCTGTGCAGCTTTGTGCCTGTGACCAAAGCTGACGAAGTCATTCCTCCCTGTGCTTTCTAAACTTTCCCCCGAGAGTCAGTCTCTGCTTCCTTAAACAGGGTAAATTGAATTAGGACGTTCTTGCGGGCGGCAAGTGTGAAATTGAGTCGAAGTTTGCCCTGCAGTTAGGCATGTGAGATGCGAGACTTAAACACTCTAACAGAATAAAGCAGGCTCAAGCTTTGTCTGCACGTGGAATTCTAAACAAGCAACAAGCAAGATAAGGGACAGCTGGGGCTCACTCCGTCAGGGCAGCAAGGAGGTGTGTGCGTTTGTGTGAGTTTTGTCTGTGGGTGGGTGCGCATGCGTGTGAGCGAGCATGTGTTTGAGTGATGTGCACTGGGATTATATTCCCCAAAGGGACAATAAAGTCACTAGAGTGCTATGCAAGCTATCTACATGGTGGAGAGGATTTCCAAGCGGAATGTTTAATCTCATTCATGTTACAGCTTACAGCTTCTAAAAAACACAAAACCAAAGGCTCAGCTGTTGAGGGGAACACTGCTCAAGAGAGGGATGATAATATACCCAATTTTCATCACACAGGCACAGTATTCATCTGTCAATCGAAGCCAGCAAACAGCTCTTTTTTTCCAATTCAAATTGTCTATTTTGCAAAATCTACTTTGTGAATTTACATTCACACAACCCTAGCTCAAGATCCTTAAGATGTGCAGATAAGGAAACTGAACAAGCCTGCAGGAATACCAAGTAAGGGAGTTAGGTTTAAGGGGTTTTAGTCAAACCCCTATTTTTTTCCTCATCTATTTTGTTTTTTTTTAAAAAAAAAATTTTCTTCCTTGTTCACCATACATTTGTTCAATTTCCTGTGAGATGGTACATTGTAGACTTGAAACTTTGGACACTCATCATAAATTCAATTTGGCCTGAATTAGCCACATCGTAACACTATAATTAACACTGCAAAATGTCTGCCTTTGTAAGGCTTCAGTTCCCAATCTGTACATCCAAATGACAGAAAACATGGTACACATATTGTCATGAAAGTGTTCAACAAATGTACTTGTTTGACCACCAAATTCCAGATAGATGTTTTGGGGGGGTTTTTGTTACTAATTTGCATAATTTGAAAAACACTGCATCCCAGCAGTGGGCTTTTCAATCCTCCAATAGGGGGTACTACAAAAGTTGAAAAAAATATCCATCCATCCATTATCCAAGCCACTCATCTGAATTTGGGTCGCGGGATGCTGGAACATATCCCAGCAGTCATTGGGCAGCAGGCAGGGAGACACCCTGGACAGGCCGCCAGTCCATCACAGGGTCCACACACACACACACACACACACACACACACACACACACACACACACACCTAGGGACAATTTAGTATGGCCAATTCACCTGACCTACATGTCTTTGGACTGTGGGAGGAAACTGGAGGACCTGGAGGAAACCCACACAGGCACAGGGAGAACAGACCAACTCCACACAAGGTTGGACAACGGGGTTCAAACCCAAGACCTTCTTGCTGTGAGGTGACCACGCTAACCACTGCGCCACTGTGCCGCCACCGAAAAAAAAACTATCCCCTAGTTAATTGATCCAAATCTCATGAAATTTGACACACTTGCGTTGTAGATAAGTAACAATCAAAATCAATACTTAGGTCAAAATTACTTCCAGTGGTTGTGACCTATGACATTTTAGCTTATAACTGGAGTTGTGATTTGACAATTGCCACAAAACTTGGTGACCAACTCAGTTGTCCTATTTGGAAAGTTCCTATCAGGTTTCATTCCAATCGATAAAAGTAAGGTCGAATGTCAACTATAACAAATCTCTCATACACTTCTTCCATTGTGTTTATCACTCAGCCACTGAAAACAGATGTGATTCCATTCAAAGCTCTAAATAGTCATTATGACATACTGATCAACTGTGTAATATATCACAATGAAAGATTGCATACTTCATGAGATAAGTAATACAACTGTCATTCAGCTGTATTACTGTATTAACTTTCTTCTTTTTTTTCTTTTTTTTTAATTTAAGCATGGTTTATAATCTCCATTGCACTTTTAAAACATAGCATCACTGGATGTGGCATGACTGTAATACCAATTGTTGAATGCAAAAGTCATTAAGTCCTACCTATGGGACTTTTCGGCCATATTGAGCACAATTATCAAGTCGAGATGAAAATAAAAGGAATGGGCCCGGGTGCAACCATTTCATACCACACCATGCACAAATGGAAATCCCATTGAAACTGTTACTTTCATCACTGTACCATATGGCCCAGCCATGGGTAAGAGCCTTTAGCGCATTTAACCCTACTTGATACCAGCTATAACCGACAATAACTATAACAGCTGTGAGCTGATGAATTTCAGGTTGGTAACGGCTTATCACATTAACAGCATAACTCACTGACCATCCATTATTTTCAAAGTACTCAGACATGGTTATCAATAGTACAAAAACACCTGTTGGCCTTAACAGGGTTAAACAACTATGGTGTAACTGTCTTCCTATGTCTAAATGATGTACATTTCTTTCTGCCTGGCTTGACAGGATGATGGAGGAAATTTGGACATGTTACAGAATGTATTTGAAAGATATCTCACCGCTATATACTGCACAATCCAGGGAATATTTATTTTATGCAAAAATGGGATGGTCTGTGTCATGAAAGTATGACACATGTATTTCAATTGTTGGAGGAAGAGCAGGACTTGAAAAGGACTTGAAAACTGTGTATGCATGGCCTAAATCATCTGCGTTAGTGTGCTCTGACCTCACACAATACTGCTATCCATCACACACACTGCTGTGGCCTTCCTCCTGCAAATCACATCACCACGTGTAAATGTCCTCTACTGCCCCCACAAACCTCCATCACATAGCGATTTCCTCTCCTGTCCACTCTATTTTTACTAACGCTGCCTCACCTCACTCTGCCACATTATTTTTTTCCTGCTTCTTTACCTCTCTTGTCATCGGCCTTCCTCTTTTTACTTTCATGCCTACCTGCTATTTTCCCTTCTCTTTCCTTTATCTCCTATCCGCCATCTTTCTCTGCCACCGATCCCTCTCATCTCACTCTTTCCCTTTGACCCTGGCTGCGTGATGGCTCCCTCTGTCTCTCACATCACCATTATTCCATGCCTTAACGCCACATGTTTGCCTTATCAATCACGTTTCTCCCCTACTGTTTTTTTTTCCCTCAAGCAACCGGCTATTTCATCAGTCATTCTCTTCAGCGCCCACCTCCAAACGTTAACTGCACCCCCCACCGCCACTGTGACACTTAATTCCATCAGTCACACGCCTCTCACACACCCTCAGCTGCCCCAGACCCTTCCTCCAGAGCGTTAATCCATTTAAGAGGGAGACCAGCTCCTACTGTACTGCACTCCACCAGTATTACTATGAGGTAAGACTAGAGCCAGAGAAAGGCAGAGAGAGAGAGAGCGCGTGCAAGAGACATTGACTAAGTGATTCGAAGAGAGGAACTGAGAGAAAGAGATGCTATGCTTGTCAGAACAGAGATAAATGCCATGCCACAAAGCACAGAGAGTAATTAGACTGAATCTGACAGGATGTCATTGTCGCAGGATCAGAGGTTGAGGCTGATACTCACTTTTGAGCAGCAGAGGAGGCTTCAGCTCCTCTGCAAAGACTAGTGATTAGGTCGAGAACCATAGATGCTGTTGTACTCGAGTATGGACTAAGTCTTGAGTCTGGTCTTGAGCCTGCCTTCTGAAGGTCCGGGTCACATATCAGACTTAACAGTATTACGAGTCAGACTTGACTCAGTTCCAGACAGTGCGGACATGGGAAATTTTTTTCAAGAGTGGACAAGAATTCAAT
Organism: Lampris incognitus; assembly: GCF_029633865.1. Taxonomy (NCBI): domain Eukaryota; kingdom Metazoa; phylum Chordata; class Actinopteri; order Lampriformes; family Lampridae; genus Lampris; species Lampris incognitus. The sequence continues at coordinate 40,925,234 of NC_079216.1, forward strand.
TTACTTTAGTTTTTTTGTTCCTGAAATGAATGTCAAACTTCTCCTGAGATCAATAATGTACAATCTAATATAATTTGTTTCATTATTTACTATTACTGTGCTTCTATTTTTAAGGCTTAGCTTAACATCCCTCTCCCATTTTGAACACTTAGCCACGTTACCTTCGGATGAGACGGTCTAGACAGTGGTTTAGTTCCTTTTTCAGTTAGCAAGTTTGATCTGTTTTGTCAGGCGTCAACTCATTTGTACTAGCACAACTACAAATTTTTTCTTATATATTATATTTATATATAATTTCCTGGTTTGATGTTACTTCCCCCCCCCCCAATTTTATCTGGCCAATCACCCCACTCTTCTGAGCCGTCCCGATCTCTGCTCCACCCCCTCAGCCGATCCGGGGAGGGCTGCAGACTACCACATGCCTCCTCCAATACATGTGGAGTCACCAGCCGCTTCTTTTCAACTGACAGTGAGGCGTTTTGCCAGGGGGACGCAGCATGTGGGAGGATCACGCTATTCCCCCCCATTCCCCCTCCCCCCGAACAGGCGCCCCCGACAGACCAGAGAAGGCACTAGCGCAGTGACCAGGACACATGCCCACATCCAGCTTCCCACCCGCAGACATGGCCAATTGTGTCTGTAGGGACACCCGACCAAGCTGAAGGTAACATGGGGATTCGAACCGCCAATCCCCGTGTTGGTAGGCAACGGAATAGACCACTATGCTACCCGGACACCCCAAGTTAATTTGACCAAAATGAACAAATGTGAAAAGCAGTATATCACTCTGCAGATGTATTTATTGCACTCGGTCAGCGTCCTTCAGACTGTTAGGACTGAGTGGGGGGTGTATAAAGATGGATGGGGATGTTTCACTCTTTTTATAAAGTTTATAGGTGTGTGTGGCTATGTGTGCAAATATGAGTGAGCGTACATACATATGTTTTCCTACTTTTTGTCATTTTTACTGTTTTATGTTATAATTTTTAAAAATAAGTGCAAAATAACAGAATCTGTCAATTTTGTCTTCTTGGTGTGTACTTGCAATTAAAAAAAATATGGATGCTGTCATAATTGCTGCAGTAATGTAGCAGCTGAGGCTGTGACCTTGGGCAGAGGAAGGGAGGAGTTGTTTTAAGGGAAAGACTGAAATAGGAGGTATTGGCTTAAGCCATTACCCTGTGGATTGACTGATGCCATGAGATCACTGGGGCACATATTGATTTCTTAAATCTTGCACAGAATGGATCATGGCTGTGCTTTGACGGTACTTTACCAGGATAAAAACTATAGCTCAAATTTGACCATATTCTTTGTCATCCTTGTAAAAGTGGTGTGGCACTAAATTCTATGGTAGCACTTTTGAAATATTTGCTTATGGTTTATAGTTCTTCACTTGTTCAAACAAGTAAAAAAAAAAAAAGCATTTCTTTCTATATATGATCCCGGTTTCAAGGTGTCAGAAGTATCCAGGCATGGTAAAATTATGTGTTGTTACTCTTCAAATCAGACAACCACCAATCATTATGCCTAAACCAAAAAGGTTAGCGGCACATGAGTTATATATAAGCGGTTTTTGTATCACTCACATGACCCTTTAAATTGTGGTGTGAAAGCCACCACGGTGGCATACATTTCAGAGTAGAACTAAAGGTAAATGAGAGTGTGTGCTGCTGAAAATGTACTCTGTCGTCCCCTTGTTCACAGCCTCTCAATGGGCTTTATCGTCTCTCTTTGATGTTAAAAACCAAATATGTAGGGGGGAGGGTAGTAATGTAAAGCTTGGTGATAAGGGCAGAAATAGTTGTGTATGGCCATTATGGTTGGGTGGTATAACGGCAATACAGTACCCCGGGCTATCCAAAAATGACAACAGTGTCCTTTTGAACACTGGCATAAAATTTCTGCACCACATCTATCTAATAAATGACACGCTAATCCATTCACAATTTATAATAGCGCTCATCTGCCTATTGGTCAGAGAATTGCAAATGTTTCATTTTCTGTGCAAAACTGCAGGACGTGAAACGTAGGCACACATGACCTGTTCATGTTAAAAAGAAGAAGAAAGCCACTTTGTTTTGTCATTGTAGGTTACAATGAAATTTGTTCTCTGCATTTAACTCATCCTATTGTATAGTGGAGTGGGCAGCTGCAGCACCCGGGGACCGACTCCAGTTCTTCTTTCCATTGCCTTGGTCAGGGACACAGGCAGGACTATTAACCCTAACACGCATGTCTTTTTGATGGTGGGAGGAAACCAGAACACCCAGAGAAAATCCATGCAGACACAGGGAGAACATGCAAACTCCACACAGAAAGGACCTGGGATGGCCTGGGGTTCGAACCCAGGACCTTCTTGCTGTCAGGCAACAGTGCTAACAACTGGGCCACTATGCTGCCGGTGGAAAAAAAAAACTGAGAAGAAGGTAAAAGAAGAAGAACAAAACAAGATAGAAACTGTGGGGCCAAAAGAATACATGTCACCCTGCTGTTCATATCCGTCCACTGACTCCTAGTCGCTGCCCGCATCAAACTCAAAACCCTGACACTAGCTTACAAAACAGCAACTAAAATAGCTCCTGCCTACCTGAATTTCCTCATTCAGGTCTACGGTCCCTCCCGCTCACTACGCTCTGCCAATGAAAGGCACCTGGAGCTACCATCACAACAGCGCCCTAAGTCAAGACTCTTCTGTAGTTCCGCGGTGGTGGAACGAGTTACCAAACTCTGTTCAAACGGCAGAGTCCCTCTCAATCTTTAAGAAAAGACTAAAGACCCAGTTCTTTCGCAAACACCTATGCACTTGATGGACTGAAGAAAAAAAAGAAATAAAAAAAATCTGCTTCTATGCACTCAGTGCATTGCCTCTGTGCACTGCCTGTTGACATCTAGCACATAGCGCTATGGCACTTACTCTTGAGTTGTACTCTCCTGCCTAGATCCTTGCTTGCGCTGTATCAGCGCTCAGATGTGTGTTGCTTTGGATAAACATGTCTGCTACATTAAATTGTAAATTCTAATTGTAAGCCTGGCAATTAGTACTGAAAGAAAATAATAAAAACTGTGACTGCTGCAGTTTGGCAGGATTTCGGTTTCCAACCAAATGAACAGGGAGAGCCAGCAGATTTGAATGAACTGACCTGCAAGATTTGCTTCAAGACTCACTGCCAGCAATAGAAACACTTCAAATTTGTGTTCCCATGTAAAAATTAAATGTCCGCAAACTGCTGCACTGACGAACATGTTGACAATCTCAAAGTGCCCTGCTGTTGCAACTTGCTTTCACAAGGTTTTATTTCTACTGATTTCATTTTTTTGTATTTATCTATTCTTAAAGCTGGTAATACTGTGTGCTCTAGTAATATTAGGTGAAATTTTGACTATGAACAAACGGATACTGCTCAACCCCAATTGCCAGGTGGATCGGCAAAACATAAACTACATGACACTAGCACACACAAAACGTTACAGGTACAGCGGATCAACAACAATAGACAACATGTTTACTATTGTGGAGAGCTGGTGTAGAAGAATGGAGAGATATCTCTTACATCCATTGCACGTTGTCCGTCTTGGGAGAGAGATCCCTCCTCTGTTGCTCTCCCTGAGGCTCCTTCCTATTTTTTCTCCCTGTTAAAGGTTTTTTTTTGTTTTTTTGTTAGAGAGTTGTTCCTTATCCAATGCAAGGATCTAAGGACAGGATGTTGTAATGCTGTAAATCCCCTTGAGGCAAATTTGAAATACTGGGCTATACCAATAAAATTGAATTGACTTGACTTATTCGCAACTGTCATGTCCCATACACTGCATGACCCCGAGAGTGCTGCTTAATTTTAACACTCCGCCAGAACCAAACGGAACTGGCGGTGAAAGGAGAGGCAAGAGGCAAGGATTCATTTTGAATGGCAGTGCCTGTGTCCCATACACCGCACGACCCCAGGAGTGCTCCTTTATTCTGCTCCCCATGGATGCCGAGCAATGGCTTCCCGCAACAAGGTCACTATTGAACACACCAGTCTTAGTCACGGTCCTACAGTCAGTCAGTCAGTAACATAGACATCTACCCAGTCCAAGTCAATCCCCAAAAAAACAATAGAACAATGAACACAAATTAATAAAACGATCTGAACACTGAACCTAACAGTCCCATAATCCCTTGCACTTCCCTAGCACATAGCCGTCATCAGTCCAATGACTATCTTCCCGATCACTACACTACATTACAATATATGTTTAGCATAACAATACAAGTGTCATGATTGAATACTATATTGTGATGTGTTGTGATACTACAGACACTGCAATATATTGCAATATTTTGTCAGAATTTTAGAAAAATGTCAAAGAAAACACCTAAATATGTATACATTCGCAGTAATCGGAAACATATCTAGCGTGGCACTGTCAACGCCTGCAGCCATTGTGGTTCTGATCAGTCCTGTTAGAAAACTGCACCTGCCACCTGGTGGTCAGAGACATAATAACACAATCAAGCAGTACCCCTGCCACCTCTCCTTGGTGTCAGAAGTGGGATGGTGAGACTGTGAGGCCAACGGGAGCTTATGCGTCCAGAGCCGTGAGGGAGCTGATATGCTGAAGCGTGGGGACGCGCTGCCCGAAGGAGGGGGGTAGTGTGACGACCATGGATGACTAGACTCGCTAGCCCTTGACTGCGCTAACCAGTCAACTAAAGGGTCAGACCCTTTAGTTGACTGGTTAGCGCAGTCGCCCGTGGTCCGGGCTACCTGCTAGCTCTCTTTAACCGTGGGTATAGTCTGGCCAGGGGGTATATCTTGGGCTTTTACACCGGGTTCAATTCCCGGCTGCCCCCTGAATTCGCTACATTGGTGTCAGAAGTGGGATGATGTGACTGTGAGGCCATCGGAAGCGTATGCGCCCAGAGGGGTGAAGAAGCTGATGCTGAAGCACAGGGACGCGCTTCCCGAAGGACGGGGGGTAGTGTAACGACCATGGATGCATACGCTAGTCGTTGGCTAACGGGTCAGACCCTTTAGTTGTAGTGACCCCAATGTAGCGAACTCAGGGGCAGTCAGGAACCGCCACCGCCGGGAACTAAACAGAAACTAAACTCATGTTTGTTCTTAAAAATCAATCACTGTTTCTGAAAACTGATACAATATCATGAAACATAATATATCGACACTCACGTGTATTGATAGTTTCTTACACTCCTACATTTTACAGTGTCTAAATACTTGTGAGAGCCCATCCATCCATCAATTATCCAAACCGCTTATCCTGCTCTCAGGGTCATGGGGATGCTGGAGCCTATCCCAGCAGTCACTGGGCAGCAGGCAAGGAGACACCCTGGACAGGCCGCCAGGCCATCACAGGGCCAACACACACACACACACACACACACACACACACACACATACACACACACACATTCAAACCTAGGGGCAATTTAGTACGGCCGACTCACCTGACCTACATGTCTCTGGACTGTGGGAGGAAACCAGAGCACCCAGAGGAAACCCATGCAGACACAGGGAGAACATGCAAACTTCACACAGAGGACGACCTGGGATGACCCCCAAGGATGGACTACCCCGGGGCTCGAACCCAGGACCTTCTTGCTGTGAGGCAACTGCGCTAGCCACTGTGCTGCCTTGAGCGAGCCATGTTTTTTGTTTTACTTTTCAAACAAAATGGGTGAAAATTTCTGCAAATTAAAACGGACAGACTGAATCGAGGCACTTTAATCTCATACACGCTGAGTCAAGGGTTCAGACTTTGTTCGAAATCAAATATTGAAGAACCACCAAGATACTGAGTCTGAAAGAGCTGAAATTGACCAAGGCTGATGATGGCTATTGGTTGGCGCTTACATGGCCAAAATATGGAGTGATGTGAGGAAACTTGGCTGTAGTGATGTGCATCTCTAACTTCTGTCCCATTTGGAGAGATTCATTTCGACCCTGGTATATAACTCGCTCCCCTTTCCTTTTCACTACGGACTGCCAAGATGAGTCTCTTAAAAGTCCTGCTGAGAAATAAAATACTTGTGAGGCTCTCTATATGAGGACTGGACCCACAGAGAGACCTAAACAAGGAAAATAATAAGAAACAATGGGGTATTGGAGAGAAATGAAACCAGATACTTATAATAACACTTTTTCTTTTCCATGTCTGTGAATGTTCTCATTCATCCAGGTCATGGTTATCCAAAGGAGTTGAATCAAGTGCAACTGGACTTGGTATATATCCGTGAACACGTTTCGCCTCTCATCCAAGAGGCTTCCTCAGTTCATGCCTTTCTGACTAGACAAAGCTAGTCTGATTGGCTGGTGATGAAACTCAGAATTTATCCTCTTGGAGTCGTTGTCAGAGCTATAGATGCCCATGGCTCTTTGTGTCCCGTTGTTTACCAATGTTTTTGTCCCGATGTTTGTCCCGATGTTTTTCTTTTCCCTTCTTCAAACATGAGTCAGAGTTATCTGTCATTTTATTCTCATCTGCCATTGTCTCAGATGCAGTGTACTAATTTTGTTTTAATTCTGCTTTAATCTGATCAACAGCTGTTCGGCTGTTGCTCTCTCTGCGTCCTTATTAGCTCTCCATCATCACCATTCCCTTCTGCCCCCCCCCAAACACACACACTCACTCACTCACTCACTCACTCACTCACTCACTCACAAACTCCTTCCCCACAAAAGAATACTGGCTTGTCGTTGTAATTCAAAGAATCTCGGCTTTTTAATGCTTTTTAACCATGTAGTATTTTTGATGCCGTCTCTTTTTATTGTCTTAATACACTGTCAAGTACTCTGAGATTGTTTTTGACAATGTCAGGTGCTATACAAATAAAATATGTTAATAATAACAATAATAATAATATTCTTGATTGTTTTATTGTTAATGTGATTTCTTAGCATGCTCTCCAACAAAACATTTTATTATGTCTCAGTAGTGCCCCTTACACTAACAATTCAGGGTATGCAACAAGTGAATTTCTTGCTCTGTTCTTATGCAGATTTTTTCTGTGTCCCATTGGACACAGTGCTCATTCTCCTTTTAGACCATCATCTTCTTTTCATGACAGCCCTTGTATCATGGCCTTTTTAATCCTCCCACCCCCCCCAATTGTGTGTTCTTCCAATCTCATCTCATCTAAACTTTCTACACTGTCACTGGAACTCACCTCAGCAGGCCTTTTTTCCAAAGACAGAAAAGATGGAGGGAGAGAGAGAGAGAGAGAGAGAGAGAGAGAGAGAGAGAGAGAGAGAGAGAGAGAGAGAGAGAGAGAGAGAGAGAGAGAGAGAGAGAGAGAGAGAGAGAGAGAGAGAGAGAGAGACTCCAGAGAAACATCACAGACAGCCTCTGAGGCATCGCTGTAAGCCCTCCCTCATTCTGCAGCATTCTGCTCATGTTCCTGAAATCACATCACTTGTGTGTGTGTGTGTGTGTGTGTGTGTGTGTGTGTGTGTGTGTGTGTGTGTGTGTGTGCAGAAGGTAATCCGTACAGGCCCGGGGCCATTTGCAGCAGTTCATCCTTCCCGTTTTTGTCACTAGTCCAATGAGAATCACACATTTGCGCATATATTTAAAGACATCACACACACACACACACACACACACACACACACACACACACACACACACACCCCAAACACACACATCATACATGGAGATATCCCACCGATCCTGAGGCCTTTTCTCTGTCTCTCTCTTCATTAACAGACACGATAAGCAAGGTCTCTCTAAAGTAAGCTCCAACAACACACACTTCATCCCAACAGCATCCAGTCCAAGTTGGGCCAGGAGACAAAGTATGCCCGTTTGATGAAAACTAACGTAGAGCGACGTCAAACAGAATCAATATATGTCCTTTTATAAAACACTGAGCATTCACTGACAAAGCACACTGATCCCTCAACAGACGGAGCTCTGCAGCAGGGAACCATATGAACAGGGAAATACCACATGTGCACATCTTACACCACACCCACACATAAAAGCACACCCAGCCTAGGTCAAGGTTAATTTTGTCTTCCGCTGTTGCAGTTTCAGTCATGACTCATCTTCCTACCCTATGCCCATTCTTTAAAGCTCCCTCTTCCCTTCAATCTCGCTGCTTTTTTCTTCTCTTATCCACCATGGTCTGCTAGATGCTTCTATAAAACAAGTGGGATTTGTTATTCTCCATGACATGCCCCTGCTATCAGGCAGGCTCTGCCGCTGTGATAAAGTTCAGAGCTGGGAAAACAATAAGGGGGGGGGGCTATCTACAGGCAGGCAGAGTTTTAATCTCCTGCTTTCAAAACAACCAATGCTGAATAAGAAGGACGTGATCTCCCTGCCCTTCCCTCTTGTCTCCTCGCCTTCTTCCCCTCCATGTCATTTCTCTTTGTATCTCAATCATTAAAATGAAATCCCATTACTCATTCGCGGCGGCCCCTCATTGAAACTGATGGGTTTACACACTGGACTGCTGTACCGCTTTCAGCCACACGGGTTTGGGAAGGCCCGAAGCGACGGTTGAATTCTCAAGAGGATGCCATAAGGCAGTAAAAGTGGGAGTGCCTCTCATTTCAGCAACTCTGCTCGGTATTGTCTCATCACTTTCACTTCAAACTAGCAGTTTGTTAGGGTTTTGTTCTGCTTTGCAATTACCACAAAATTAAGCGCAGTAAATTGCGAGGAAAACAGAGGAACCGCAAGGCGACATAAAACTTTAAATAGCCATGCAATATGAACGGTAGCATAACGATGCGAGTGGTGGCTTTTGAATAAAATATATCAAATGGCACCGAGCCCGCTTGCAAACTGTAGATTGTTTTCTATGCAGTCAGTTCTCAGTGTGTAAATAGATGCTTGGAGAGCATGAAAAGGGAGGCCCAGAGGAGCTGCTGATTGATGTGCAATTGGTTCCTACCAACACACACACACACACATGCATGCACGCACACACACACCAGTAAGAGGCTCAACCTGTTTCCCAGTTGTCTGCTATTGCCAGCAACCAAAGGCAGGCCTTAATTCCCTGCAATCACAACTACAAAGCCCAATCTCTACACCCAGAGAGATCTAGCAGGATAAAAAAAGATTGCCTAAAACCATCTCTCTTTCACACTTGACACCCACCACAAAAGCAAAAAAAAAAAAAAAAAAGAAAAGCGAAATCCTTAGCTTACAAACAAACAACATATTGGGGGGGGGGGAAGATTTAGCGTACACGCACACGCACACACACATGCACGCACAACACACTCGCGCACCCACATGCTCGTTTATTGTTTGTCAGCTTTCATTTCCTTCTTTATTTACTCTGCCTGTAATACAACAGGGCAAAGATTAAATAATAGAAAATAAGCTTGCACATTTTGGTTTCTCTCCCTCCCGCTCTAAAGCCATTGAAAACGTGTTCTTGTCACCATTGTTACTACTCGGCTTAAGAAAAGATTGCATCCTTGCTTTTGCTTCTCTCAGAACCATTTCCGTGTCTTTTTATTTCTTTTCTTTTTTTTTTTATCTTGGAGAGCAACGGAGCATGTAGTCGGGTAACAACCCTGTGGCTCGCAGGAGTTGCACAGAGAAGGCATATGACCTCTGCTGCAAGCGTGTGGAAGACCCGACAATAAGCGTCACACATGCTCCTTAACGAGAGATGCATTAGGCATCTTTTGATTCTACACACATTTTACACTTCAAGTGCAGGCTTGGCCATAACACCATCAATTTGTTCTTTTTATGTCCGCACTGAAGGCACACGTTAATGGCTTTTATTGGACTCAATACACCAAATACGTCATAATTAAAAAGAGAAATGAAGGCATGGGTGCCAGAGATGAATGTAAAGAAATGAGGCTATAAAAAGCAGAGCCAGTGAAAGCATCAAAATAATGAGCTGGATGGATTTTTCTCCATTCTTTGCTGGAAGCTTTCCCAACAGTGCTTCAGCTCATGCGCTGTGTTCAGACAGCCTGCAGCGCCCTAGCTAATGCCTGTATACAGACAGATGATCCAACCTGCATCCAAATCTGCCTCTAAATCTCTGCAGTCTTGGCTGGTAATGTGATAATAAATGGGCTGTTTATAGAGCACAATGACTGTTACGGGAGCACGACCAGAATTGAGATGAAGGTGATGGAGAATGTTTGCGATTCAGGCGCAGAGGTCGTGTTTGTTTGCTAAACACATGTCGGGAAGGAACTGACCAGAGGTTTATGGTATCCCAATGTGAGAAATGAGCAATGTGTCATATTTGGCAAAAGAGGGCAAAGGGCGCTTTTGCCCCATCGGGAGGACAGGAATGTAGTATACAGTCAGTATGATGGTTATGGTAAATTGAGACAAGCAGGCATGGTTAGAGGCATACATGGTGGGGTAGGGGGGCTCTAGGGTCTGTTTGAGTTTAAGTCTGTTTGAGTTGCTTTCGCACCCAGAGTTTGCCAGTCTTTGCAGCTCAGTGGTCTGTGCACACCCATCAAATAAATATTCATGACTGGTGGACAGGGATTCTTGCTGCCCTCCGCCCAACGATGGGAAAAGCTGGGTAAATCCTCATGAGAGAAATGACTCTGTCAGGATCCATTTCAGAGCCACAACTCAGCCACCCTGTCCACCCACCATCCACACATCAGCACCGGCTCTAACACTCAATCGTCTATAATTCCTCAACCTCCTTTCTTTCTCTCATCCCTTCTCTCGCCCCCCCCCATCCTGTTCCATCTCGTCTCCCTGTCTGTTTCACCCTATTGCTATTATACCCTCGCTATCCGCAATCTCTCTTTGTAAGCCATCCTGTCTGGTGTCTACCCGTTTCTCCAACTTTCGTAGGTAGCGCCAGTGAGGTTGAAGCAGAGGCCAAAGGGCAGGAGATTAATCTCTGGACCTGGTGTTGGTGAATGCAGATCAGCTTCTGGCCATAAGGTATTGATAACAGCTCTTGGTTTTGGGAAGCACGGAGAAAGGGAGTGAAAGAGACTGTAATTAGAAATCCCTTCATTGCATCAGTGGAGGCAGAGGCGGAGAAAGACAAAAAAAAATTGAGAGGGGGCGCATTTTCAGATAGAAGAACAAGAGAACAGAACCAGCTCGGGGTGTTTGTGGTATCAAGATCCCACGGATATGTGTGAATGTGCTGACTACTGATTCTAGCTTATGATCATCATTTGTGGGAAAGAATATATATATAACTACAAAGAAATTTTTCTCCAAGTACTATATCTGCATTCATCATTGGGGTTGCTGTCATATCCTGTCAGCTGCAAACGGAGCAGGAAACCATTTCCATGGGTTCTTCTCCCCGCGCTCAGGTGGGCTATCTCCTGAATAGGGGCCTATATGTGTGGAGTTTGCATGTTCTCCCCAAGCTCATGTGGGTTTCCTCCAATATCACAAAGAACCCAAATAAAAACATGCAGAAGGGTCTCGTGTCCTCTCCCTGGCCATGACATGGACATCTACCTGGAGTTGGTCCCCGGGCGCTGAAGAAAAGGGCTGCAGGGCGTCTGGGTAGCATAGCAGTCTATTCCATTGCCTACCAACACGGGGATCGCCGGTTTGAATCCCCGTGTCGCCTCCGGCTTGGTCGGGCATCCCCACAGGGACAATTGGCCATGTCTGCGGGTGGGAAGCCGGATGTGGGTATGTGTCCTGGTAGCCGCACTAGCACCTCCTCTGGTCGGTCGGGGCACCTGTTCAGGGGAGGGGGAATAGCGTGATCCTCCCACACGCTACATCCTCCTGGTGAAATGAAGCGGCTAGAGACTCCACATGTACAGAGGAAGCATGTGGTAGTCTTTAGCCCTCCCCGGATTGGCAGAGGGGGTGGAGCAGTGGCTGGGACGGCTCTGAAGAGTGGGGTAATTGGCCAGATACAACTGGGGAGAAAAAGGGGGAACCCCCCCCCCAATAAAGCACTGTAGCGAGGATGGATAAATGCAGAGAAAACATCTCTCCAGTCACCACTCCCAGCAAGTGGCCAAGTCATATTAAAAAGAGGTTTACATTATGCTTACTTCTCTGTAAAGTTTGACTGTTCTCAACTTCAAAAAACATTCCACTTCGGAAAGAAATGTCACCCAGCATGGTGCTTTTTGTTGGTAAAAAAATATATAATTAACCAAGGAGTTTTGTCAAAATTACAAGGCTATCTCAATTTGAAGGTTTGGCGTTCTCTTAGTACATACAAGTGAAGTAATCATTTCTATTTATCTTTGGAAGTGTCTGTCCTTGCTCGCCCACCGGATGGCTGCAATCGTCAAGCCTGCCTGTCAGAGTGCTTCTTTTCTGTTTTTACTGTGGTAAAAAGGTAAATCGATGTTTTCTTCCAAAATAGCAAATTTTTCATAAAATGTGAATTTTCCATGCATGCACACTTGGAACATTTGAAACATGTATTACTCAACTATTGATGGTTGCAGTTCTCCAGGGTGTTGCAGTAGATAGTGGCTGCCCAGAGGAGAGCGCTACAGCAGCTCCTGTCAGCTTCTGTTACTGCAACATGCAAAATACCAACACCCATAAAGCCAAAGCAGCAAATGTTACTTGATGTAGTTGTTGCTGCTCAGTTTGATCCCTATAATTTTTTAAACCCAAAGTTTCGCTACATAACCAACTGAGCAAAGGAGGATCATATATCTTTCGAAGTTTTACGAAATTCAGACTCATGGGTATAAAAACTATCACATGAGCAAGCACCACTAAGTAGGAATTACTAACATCCAGTGACTTGTTTTTACAAGTAAATGGTATATGGACTGCATTTTATATAATGCTTTTCTAGCTGCAATAGCCAATAATTAACTAATTAATTGTAAAGATTAATTTTAAGTACATCATCCTGAAAAACCAACTGTTTGATTCAGAACTGTGGTGGCATGTTCAGATTTTCAAGCTGTATCATTTCATGATATAAGGATGTTTTGACATTTTATGCTCTATTAATTAGATTTGCCACATACTATAACATACTATCCATTTACATTATCTGCTATTTCTCTCTTTTTTTTAGATGTTCTAGTTTGTCTGTTTTTCCTGAACTTCAGAGTTTACTGTAAGACATGAGGCACGTTCGATGATTTAGTTAGATAAAACATATGGTGATATGCATTGTTGTACAGTTGTTGGTCTTGTTTGATCCATTTAAGTTGCACTTAATCATTCCAGCTGAATGGAAAATTCTGTGACATAATTGTATTAAATGTGACCCCAGTCAATGAATTAAGATTTTAGCACTCTGGTCAGTTTAAACTGCACCATTTAGTTCATGTGCAATGAAGACAGATGCAGTTGGATCAATGGGATAAAACTGATTTCATTCAATGAAAAACTGAATTGGAATTTTTTTTTTATAATTTCTTTAAAGTGGTTAGCCTTCATTTCTTCAGATTTGATGAATTTGGAATTTGGCGTCAACTGTTAGCCACAATTGTGCATTTTCACACCTTAAATCCCAGCATTCGATTCAAAACAAATGTGATCCTGAACGTGCAGGACACAAATTATGTGCAGGTCACTTTTTTTTGGGGGGGGGGATTCCCCCCCCCCTTTTTCTCCCCAATTGTACTTGGCCAATCACCCTATTTTCTGAGCTGTCCCGGTCGCTGCTCCACCCCCTCTGCCGATCCGGGGAGGCCTGCAGATTACCACATGCTCCTCTGATACATGTGGAGTCACCAGCCACTTCTTTTTACCTGACAGTGAGGAGTTTTGCCAGGGGGACGTAGCACGTGGGAGGATCATGCTATTCCCCCCAGTTCCCCCTCCCCCCAGAACAGGAGCCCTGACTGACCAGAGGAGGCGCTAGTGCAGTAACCAGAACACATACTCACATCCGGCTTCCCACCCGCAGACACGGACAGTTGTGTCTGTAGGGACGCCCGACCAAGCCGGAAGTAACGCGGGGATTAGAACCGGTGATCCCTGTGTTGCAAGGTAACGGAATAGACCGCCACACAACCCGGACACCCCAGGTCACAATTTTTGACAGTTGCAGATTTTGGTGTAATATCACCAAGATAATCCTGCGTGCATATTTTGAAGCAAGAATATTTCCAACATTATAATATTGAGCAACACATCAATCCATATCAAACATTCAATTAAACCTAATTAAATGCTGAATCATGATTATCTGTGTATTTAAATGCCTACCGGTTGCACTTCTTCATTCGACCTACAAGTTCTTTCTTCTTCTTCTTCTTTTTCTTTTGTAGCAGACTTGACACATTTCCTGTGTGGGTGCCATTACACTTAAATACTTGGCGGGAATGGCACCAATGAAAAATAGCTTATAGAGGAGTGATTACAGAACATATTGAATGGCTGTTGCTACGAAAAGGCCAGCAGGACAATAAAAAATATGGCCTTTTTGCCAAAATAGGGATCACATTTTAGGTTCATCCAATGATTTGTGTGTGTGTGTGTGTGCCCCCCATTAACTTTCATTTAAAAAAAGGAACTGTCTGTTACAAAAAGGGGCAATAGTGTAAAGATGGCCTTGAAAAACTAAAATCTGGTTTTAATACACACCAGTAATGAGTTCTAGTGATATTATTAAAACTTCCTGGCAGCCTTCTAAATTAACCATTAAAAGTGTTGCTTTGAAAGGCCCATACTAGCTCTTTGGCAACTGAGAAATGTACCGCTAGTCATTTGCTTCACAACTGAACAGGCTACTTACGCACGATCATATCTCCATGCAGTTGCATCTTTTTAAGAGTGTTACCAGAGTAGTTCTGGGTGTGAAGCTGTACGGCGTGACCTACAGGTTATTCTGCCTGTCAGTTCCCTGGGTGACAGTGAAGTAGAATGAGATAGACCAGCCGTCCACCGGTTCGACTACCACGTATTGGCACTTTCCTTTGAGGCAGTCACTTGGTGTGTGTGTGTGTGTGTGTGTGTTGCATGGGCATAAGTTTGAGTGACTTCCGAGCTTAACATGTAAATTGGAGCTGGTTCATGCTTATCCCCAACAGGATTCATTTACTCTACCCCCAACCAATGCCCATTGACTGTGACTAGGGTCTATATTGCATCCCACCCGCGTACTTTTCATTTTAGGAACTACCTTTTTTATGTACAATCATGTTTCATTGTCTTTCTGGTGATAACGAGACACTCTAACTTTATATATATATATATATTTAATATTGTTAAGTAACCTAGCCAGACTTAAATCCATAACATTGGATTTGCACACCAGCTAACACCCAGGACTCTCCATAGTGATTTCTATGAAAAGTTTTTGACAGTTGTGTGTGTGTGTGTGGGGGGGGGGGTGTTTTGAATTGTGGCATCGTTATCAAGAATCATGGGCTCATTATATTGAATAACTTGGAGGTCAGATGTTAAACTGCATTGTCAAATAATTATGTCACATAGAGACTCATCATTGTCATGTCTGTTCACCCACTCAGTCATGATCCCTTCTTGGCAAAGTCAGAAGCATTTTTATTCCATATCGAGCACAGAATAGCAGTGGCAATTCCCACACACACCCTCCTACAGTAAAAAAACAACAACAAAAAAAGCAGACTCCATGCACAGAGGGAAAAGAAATGTCTCTACGTCTCATTTTGAGAGTTATCCAGGAGCATCTGCAGCAAAGTCATCTATCCACTTAACATTTGCATAACTTCTCTAAAACGCTTTGGCGAAGCTGTGTTTGGAAAATGAAATTCATGATAGAAGTAATTCCTACAATGCTATTTTGTTCTTGTCCTCAATAATAATTTTTGAGCCTTCCACAGACGAACTCCTCCGATTGAAACAAAGCTACTCTATGAGCTATGACGCATTTGTATCAAACGAGTCTGGTAAGCAAAATAAGATGTAGTCGAGTGTGAAATAGAACAGAAGACCACAGAAATACAAACATGCCACACCTGCAATCACACACACACACACACACACACACACCCACACGCTCTGAAATGGTAAATCATTTACCACTTTTGAAAAGAACTATTGGCGTGATCAGCGATTATGTTGGAAGAATTGCGAAACAGTGCAGTGTGTACGTGTGTGTATGCATTGTGCACATGTACGTATATGTGTGCGTGGTTATGTGGGCGCAGTGTGAAAAAGAAAGCACTAGAATGAAATGTGACGTACACAAGCCAGACAAGAACCAACCAGAATGTAATAAATCACGCGACAGAGCCCTGTTAATGTGAGCAACTGTCCTCTGTTGGTGGGAGCACACTGGCGCTGTAATAAATGTCCGCGTTCTCGCCGTGAATACACAACTAACAAAACAAAGGGACTTGTGATTCTCTTGGGACACAATAGCATGCACGGCAGCCAAGGCAACAGAATTTAACTGGAATTCTGAAATAATCCTCATGTGGTTATTTCAGAATCCCATTTGCATCAATGAGATAGATGATGGATACATGGATACTTGGTGTGCCAGTGCTATGGGAGCACCTATGGCTATAAAAATCCAATGAGATCTCTCTATAAAGATGAACAGTCGATAGTAGTTTTTACTAGTTCAGTTTTAGGAAGCTGATTTTGGAACTCTCAAAGCTGTGTGAAAAATATGGGGTAGCTATAATGAGCAGGTGATTATAGGCTCAACTCGTCTGTGAATGTTCTCATTCATCCAGGTCATGGTTATCCAAAGGAATTGAATCGAGTGCAACTGGACTTGGTATATATCCGTGAAGACGTTTCGCCTCTCATCCAAGAGGCGTCCTCAGTTCGTGCCTTTCTGACTAGACCAAGCTAGTCTGCAAAAGGCTCAACTCATATCAGAAAAAGGCTCAACTCATATCTTGGCTTGGAGGGATAGTTTGGTTGCTGGCCTTTTATCATGTATCCTACTTGCACAGTCAAACAAACTCATGGATACCCATTTTACGTCTGTGTGCAGAGTTTGACGGTTTGTTGAATGGTGAGTTTACCTTAGTTTATCTCAACTGCTGAATGTCTACCGGGCTCATTAGCAGCTCTTCTGAAAAGAAAGGAAATACTTCTTCTCCGAATCTGATCGTTGATAATATTGTTTTTCTCGTTAGCCAATTCTGCAATTTTTTCAACCAATGTTTTCACAGGTGCATGCAAACTCCTAAAATTATATTATAGTTTCGAACTATTTTGTTCTGACACGCATTTCCATTGTCTTCCGCCGTAGAACAACACAGACGTCTTTCACCGTAGAAGGTGATGGATATGTACATTACAGAAAAAGACTAGTTCAAACTAGAATCTAACTTTTAGGATTTTGCATGCACTTGTGACAACATCGGTTAAGAAAAACTGTCAAGGCTAGGCTAACAAGTAAAAAGTATTGATGACTGGTCCCCTTTCTTTTGAGAGGAGCTAATGATCCCGGTAAACGCGCCGCTAGCGAGTTAAGCTAGGCTAAAGTCACCGTTCAACGTACCTCCGAAAAGGTATCCACGAGTTTGTCTGCCTGTACTGTGTCAGCAGTACACACAGCAAAAACGTCGGAAACCCGACTCAAGTTCAACTGTCATGTGTAAATAATAATAATAATGGATTAAATTTATATAGCACTTTATCTAGACACCCATAGCGCGTCACATTGAAGGGGAAAACTCACCTCAACCACCACTGTTGGTGAGTGACTCACAGGAGACGAACGAACACTGTTATTTAACTTTATGATGTTGTGTTGCTGTTAAGCCCACTGAGGCAAATTTGTAATTTGTGATATTGGGCTATACAAATAAAATTGATTTGATTTAACAACAACTAGCTTTCGTCCAACTCTCTGTCCTCGCGCTGCTTGTTCTTCTTCTGTCCCCTTTCAGCAGCCCCCCTCCGCCATCCATCGTCTCACAGTGCCACACAGTGGCGATAGAATGTAGTGTCCACAAATACAACAACCACCAATGAGTAGCACCCACCCGGGGTGATGCACGTCAGCCATTTTGCACCAGCACGGTCACCACACGTCATCTTGAGAGGGAGGAATCATTGAGCAAATTATACAGGCGGATGATTAGATGGCCAAATCAAGAGAACCGGGACGGGAATTTTGCCAAGACACCGGGGGACCCCCTACTCTTTGCCATAAGTGACCACAGTGAGTCAAGACCTCGGTTTAACGTCTCATCCGAAGGGCGGCATCTCATACAGCAGTGTCCCCGTCACAACACTGGGGCATTTGGGATTTGTTTGTTTAGGACCACCACTTCCAGCAGTAACTCCGTTTTCCCGGGAGGTCTTCCATCCAAGTACTAGCCAAGCCCATACCTGCTTAGCCACTGTCATTCAGCAGGAACAGGTTACATGTTGGTATGGCTGCCGGCATGTGTCTCTCTGCCTTAACACAAAGGACAAAAGGACAAAGAACACCCAACCCAACCCAACCCCCACCCCCAAAAAAGAAAAAAATATAGTATTGTAGCGAACTCGGGAAGCAGCCACAGGAACTGCCGCGGCGCGAACCCGTATCTCATCGCTAACCAACCGCTCGACTAAAGACTCGGACCCGTTAGTTAAGGACCAACGTGTCTACTTATCCATGCACGTTACAATATTGTAGCGAATTCGGGGGACAACGCAACCACAGGAAATGCCGCGGCCGGGAAGCGAACCCGTATCGCCCGCACCGCAGCAGACATCGCTAACCGCTAGACTAAAGGGTCATACACGCGAGCCAGCGGCCAGCGTGTCTTCTTATCCACGCACGTTACACTACCCCCCTCCTTCGGGAAGCGCGTCCCCGCGCTTAAGAATATCAGCTCCTTCACGCCTCAGGGCGCATACGCTGCCGATGGCCTTATGGTCGCTTGTCTTCTTATCCATGCACGTTACAATATATACAGTACACGATAACACAATGTAAGGTGCATATGGGGGCATCAGCTGTGCAGCAACCTGACTGGCTGCGGAAAGAAACCTATTGAGACCATCCCTTTAAGCACAGTACAGTAGTGGGGTGTTATTTTTAAAACAGAACTTCGAATAACTTACCACCAAATAAGACAATTTCATATTGTTCTCACTAAAACTTGAGATTGGGTTGGTTAAAAATAATAATAATTCCTCTTTGAGCGATAAAAATGCTATTTGGAGCGATGTGATGACTATCAATGTGTCAACATAATATGTGTCCAGGCACATATAGCATGCACTTCGGTTTTCCCTACCAATAAATTGTTTAAATGGGCTGAGTTTTACCAGAATTGAGTGCATTTAGTATTTTTTTCCTCCATGGATAGAGCTTTCGCGCATTGATACGCACCAACTTTTGAACCATGACTTGAAGAGCCGGATCACAGAGCTTGACATCCCGTCTCTGTTACTCCGGATGACATGTGCCCTTTCCATCCTGACTGCTGTTGTTGCATCATACAGACAAACTGACCAGAGACGCTGGGAGAATTTTCAGGCCACCGTCTCCTACTGCCTGTCACAGTCCTTGATAACAGTGAGCTGAATGTATTTGTACCGGGCGGACATGTAAATGAACAATCAAAGTGTTGATTCTTCTTAGTATCATACTGCAGACTACATCAATTGTACAACATTTAACCACTAGGATGCTGAGCCAAAATGCCCCTTACTATAAAGAAAACGCCACTGTAAAGATATTTGGGGCAGGAGAAATAACCGATAAGAGGAACTTGCTGGTGAACCGTGCATAATTGAATTTGATACAACAGATTAAGTAGTCAAACAACCCTGACTCAGTTCGCTGTCTCCTTTTGGGTACCAGTTTGTAAGACACTTCTTTTTTTTTTAGGGCCTCAAAGCAGCATTTAAAAATAACAGTCTTTAGTCTCATGCATGGTCCATAATTATGTTCATGCTCCATCTCCTTTCCCTGCAGCGTTAGCTGGTGGAAATATAGATATAGGAAGGTTAATTAGGCACAGGTGCACCTTGTTAACCAGGTGGGCCTTTGCTAGCTTTCCCCCCTTCTAATAAACAGTACACATTGAATAGGCACAATCTGAATAACAACAGCTCCAGCAGGCATTACCGTCGCTCAGTCCGCATAAGGCACCACATGTCCTGTTTATCCTTCAGTGTCTAAAGGATGATCGGGCAGATTTTCTCCTTAATAAACTCATCATGACAACCAGAAGAGAAGTCCCAGTAAGAAACTTAGTTGGGATCGACGGTTGGCAAACATTATCTGGTAGTAAGAGGGGTTTTCAGATCAAATCGCATCTACCTTAATTTACAGACCGATGGGGCCAAGATATTTTTGCACATATTTGGTGTTTACAACCCAACATGAGTGAGTTCTTCTGAGATTAGCTCTCAGCATCAAGTGATTTGGCAGGTTGAGCTCTTAATGTCAATGAATTAGCATTATAAATTCATTTACATTGTTATGTTTGGGGCTCTGGATTCGAACCCCAGGGTAGTCCAACCTTGGGGGTCCTCCCGGGTTGTCCTCTGTGTGGAGTCTGCATGTTCTGCCCGTGCCTGCGTGGGTTTCCTCTGGGTGCGCCGGTTTCTTCCCACAGTCCAAAGACATGTAAGTCAGGTGAATTGGCCATACTAAATTGTCCCTAGGTATGAATGTGTGTGTGTGTGTGTGTGTGTGTGTGTGTGTGTGTGTGTGTGTGTGTGTGTGTGTGTGTGTGTGTGTGTGTCAGCCCTGTGATGGTCTGGTGGCCTGTCCAGGGTGTCTCCCCACCTGCTGCCCAATGACTGCTGGGATAGGCTCCAGCATCCCCGCGACCCTGAGAGCAGGTTAAGCGGTTTGGATAATGGATGGATGGATGGATGTTATGTCTGCTAAACTGCATTTGCCTAAAACAAAATTCTGTGAAATCTGCCATTATGTGTATGTGTGTGATGGTCTGTATTTCAAATCAATTAGAATTTTAAAAGCCTTAATGAAAGCCAAAACATGGCTTAAGTCCTACATGGCTTTGCACAATTTAAAATGAGAGTCGTATGCAGACTGCTTGGTTGTACACGTACAGTTCTGTATGTGCATGCATGTGTATGTGTGTTAGGTCCGATACTGCACCCTTCATGTGAACACTCCCTGTAACTATGGCAGTCAAGGCCGTGCTCTCCTCCACTCTGGCTCCATCAGTAATAATTATCTCCCTTTGGTCTTTCAAACCCAAGGTGGAGCAGTCACCTAAGCTTGGACTGTCTCATCCTTCCACAAGCTGTCAGCTGTGTAAGTCATTTGTACATGAACAATATATTTGTTTGTGTGTGTGTGTGCATGTGTGTGTGCGTGCGTGCACACATGTGCTGTGTTTGGTTTGTGTGCATGCATGTATGGTGTGTGAGTGTGAACGTACAAACGTCTGCCCGATTTCTAGATCTACGCTGCACACTCGATTTCTAGATCTACGCTGCACACTGTGTTTGACAGTGTAAATTTTTTGTGTTTTTCTCTCTGATTTGTCCCCTAGTCGGGTCACAGTTCTTGGCAAAGACTGTGGGAAAGATGGGGAGGCCCTCTGCGCTCTGGTCAACCGCAGGGGGCCTTGCATCGAAACGCACTGGTAACCAGCCATCCGGCGTGACTTTACTGTCGCGTGAAAAACCAAGCCGTCGGATCGGAGGCCACCGCAGCGGAAAATTGTGTCCAGCAAAGCGTGCAAGGTGGGGAGAGGATGTGACAGTGGAGACATGCAGTTCTAATGAAAATCAAGTCCAGTCAACTGGCTCCACAGAGAATCACTGTAGCAGCTCGACTATAGTACTTCTGTTAACTCCGCTATAGCTGATAAGAGAGGTGAGGCCGGAATAATTGGATGAGGTGTAGCCTAATTGTACTATAATGAGGTTGCATATGTGTGACAGAATGAGTGCCTAGTAGTAAAGTGGAAAGTGTGTGTGTGTGTGTGTGCACGCGCGTGTGTATGCATGTGTGCGTACGCGCGTGAGAGAGAGGGAGAGTTTTGAGGATGAAAGAATGCATGAGAGCAGAGGAGGATGTGGTTCCTATGGAAACCAAACTCTTTGCTCACCTTGACAGGTCATACCTCAACTCTGCCTTCGTTGCTGCTGTCTCTGCCTTCCAGTGAAGATCACTGGGAAGTGCCCTTGCCAAACTCCCCTGAGTGAGCTGGCAAACTTCTAACCAAACTGTTGCCCAATTGTAAATTGGTATGCTGTAAGAATGCTGGGATCATAACTCTAATTTTATTCCGGTTTAAATTCCCCTCTGGTCCACCCAAAGCAGGCAAATACTGTGGTATCTTCACTTCCTTCTCAATTCATGCGCATCCAAGCATCTACCAAATGTTTGAGACAGATAAGCGGGGAAGATATGTGAGCACTCGCTAGTGTGTTGGGTAGTGTATGGCTTGGACATGCCTAATGGTGATTACAGTGGGATTTTGGGGAATTAATTGGCACAATACTGAGATTATTGGCACGGGCATTTGGAATGCACACAGAAGACAGTGTAATTGAGCAACTTTTTTTTTCTGTTATCTCGACCTTTCCATACAAAAGTAAAGCCGAAATTATTCAGCTCTGCGAGAAATAGTCCAGAGAGGCCTGTTCACCGTTAATGCTCCTCTGTAATAACACTTTTTGTTCTTGTCGTCTGGAAGTTGGAAGTTTTTTTTCCAGATGCCCTCTCAAAAAATAATCCGTTTATTCTAAATTTGAGATACCTAAATGCTGTATGTGCGGACGAAACCGAAAGGGATTAAAAGTCCCTAATTCATCAGATCTGAAATCTCTAATGGTCTAATGTTTCCAGCTGGCAACATCAAAATAATTTTAAGGTGAATTCTCAGTATTTGGGTTACTGTAAGAGAGAATTAAGCCAGACTATGAAAATGGGTTAATACAAATATAGTGGCACCCTCCATGGATTTTTGCTACAATTTATTTTTTTCCCCATCATTTGATTCATTTGTGGGTGCAAAGCCGTGGACCTGCCTGCCATAATATGAAATAATCCCTTGAATGTAGGAGGACATTAACTCTGTCTGAAGGAATTCGGGACATTAACTGTGTCTGAAGGAATTCAGTTGAAGTGGCAGCCCTCTCTGTCAGTGGCGTGCAAAAGCTGGCTTGCCAATTCCCCCACACTCTTCCCCCCACACTCCGGCATCAAACACAATAAGTGGGGAGAGCTATTCTAATTGCTTTTAAGCAACCTGCCCACCTCGCCACCAATACAGAGCTTTGTGTACTCGCTCCAAATGACTCCTTCAGTTGCTGTCAACCTCTTGACAGTCAAGAGCAGGGCTTTAAATCGCCCAAGCCGCCTCAGTTAAGCGCCCTTGGAATGACGCAACTGGAGAGATGCATGGAGGCTTAGATGCCCACACACACAGACACCCACACATACTGTACTAACAGCTAGGCACACCCTCATGTGCTTGGATCCAAAAAATCAAGTGAGTGGCAGTTTTCCTCCAATAGAATGTCTTACCAATGTCGCCATCTAGACAGCACGGCCGGTACTGAAGGCCTGAGTGGTGACAAGGGGATCGATTTCTTCTGCAGAATTTCAATGCATGGAGCTCAGGACAAAAATTGGGACATTCCAAAGAAATTTCAACCTTATTTTAGTAACTCCCCTTTTTTTTTCACGTGTCAACTATCTTCCTATTAGGTGAGATTAAGGAGCGTCAAGAGAATGAGAGGTAACGAGGGACGAGAGCAAGAGAGGAACTGCGGGGCAACGAAAAGAAGAAAAACGTGAGGAGGACTCAGTGTGACCGCATCTATTTGAACCATCGGCTGTGTTTGAAACAGAAGTATTTGATTGTTTTTGTTACTAATGCTGCAGACAGAGTAGACTGAAAGACACAGAGCCCCGTTGGAACACAATTAAGAGTTGCAGTATCCAACAATAAGAACACTAAACTCACCAAAAAGTAGCACATCAAAGAATCAGTTTCCACCGGGGCTTCGAAAACATTGATGAACTCAAGGTGGGGAGAAGATCTTGCATTATTTACCCGTTTTCACACAATAATTAGCACACAACACTTTCCTCATCGTACCTCAAAGAAGGCCACAGCACTGTTTAACTGTTTGTGCAATGTAAAGAATGCATTGTTCTGCAACCAACCTTGAGACGAGTCAATAAACTCCAGAAAAAATAAAAAGCACAAGGTAAACAGCAAAAGGGTCAATGTGAAATCAGAAGTGAATATGATGTATTGTACAGTCCCGGTGGATCAGAGAGTGAGAAATGTGCGGGTCAAAAGGCCATTGGTCAGCAGGAGTGCTTGTGTGTGACTATGTCTAGATGTATGTGCATTCCCGCATGCTGCAGACAGCTTAAAATAGGCTTCATCATAAATCAGTGCCATGCAGATCTCTGCCGTCCAGATATCTTCTTTCCCGTCAGCCCTCTTTGCAGGCTTTGCACTTTACCAGGTCTTGGGTCTCATAAACAGATACAAATACACACAGCGGACCCCCCCCCCACCTCCTCTCCTCGTTAAGCACTGAAAGTATTGCCGTATATGTCCCATTAGTATTCCAGAAGTGGGATATTTCATGGGGGGGATAATGCAAGGTAAGCATACAGCAAGCCATGCATCACTTATACGTCAGATGGTCATATCCATACTGCAAGATTTCTGGATCTAATTAAATCCTTGAGTTTACATTCAGGCTGTAGGACTTATTTTTTTTAATGTGAGAAGCACTTTAAAAAAAAAACTTAGCTGTGTGTGTCCAAGCTGAGGTACTCATTCCAGTACTGAAGTTAATTTTTATCACCAGTGTTCTGTCCCAAAGCGCCATCTGCTTTTATAAAGTAAATATGAATTATAATAGCAGCAAGACGTGCAGCTATTTTCTCTTCTTCCTTAACTCTTAATTGACAATATACACACAGGGGCCATTGTCTGAATGTATCTGTCCTTCATTATATCTCCTTCCTTACCAACATATATATCTATGTAATGGCTAGGAAGGCACAGATCAAATGTAAGGCACATACACCGATCAGCCAAAACATTAAAACCACTGACAAGAAAGTGAACATTGAATATCTCATTACAATGGCAGCTGTCAAGTGGTGGGATATATGAAGCAGCAAGTGAACAGTCAGTTGTTGAAGTTGATGTGTTGGAAGCAGGAAAAATGGGCAAGCATAAGGATCTGAGCAATTTTGACAAGGGCCAAATTGTGATGGCTAGACGACTGAGTCAGAGCGTTTCCAAAACGGCAGGCCTTGTGGGGTGTTCCTGGTATGCAGTGGTCAGTATCTACCAAAAGTGGTCCAAGGAAGGACAACTGGTGAACCCCATGACAGGGTCATGGGCATCCAAGGCTCCTTGATGCATGTGAGGAGCGAGGGCTAGCCCGTCTGGTCTGACCCCACAGAAGAGTTACTGTAGCTCAAATTGCTAAAAAAAAGTTAATGCTGGCTATGATAGACAAGTGTCATAACACAGTGCATCACAGCTTGCTGTGTATGGGGCTGTGTTGCTGCAGACCGGTCAGAGTTCCCATGATGACCCCTGTCCACCACTGAAAGCACCTGCAGTGGGCAGGTGAGTGTCAGAACTGGACCATGGAACAATGGAAGAAGGTGGCCTGGTCTAATCAATCATGTCTTCGTTTACATCATGTGGATGGCTGGGTGCATGTGCATCATTTACCAGGGGAAGAGATGGCACCAGGATTCCCTATGGGAACGAGACAAGCCAGTGGAGGCAGTGTGACGCTCTGGACAAAGAGTTCAAGGTGTTGCCTTGGCCTCTAAATTCCCCAGATCTCAATCCCATCGAGCATCTGTGGGATGTGCTGGAAAAACAAGTCCGATCCACGGAGGCCCCGTCTCGTAACTTACAGGACATAAAGGATCTGTTGCTAACGTCTTGGTGCCAGACACCAGAGGACACCTTTAAAGGTCTTGTGGCGTCCATGCTTCAACGGGTCAGAGCTGTTTTGGCGGCACGAGGGGGACCTACACAATATCAGTCAGGTGATCATAATGTTTTGGCTTATTGGTGTATCTATGAGTATGTCGCAGAGGACAGTACGTTTCACCATCTAATGCATTCATGAAAAACAGATCAAGTGCGGCTGGCAAAAGTCCATCACCCAGTATTCACCCTTAAACTACAATTAGTGCAGCCCAAGAAGAAAACTGAATTATTTGGTGACCTACTGTAGGTGGCTTGCATTCAGAACTAACGAGAGGTTTGTGACAAGTCCATTACCTTCAAAATAAAGGCATATTATATTGACCAAGTGGAGCACCACTTACCGGGGAAAAAAAGGATAATGTAACAATCACTTGCTCACTACCGACATCAGCAGAAAGACTTGGTCGGGAGAATGAGAGCATGCATTACCAGTCTCTTACATCAACACGTCCACATTCGCTTCCTCGACACATCGGATAGCAACACCTGCCATGATGACCGGAGAGAATGGAAAAGACCTAATGAGGAAGAGTTCTGTCAAACATTGTTTCCTCTCTGTCAAGAGGAGAGGGGAATGCTTTCCTAGGAGCCGAGGATAGTGGTGTGAGCAGTTATGTACATATCCCTCTCCAGAGGCTGTACGTGGCTGTGTATCTGGGGAAATGCTCCATCGGGATGGATTCAAGCTGTCTTTTCCTCCAGCAACTACCTCTACCTGTCTGACTGTCAGCCAGCCAGTTTATCTGAATGCCTGTTTGTCCGTCCGTCAGTCTGAGGACAGGGCTGGTATGTGAGAAAGCACCGAACGGGTAGTTAAGATGGTGTGTGTGTGTGTGTGTGTGTGTGTGTGTGTGTGTGTGTGTGTGTGTGTGTGTGTGTGTGTGTGTCAGAGTTATAGCTTTATACTTTTCATTAGTTTTTGTTTTTATTTTGTTGTCCCCCCCCCCCCCCCCCCAATTCAGTTTAGTTTCAGTTCATTTCCAGAGTGGGTTTGCTGATTTCATTTTAGTTTCCATTGTTTAAAAATGTTTATAGCTGGGGCATCCGGGGAGCGTAGTGGTCTATTCCGTTGCCTACCAACACGGGGATCGCCAGTTCGAATCCTCGCGTTACCTCCGGCTTGGTCGGGCGTCCCTACAGACACAATTGGTCGTGTCTGCAAGTGGGAAGCCGGATGTGGGTATGTGTCCTGGTCGCTGCACTAGCACCTCCTCTGGTCGGTCGGGGCGCCTGATCGGGGGGGGGAGCTGGGGGGAATAGCATGATCCTCCCACGCGCTACGTCCCCCTGGTGAAACTCCTCACTGTCAGGTGAAAAGAAGCGGCTGGTGACTCCACATGTATCTGAAGAAGCATGCGGCAGTTTGCAGCCCTCCCCGGATCAGGAGAAGGGGTGGAGCAGCGACCAGGACGGTTCAGAAGAGTGGGGCAATTGGCCGGATATAATTGGGGAGAAAAAAGGAGGGGGGGTTTATAGTTTAGTTTTTATTAGTTTTAGTTCGCTGCTCCATCCCCTCTCCCAATCCGGGGAGGGCTGCAGACTGCCGCATGCTTCCTCAGATACATGTGGAGTCGCCAGCCACTTCTTTTCACCTGACAGTGAGGAGTTTCGCCGGGGGGACGTAGCGCGTGGGAGGATCACGCTATTCCCCCCAGTTCCCCCTCCCTCCCGAACAGGCGCCCCAAACGACCAGAGGAGGCGCTAGTGCAGCGACCAGGAAACATACCCACATCCGGCTTCCCACCCGCAGACACGGCCAGTTGTGTCTGTAGGGACGTCCGACCAAGCCGGAGGTAACGAAGGGATTTGAACCGGCGACCCCGCGTTGGTAGGCAACGTAATAGACCGCCACGCCACCCCGTTTTAATTTTTAGTTTTGTTTAAATTAAGTATAATGACCTTAGTGTGTGTGTGTGTGTCCTTCTTTCACTGCAGCATTAAAATCACCACCGCTTACAAAGCAAATAATTCAGTCTCCTAAGACACCAGCTATTTTTTTTTCCTCTTAGTACATTTCATGATTATACCATGTGCGGTGTCCACTGGCATTGTGGATAATTGGGGCACTTTTATCAAACCTTGGCATATTCTAATGGAGCACAAATGGGGACATATACTTTAATTACTGCTCTATCACTCCTCCTCATTCCTAAGCCCCCATCTTCATCTCCTCCTCCTCAGGAGAGAGTAGTGAGGAAGCAACGAGAAATATAGAAGATTATGTTTTGCACCAAGGTCCCAGCATCCCTGAGCACAGCTAAGACACTGTTTGACCTTATAGTCCATTACAGAACACTGGTGCTGAACCACATTCACCCGGTGAACATGCAAAACAACCAGATGAATGGTCCTACCACTGCAGACTTTCCCATTTGGACAGAAAATGTGTGCATGTGCGTGTGTGAGTGAGAATTATTTACAGAAAGCTTTTAGGGTTGTGTGTTTTCTGTCAATAACAGCTGACTCAAAGTAATACCAAGGAGCGCTGTGTCGCAGCTATGGCGGAGACTATTGTTGTCCTGATGCTGTTACACAGGAAACAATGCAGATAATCACAGAAAAATCGTCAAAAGGCTTCAAATTTCTAATCCCTGCGTGTGTGCGTGTGTGTGTTTGTTCTAGAAAATGAAAAGAAAGGGTGATAGCAAAAGAATTGTGATAAACGAAAGACGGGAGAGTGTGTGTGAATGAGATAGAGACAACAGAGAGAGCGAGAGAGAGCGAGCGAGCGAGAGAGGGAGAACACAGGGTAGAAAGAAGAGAGAAAGAGATCATCATAGCCTAATGACTGGCATTCCTCATTAGTGTCATCATTAGCCTTTTCGGTTGGTTGTATTGTTGCTGCCTAAGCAGACTCCATTATCAGCCTCTGTACAAAGTCCGTCACCAAAACCCCCCCATGCAGCTGGGGGGACGACCGGTCCGAGAAGACACGCTGAGAGCTTGTTGGGCGAAGAGCAGAGGTTAGCCGAGGACCTCACACGCTGGGGCCTTGCTCTGACAAACGTGATCACGCTGCACCGTGCACATTATCAACCACTGGGAGGGCGGGGACACAACCCTGTGCTCCCTGCATTAATGCTTTCTGGATTTTCCATCTCTTTTTGGAGCTGTACAAGAGCGCAGTTAGGAGACCGTGTAACAATCGGGACTCCGACAGTGGCTCCAGATCCATAACAAAGATGGTTCTATGGGCAGAGCCCAGGGGTTAGACAGGCTTTGTCCTCCGAGGAAGCTGGTGGGGGGATGCATGTGTGTGCAACGACAGGCATGTGGCTGCACTTCATAGTACGAGTATAGTGTTTGACTAAAGGATAGAAATTAGTCAGAGAAACAAAGTGAACCGGAACTACCAGCACCACAAGGACACAGTGTGTGTTTGCCTTAACTCCGAGTCTATAACCCTGCCAAGGATGAATGTGTGTGTGTGTGTGTGTGTGTGTGTGTGTGTGTGTTCATGTACCCTCAAGTCTGTTGCATGTTGCTGCTGTAATGAAAAGTAAGTGGCGCTGAACTGTGAGGAAGGAGTTGTGTGTTCCGGCGGCCCAATCATGAATATAATCGGATATCGAGATTTTGTGTTTGCATAATTAATAATGGTGAAATTTGGCCACACTGAAATTATCGATTTATACTTTCAATGCATATGAAAGCCCTGTTTGTGTGTTAAATCAAGTGCCTTCATTATGCCTGACGAATCACAACCTTCGGGTGGGCCATGTACATGTGTCCACGCTGAGAGAAGTGGGCAGTACCGGGCCGGAAGGAGAGAGAGAGAAACCGGACGCTGCGTTTTTTGGAAAATGGTGTCGACGGTTGAAGTGGAGATGAATGGACAGGTCCAATGCACTGATACCGATACTGGTATGGGATACTGGGCTGATATCGGGCTATTATGGAGTATCTGTATTAAAGATTTTACCCAAGGCTAACATCTGATACCAAAATTCGTTAGTCTCACGTCATAAATAAGAGCAAAATGTCTTGGTTTGCCTGCACTTTTGGCACACGGAAGCCTACATTTCTGTAATGGTATATAAAACTGAATCCATCTCAATTATTCTGCTCACTGACCCCAAACGAATGGTCTGCAAAACCAATGGATCGGATCACTACCCGATATCGGGCGATGCTTAAAAAGTGGTACTTGGAATCTGTATCGGTGCACCCCTAGCTGTGGATGTAAAATTAGGTAATTTTGTTTCATGAAGCCAACACTAATTACTGCGATTGTTAATCATGATTGTAATATTTATTGTGATCATCATCTTTGTCATAATCTTGCAGCCCCATGTTGTCCCACCTCTGCTCGATCCTGCTGGATCAATGGACTGCTACCAAGACGGGATGGGGAGGATTCAATGAGAGGAGGACAGGTGGATAAAGGGATGTGTGTGTGTGTGTGTGTGTGTGTTTCAGTCACCAAGAAGGTCAGAACTGTGAGTAACAGAACACCATGGCAACTGTCTCCACAACCTACACTTAATATCTCTCTTTCGCTCTCTCTCTCTCTCTCTCTCTCTCTCTCTCTCTCTCTCTCTCTCTCTCTCTCTCTCTCTCTCTCTCTCTCTCTCTCTCTCTCTCTCTCTCTCTCTGTCTTTCACGCGCGCACGCACGCGTGCACTGAGGTGGCTTAAACAGAGACTTTAACAGTCCGTTGGCCACGGCACCTATAAACGTCCATGACAGCAAATCTTCCTAGAAGACACGCCCAAGTGCCAGCCCAGAATTTAAACTGCAAGTACAACTGCAGTCATCCTCTGCTGGAGAGATAGACAGCAAGAGGGAGGGTGTAAAGGGGGGGCGGGGGGCGGGGCGGTGAGAAACACTGAACTTGTTGAGGCAGTGAGGATTTGTAAGTAAATTACACAAAAAGACATGGAGAAAAGAAGACTAGTATACACACACACCTGGGGTCCAGGGAGCGAGGAGAAAGATTGAAAGACAGACAAGCCAAGCAGGCAGGGAGAGGAATATACAGAAGAAACAAAGTGGTAGACAGAGGAAGAGAAAAAAAGATATCCTTGCACCTGCACCTCCCAGCTGTGCTGTGCTTATTCTGAATCATCGCTCCACCCGGAGAGGCTGCTTAGCGTTTCATTTGGCAAACTGGGATTTATTGCCAAGAAAGGGGCTGCTGCTGCTGCTGCTGGTGAGGGGTTTGTTGCCGCTGCTGGTGTGTGTGTGTGTGTGTGCATGTGTGTACGTGCGTGAGTGTGCGTGTGAGTAGGGGGGGTGTTAAGGCGGTTTATTGTGGAGGGGAACTTGGCGCTCTACCTGAGTGTCTATAAATAAGAGTGCTTCACTCAATCCTACGCAGACTACAGAGTAATATGGTGAGTTTAGACATTAATCGCTGATTCGGAGAGGAGAGGAGAGGGATGAAGGGGAAGAGGACAGGAACGATAGTGGAGTGCCCGGAGGCTCTGCTCCACTTATTTATTGTATTTATTGTGAGTGTGGTCACACGTTTCCATATGGAGTTCTCATATGAAAGATTGTTCTTTAGATCGTCAGATCAGGTTGGGGATGAGCTGTCAAGACAGTGTAATGCTGCTTTTAATTACACCACTGATCAGTGACATCAGCATACAGGGATCTCTTCCCTTATTTGCGTATGCCTCACAAGTGGCGTTGCGCATTACATGACAAATTTGCAACGACAAGTTTGTCAGTTGGTCAGAGGACAGCCAGAAGCCGTAGCTGGAGATTCATCCCCCCTGTGGAGCTGTGTCAGTCAGCAAACCAGCCTGGAAGCCAAACAACCAGAAAGGCAAGCCAAAGGATACCTAGCATCAGATAACTTAGCTATTAGAAATCTGTTCCGAGAGAGAGAGAGAGAGAGAGAGAGAGAGAGAGAGAGAGAGAGAGAGAGAGAGAGAGAGAGAGAGAGAGAGAGAGAGAGAGAGAGAGAGAGAGAGAGAGAGAGAGAGAGAGAGAGAGAGAGAGTGTGTTCTTGCTCAGTCCCTGTTCAGCTATCTCTGTGAGGACCAATTTGAGTTTTTGGACATAAGAGTGAGGACAGTTTGGTCGGTCCACACTTCTTCAAGGGGCTATTTTAGGGTTAAGATTTAGGTTTAGGCTTTAGGGCTCTGGTTAGAATTAGGACTAGGGTTAGGGTTAATCTCTTGAGGTGGGAGGCTTTCAATCGGGGAAGTAATAAACCAGGGCACTGTCCATCTAATGCCATTAAGGGTTATGGTTAGGCATGTAGTTCTTAGGTCAGGGTTAGGGGCTCAGAATGTGGTCAAAAGTGTGTGTGCGCGTGCGCGTTTCTGTGTGCGTGCGGGCGCGCGCGTGCAGCTCGATAGAGTAAAAACGTGTCTTTGCAGCGTCACTAGACCGCGTTGTGATCGACGGTGTCCAGCGTATCGAATGACTACGTAATAATGACACGAGTGCGTATCAAATTGAAATGAAGTAAAACACATCAGAAAACATACGCCATGCTGCATTCTCCCAGTTCAGAGAGGAGAGAACAAATTCGTTGCGCACCTGCTGCTCTCTCATTACATTGGCTGCGTTAGACAGAGAGGCATCAAGCGGCTCAACAACGGGGAGTTTCCCAATTAAGGCCTTTGCCTTCCACGCTCCGGGACGATTGCTGTGTTTAGATACACTTCTCTGCAAGGATATTTAAAAATACTTCCCGTGTGAATCCACAGTGCCATGTCTTATCAAACTAAACTCACCAAGCCTCGATGTTACCCTTCACTAGGCTATTCAAACAGCCGGTTAAAGAGTGACTAGCAGAAGCAGCTGTGACTAGCAGAAGCAGTTGATCCGACTTGTCCTGCTCTCTCCATACTAACGTCCCGTCAGACAGACAGCTGGCTCCACCACGGTGAGGATTAAAGCTTTATTAGATGTTCACGAGTCCAGGTCGAGTCCACCGCTATCAGCAGACTTAATCAAGTTAGTTAGCCTCTCGCTCTCTCTCTCCGAGATCAGGGCCGTCCCTTTATTCCTCTCCTCTACCCGCTGTGTGCCTCTCTCACACACCGTTTCCCCCATACAAGCTGAAGAAACGCTCAACTTGGTAGCTGAGCGGAATATAGATGGGGCTGGAGACACGCGCACGCACGCACACACAGTCTCTCTCTCTCTCTCTCTCTCTCTCTCTCTCTCTCACACACACACACACGCCCGCCCTCGGTGTGGGACCCAACTCAGCTTCATCTCCCTCTCAGTTCACATCGCCGAAGTGACCGACCGCTGAACACACTGACAAACTCAACACCACCTCCCCCACTGTCATTACAACAATAACGATTACCATGATTAATGGTATTAATGGAGCACCATAACGGCTATACACAATCAAATGCCGATATGCAGGCAGGCGGACGGACGGCAGTTATCGATCCCCTTCACTTTGTCTGAAATCAAACGACGGCGTCAACTTGTAGGCTACTACCTGCATGTCTCCGAATCCCGCGATGCCACGGAGGGCTGCGATTTGCGCTGAGCCAAGACACTGCTTGGCATGCAAACTTAACAAAACCTCCTTGCACGTCGCAATTTGAATAAATCTGAGCAACCACAGAGGTACAACAACAAAAAAGCGACAGAGAGAGACGGGAGGGGGGTCACCCTCTTTCTCTCGTTTCTTTCTTTCTTGCGTGTCACATTTAATGCCTTGCCCTCCTACCTGGTGCGCGAGAAATGCCACGAGGATGCGGACTCCAGTCTCCATGTTCGGCTCAGTTGTGTCGGAGTGAAATTCAAAACAAGATAATGAAGCCTGGAGCAGCTCTGCTCATAATTCCACAGTCGAACAGCCGGTGCGAGAGTAAAGCCCCTTGCCGTGAGCTGCCAACTTCCCAAATACAACTGCGATCTGATCAGCAAAGCGCCGGATAGTTGAGCCGAGACCACGACCAATAGATGTATGGGGAGGAGGAGGAGGAGGAGAGGGGGAGAGGAGGAGGAGGAGGAAGGGGGGGGTTCTGATGCTCCCGGAACCTGGCAAATTTGTTTCAATCAAAGGGCATGCAATCGGTATTTCGTTCTTGTTTTGCTTGGAGGAATTATCCAGTCAGTTGTGACGTGTGGAGAATTCGCAGGTTTGTTTGTTTGTTTTTCTTACGTGCACGTCATAAGCATGCTCTACTGTGTGTATTAAAGTGTCAGGTGCGTGGCCATGTGGCAGACTTTATGTAAAGCATCGACCTCGGACCCCAGCGGGATGTGTGGTTATCTGAGCGTTACAGCAATAAGAAACAACATAGCCCCTGAAACTGATTAGCATATATATTTAAATGACCCATGAGCGTCAGAAAGGCTGTTGACGTTCATCCTATAGACGCGGTGATACGGCCACGCACCTTTTCCTCTCTCTCTCTCTTAATCCCTCGTAACTAATTATTAATTTGTAAGGGGAATTTTATGTGGGCGTTATGATGGCCGTCAGAGGGAGCGTTTTATTCTGTCAGTTTCCACACTTCACCCTAAGGGCATCTCTCTCTCTCTATGTCTGTCTGTCTATGTCTCTCTCTCTCTCTCTCTCTCTCTCTCTCTCTCTATGTCTGTCTGTCTTTCTGTCTCTGTCTATGTCTCTCTCTCTCTGTCGGTCTGTCTTTCTCTCTCTCTCTAGGTCTCTCTCTCTCTCTGGGTCTCTGTTTGTCTCTCGCTCTCTCTAGGTCTCTGTCTCTGTCTTTCTCTCTCTCTCTCTGTCTATGTCTCTCTCTCTAGGTCTCTCTGGGTCTCAAAAGAGCTGCAGACCTGCAGTGGAGGGTTTTACATGGTATCGTGGCTGTTAATGCTTTTGTCTCTGTCATTAATTCTGATGTTAGCCATGATTGCCCATGATGCTCTAATCGTGAAACTGTCTTTAATTGCTTCATGGAACGCTGTCGACTGCTGCCACTGTTTACATTACTGGAAAATGTTTTTGGGCTGTTTGGGGGGGTCTTTTCCAAACCCATGTTCATTCTGGGCTACAGTTGCTCGGAAAAACAGGGCCAAATGCCAGCTTCTTAATGTCGTTCTGGGGAGTGCAAAGATGGCCGTGTACCTGAGCAGAAGAAACAGAACGGAGGAAGCTGGGGATGATGATGATGCTTTTTTGGTGTTTATAAAAATGCTAAGAGCTCGTTTAAAAGTAGATTGTTGCTACTTCAAATTGATGGACAATGAGGAAAGTTTTCACAATGTGTGGTGTTGTAAAAATGTGCTTTGCTGTATTGTGGCTGATGAGCTGATCGTGGGGAGTGTCCTGAGATGATTTGGATTGTGTGAATCTGATGTTACTGACCATGTTGGTCTTTGTGTTGTAATTTTCTTGTGATTTTTATTAAAGCATTGTTGAAAGTCTCTCTGGGTCTCGCTGTCTGTCTCTCTCTCCTCCATCCAGATGAGTGAAGTTAAACAGATGTTTACAGCGACCAATTTCTTATAAAACATAAAATTGTCTGGTAGCTATTGGGTTGGGCTGTCACACAAACTTTAAAAACAAGTTTTTTTCTTTTGTTTTGTTTCCCTGCGGCACACCCATTTAGTGTTACCTCCAAACAGTGCTGTGGTAAGAGGGCCTCCTTGTCTGCTGTATTCAGCAGGTGAATAAAAACCATCCATATTTTACATGAAAGGGGGAAAAAAATCACAAGGGGAGACTTAGGGTTTCGAGTGTGGGCTGGTTGAATCGAGCCCTTGAACACTCCTAGTTACGTATAAGCTGTGTTTGTGCCTGTCCTTGCATAAAAACTTTATTTCTTATTTTACATGCTAACTGCTTTATCAATTCAGGGACCATCTACAGAACGATCTATATGGCTGCCGAGGTGTACTAAGGTTCACACATTGTGTTGGAAAGGACACACTGGGAGCCATAATCCCCAACCATATGTAGTCAACAATAGTCTTTAGGCCCGGGAGACATTTGCTGAAACCTCTGCAGGTAAAATAAAGCCCACACAAAGCAGAACGTCCATTTAACACAATCTCCATGAAATAGTATCTCATTAACCAGCATGTCATCATTTTCTCAGGGTCTCTCCATCTGCCTGGAACACACACACACACACACATCATGTCTCCCTATACTTGTGGGGACCCCTCACTGACTACATTCATTCCCTAACCTTAACCATCATAATCACATGCCTAACCTTAACCCTTACCTTTATCCTAACCTTAACCTAATCCTAATTCTAAACTTAACCCTAAAACCAAGTCCTAACACTAAGATAGACCCCTTCCCTCATGGGGACCCATAAAATGTCCCCACATGGTAGGTGGTTTCAGGTTTTTGTATCCCCTGTCAGGATATACACACACACACACACACACACACACACACACACACACACACACACACACACATCATGTCTCCCTAAACTTGCGGGGACCGCTCATTGAGTACATTAATTCCCTCGACCTTAACCCTAACCCTAACCATCATAACTACATGCCTACCCTTAACCTAATCCTAATTCTAAACTTAACCCTAAAACCAAGTCTAAACCCTAAAATTGACACTTTTCCTCATGGGGACCCATAAAATGTCCCCACAAGGTATGGTTTCAGGTTTTTGTACCCTGACGGGAACATTTGGTCCCCATTAGGATAAAAAAAAAACCTGGTACACACACACACACAGAGTGGTTAATACGTTAAGACACAGCTATCCTTTGTTCCCCAGACGAGCCCCTCTGGATTCCACCCTCCTTTCATGCTAATGCCAAAAAACACGACCCCTGCCACATAAAGTTTTAACGAATTAGTTGATATAGCAGTTAAAGGCTCAGGGATGAAACCTACAAGAAGGAAGTGATCTGGCTTTCGGGGCTTGGGTCTCATCAGCCTCACAAGTCAGACAGATTGGCGAGTTGCTCCCACTGATCGCACTCCAGGACACTCCTGGCCATGGTGTGTGATAGGAGACTAAGGGCCACAAAGCAGACTGCCCCATCTCCGACTTGGAAGCTGATCCAAGGGGATGACTCAATCCCGACACAATGGAGCATCACAGCAAACACTGGGGGGGGGGGGGCACAGCCAACTGAATTCATTTAACCCAAGGTGTCACCTCTATTGTCCTCACATGCTGCCAAACTGTAATTGCCGAATCTTAATTTTGCTAAAACTAGCGCAACTACATATATGTTAACATTTCTGTTTCCAAATTATATGATAATAAACAGAATATATAATCATTAATTTTGCCGAGCATGTGGTGATGGAAGGTGACTGGTGACAAATGGGCAAACGTTTACATAATATAACTAAGCACAAGTGATAGATAGTGACAAGATGTAAGCTATAAAATGTATGAGATGACATTCTCACTTGAGTACCGTACTAAACAGCACGCAGGGTTTGGGTAGAAAGCTGCAAAAAAATATTCCGCATGGACTTTTTGAAGTTGCTTTGGGCTTTGGAAGTTCAAGTGTTGTGGGGAAAAGTCATGCTAGGATTAGAGCGTTGTATTCACGGTGTCATTAAAATAAATAGCTGTGGTATTTGCTACATCACAGCTGAACATTAATTAAAAAAAGAAAGAACAAACAAATATCACTAAGTGACTTTTTTCCCCGCAAAAGCCCAATTCATCTAGCTTCACTGGTGGTGAAGAAAATGACAAAGAATAAGAAGTGTGACAGAGCACAATTAGCAACCACAGTTTTGTTTTTGTTTTTTTCCCTGTGGATGACAGACGTCCTCCAACGTAATCACCCGACTGTTGTTCCATCTTAGTGGCAACAATTACAAATAGCTGAACATCCACAAGAATGGCGAAAAAAAAATCTTACTGTGGATGAATATCATGTCAGACACAAATGGCAAGTATTTCTCATATGTGGTTTGTGATATTGATTACAAATAGGCGCGGTGCAAGAGCCACATGCCGGTCACTGCTTGCTTGCATTTTCGCCCATAGAACAAAGTTCGCTGACAACAGCCGACACTTATTGGGTCTGTGTCATATGGCATGTTGTTCCGGTTGGCTTGAGCGTTCGGCGTAACGCAGGGCAGCGACTCGGCTGAGGGAAATCCCCCTCTTAGAGAGAGGCAGGCCAGACGTGTCCCTCAGTCTGATCAACTCCGCTTCTGGTGTGGGAAGATGACGGCGCAAATTTACGTTTGCGGCAGCCTCACTCAGTACCAACCATGCAGTGCCTTTGTGTGCACGTCTGCGTCAATGTTTGTGTCTTCGTGTCTTGGCTGGGAGAGCTGGTGCTGAATTAAAGAGCTTAATCTGAGGGAGAGCTTAATCTGATGCATCCTGTGGGCCCAGGGACCACGGCCCTGCCCGGAGCCTGTCCCGAAGAGGAAGCACCGAGGGCGGTCTGACAGGATGCGGAAGCGGGGCAGGCTAAGCTAACTGCTAGCCCATGCAGACCGGCAGTTCCGACAGTCATCCTGTCTGGCATTCGTTCTCTTGGACAGCAAATTTTTTGGATATGTTGGATAGGAAGTTTTTGGATATGTGTTTTTGTAGTTTTGTAGTTTTTTGTAGTTTAGATATATGTGTTTTTGTAGTTTTTGGATATGTGTTTTTGTCTTTGTGCTCCACTGCTGTGGGCTGGGGGAAACGACATTTCGTTTCATTTCAAGTACACAAGTAGATGAAATGAAATGACAAATAAATTGTCCCTGATTCCTGAACTCACGAGACTCATCCTGGCCTGGACACTACCAGGATTCCCAAGATGTGTCATACGTTTGCTTCTGTTGGGCACACAAATGACACAAACGATCAGAATGTTTGTAGTTTTCGTGACACTGGGTACCAGGAAAACGCTATTTAAAAAAAAAAAAGCAATAATCAAGAGCCACAGAGAAGAATCAGTTCTCACTGAATGTCAAGGGTTAGACATCAGCCAGCCGTCTATGCACATCAGTGAAGGTTACTCAGTGAATATCAAACCTTTTTCCTAGTCTGAGCCCAAAGGTCAGATGCCTATTAAAGCAACCCATCACTCATTTGTAGGGGGCAAAGCTGTCAAGGAGCACACTTAATCTTCATGTAAAGTACCTTTAACTTCCAACATGCAGACAAATCATCCAGAGAGTGAAACAGACGAATGTGTCCCCTGGATAGAAGAGGGGCCAAACAACTAAGATAATGAGAAAATTCAAGTTTCTCCCTCTCTTTCTCTCTTTCTCTCTCTCTCTCTCTCTCTCTCTCTCTCTCTCTCTCTCTCTCTCTCTCTCTCTCTCTCTCTCTCTCTATCTCTCTCTCTCACATGCACATACACATGCACACGAACATAACAGTTGCACAGCATGGCCATGACATGAAATCTCTGCACATATCCATCTTGGGGAGAGAAAGGAAAAGGGTTAGTTTCGCACAAAGTCAGGTGGGGGCTCAGCACATCTCTGTTAAAGGAAACAGTTAAATTCCCCATGTTCTATTCTTTATGGATGTGAAAAATGAGGGCAAGAATTGCTGTGACGCCAGAAGAATTGCTTTTCTTAGACAATTTTTTTGTGCCATATTCATTTATCAGTGGGGTAAAGGCAGTGAAAACACATCACCAATGACTGCCCGGTTCAAAGCACAGCCGTTCAGCTGTGGAGAAGCCTTTGTGTGCAGCCTCGAAAGAAAGATTATGTAAATAATCAATTAAAGTGATAAGGGTGTGTGAGGAATAGAATGTCAAACACCACATAACATTTTTTTTTATCTGATATCTCTAAATCATGCCTTGATCTTCTTAAAGTAAGGGAATCACAAAAGGAAAGTAAAGCCTGCTTGTGAATGCAATCGTGAGCTGAAATCCAGAAACCACACCAACAGACGCTTCCGTTTAGTGGCACAGGAGAGGAGGGGTTCACTCAATCAGTCTGACACATCTAAAGCTTAACCTAATGAAGCTAACATGCTTCTGTCAGTTTTGCAAATTGCCACTCGGAATATTATTTGCACCACTCCAGCTGATATTTTTGCAGATTTGCATCTTCAACCCATAATAGTCTCGAGGAGGGATATCTTATGTGTAAGGGCAGTGTTATTTTGGAGGTCCTTCACATGATTTATTTATTTATTGATTTTGGATCCCCCCTGCCTTTTCTACCCAATTGCATCCGGCCAATTATCCCACTCTTCCGAGCCGTCCCGGTCACTGCTCCATCCCCGGGGAGGGCTGCAGACTACCACATGCCTCCTCCGATACATGTGGAGTCGCCAGCCGCTTCTTTTCACCTGACAGTGAGGAGTTTTGCCACAGGGACGTAGCGTGTTGGAGGATCACGCTATTCCCCCCGGTTCCCCCTCCCCCCCGAACAGGAGCTCCGGCCGACCAGAGGACGCGCAACTGCAGCCACCAGGACACATATCCACATCCGGCTTCCCACCCACAGACACGGCCAATTGTGTCTGTAGGGACGCCCGACCAAGCCAGCAGTAACACGGGGATTCAAACCCATGTTGGTAGGCCATATGAAAGTTTTAAGATCCCTCGGTCTTGGAATTGTGAGACAATTTTGGCTAGAAGACTTTATTTCCAACTCTGAAAAAGGGTTTTCTACATGTAGACGCAATACGAGTAAGAATATGGTGTAGTTGTACGAGTAAATTAGAACTTCAAAGACACAGCTTGTCATTGAAAATGTATGTATTACAAATGCTCCTCCCACGGGGTCCCAATAGTTTGAAACACCCATCTCAGGATGTGTTTTTTTTTAGTTTACTTCAGATTTTGCACTTTTTTCTCTTAGCAAGAAAATAGTTAGATTGTTCATTCCCTATTATATCTACCAGGAACATTTGAAGGTATACTGCCTCAAATCATGCAATGTGAAAAGACAAAAAATAAAATAAAACATATATATATATATATATATATATATATATATATCTCAGCTCGAGGCTTAAAGGAGGAAATGACTCAGGATGGGAAGACTATGTTAGTTTTCTTTAATCTTAAGTATTTCCTCTGATCTCTGGCAAAGTTGACACTGTCCTCATCTGATGCTGCTGAAAATCCTATTTGCAGTTCTCTCATAATGCAGAAGATGTGATATTCTTACGTACATAGCACATTTACATTTTCATTTAGCAAATGCTTTTATCCGAAGTGACTTACAAGAAAGTCAGCGATTTGCAGACATATATTTGTGTCTTAACCTACAGACACCTTGGGGCACTGAATAGTAATAATAAGGAGAAAAGTCCATGTCACATCAAGTCCAATTAGCTTGTGTGTGCAACATGTAGACAGTCAATAATAACATGAGTAATAGAGGATTCCTAGGTAGACGGACAATGCCAGATATCAGTATAACAGTCATGCTTACTGACTATCAATGGGTTAAGGTAGGCTTTTAAGGCTTTTTTTTTTTCAAAGGAAATACACGAACCTGCAGGTCTGATGGAAGATGGGAATTCAACCATTTTGGAACCAGGTGAGAA
Source organism: Lampris incognitus (assembly GCF_029633865.1). Lineage (NCBI taxonomy): Eukaryota > Metazoa > Chordata > Actinopteri > Lampriformes > Lampridae > Lampris > Lampris incognitus. The sequence continues at coordinate 40,966,382 of NC_079216.1, forward strand.
AAGTCTGGACGAAGAGCTCAGCCCCTTTCAAGGTGGTATAGACAGTAAGCCTTCCAGAGAGAGAAGACAGAGGGCGAGCAGGAGTGCACATGTTAATATGGGTTTGCAGGTAAATTGATGCGGTTCCTTGAGCTGCCTGGAAAGCAAACAGCAAGGTGTGTAACCACTGACGTGAAGTAGTTGTGACAGGCCCCAGTGCATGCTAGTTGCTAGTTATGAAGCACACACGCACGCGCGCACATGCACACGCACACGCACACACACACACACACACCATGTCCCCATGTACTTGTGGGGACCCCTCGTTGACAAACCCTAACCCCAACCACAATAACTACATGCCTAACCTTAACCCTTAACCTAATCCTAATTCTAAACGCAACCCTAAAACCAAGTCCTAGCCCTAAAATAGACCCCTTTCCTCATGGGGACCCATGAAATGTCTCCACCAAAATGTCCCCATTAGGATAGAAAAACCTGGTACACATACACACACACACACACTAGGTGTATAATTTACCAACAATGCGTTGGATTTTACAGTGGAATGAGTTAGGCAGACTGTTGTCGGGAAAGGAGAGAGGTCAGAGAGAAAGCTACAGAACCATGCACAGCGCCCTGGCACCCTGTAGCGTAAACACATGGTCAATCAAATCAACAAGTCAACTAATCAACCAGCTATAGCTAGAATGTTTACATAACTATAGCTATTATTGTGAAGGTATGTAGGTAAAACAACCCAAAGGCAAATCAGCAGGTGAGTTGCGAGATAACCAGCCAATAAACTACTGTAAATATGTATAGCTGACTGGAGCTGACGTTAAGTTCATCTTTGACGTCGATAAACTGTCTCTGCAGTCGGTTTGCTTGTTATTGCTGTCAAGATGCACTCATCAGCTCATCAGAGTGATGGAAATGTCAGGAGATGTAGACTTTCAAACAAGTAAAAATCAAAACATGCACTGATGTATCATTACTGCAATTTAAAACCCTCTACTGCGCACGTGTCGTGGTGTAAATCATTTGTACAGTATTTGAAGTACAGTAATGAAGTAATTTGTTCAAGGTTGCTTTCCTAATCATGCGTTAATTGGCAGAGGGAAAATCAGACTGTGTGTGTGTGTCTGTGTGTCATCTTGACCTTCAGATTTTGCACCAATACCATATCGCCTCATCACACATGACATTGGACGACAACATACTTATATATCACCCAGCATTCATCATCGCATATCTGTTTATGACAAAAATACCAAAGAAAATAAGAAATTATTTAATTGGAGTTTTTTTAAATATTCTATTTACAGTTTTTATATCTGTGAATGTTCTCATTCATTCAGGTCATGGTTATCCAAAGGAATTGAATCGAGTGCAACTGGACATGGTATATATCCGTGAAGATGTTTCGCCTCTCATCCAAGAGGCTTCCTCAGTTCGTGCCTTTCTGACTAGACCAGACTAGAGAGACTAGCTTGGTCTAGTCAGAAAGGCACGAACTGATGAAGCCTCTTGGATGAGAGGCGAAACGTCTTCACGGATATATACCAAGTCCAGTTGCACTCGATTCAATTCCTTTGGATACAGTTTTTATAGTTTATGTAGAATAAGTAAATCAAACAATCAATCAATTAGACTTTATTTGTATTGCAATTTTCATACAAACAAATGTAACATGAAGTGCTTCACACAACAATAACTCCCCCTTCATAAAAAGCATATAATTTTGATATTTATTGCTACAGACTATTTTACCAAAAAAAAAAAAGAAAAGAAAAAGAAAACCACGACAGAGATTGGTTTGCCTTTTGAGGGTATAGCAAATGGCACGATTTTTTTTTTGTTTTTTTTATTTGGGGGGGGGGATTTTTCCTCCCCTTTTCTCCCCAATTGTACATGGCCAATTACCCCACTCTTCTGACCCATCCCGATTGCTGCTCCACCCCCTCTGCCGGGAGGGCTGCACACTACCACTTGCCTACTCCGATACATGTGGAGTCGCCAGGCACTTCTTTTCACCTGACAGTGAGGAGTTTCGCCAGGGAGACGTAGCGCGTGGAAGGATCATGCTATTCCCCCCAGTCCCCCCCCCCCCGAACAGATGACCCAACAGACCAGAGGAGGTGCTAGTGCAGCGACCATGACACGTTCCCACATCCGGCTTCCTACCAGCAGACACAGCCAATTGTGTCTGTAAGGATGCCCGACCCAGCCGGAGGTAACACGGGGATATGAACCAGTGATCCCCGTGTTGGTAGGCAACAGAATAGACCGCCATGCCACCCGAATGCCCAAATGACACCATTTTTAAATATGAAGAGAATTCTTCTTTGGATACAGGCATATTTCCGTGATGGCAATCTGAATCACTCTCAAGGGCCCATCCTCCGCCCAACACGTTTTTGGAGGGCCTACTTTCGTGCCCCACCCACCTCATGGGCACTGGTGAAACCACACTGTCTATATTTATGCCACTGTTTGTAACTTTATGTGAGGAGCAACTGGGAGCAATTTTAAAGATAATGGATTAGCGCTTTACCTGTGCCCCAATCCACAGGGTTGGTGGTTGTGTCAGGAAGGGCATCTGACGTATCATTTTGCCAAATCAGTATGCAGATTGATAAGACATACCAGATCGGTCAAGGCCTGGGTTAACAATGGCTGCCATTGGTGCTGTGCCCTCACATGGTAACGATGGAAACTATAAAATCCGCTGTGGCGACCCCTGAAAAACAAGGAACAAGCCAAAAGAAGAAGAATGAAGTTACAATGTATCAGATAATGTTTTTTTTAAAGTACATTTCAAAACACTCCCAAGTTGCAATTCTTAGGTTTAGGTCCGAATGGTGAGACTGTCCATGGTCAAGTATATACCTGTGCATATTACTGTCAATATTTATATCTACATCCACATTACTTGTACTATATGCTTTGTATTGGTGTACATAATGGGCATATTCTATATCTACAACTCGCTTGGGTACTCTTATGTTGCTGCGATGTCTGAATTTCCCCTTGGGGGTTAATAAAGTTTAATCCAATCCAATCAAAGAGCTTTATTCATATTGACTGGATGAGTTAGACTAACAAATGCCATTCTTGTGACCTACAGATTAACCATACATAGCTCCTGTGTTACCATAATTTTGAATGGCTAAAGAGTCACTGCTTACGGACATTGCATTACATATATATCTTTCATACCATAGTCCCAATTTAGGTAAAATATGTCCTATTGTACCTACTACGTACCGCATTTCAAAAAAAGAACTGGCATCTGTTACTACCTAGAAATTCTTCATCCATTTCAATTTATTAAGCCAATCAACAACAACATTATCATACTGGATGAAGGAAGCCATTCATTTTTATTTATATAATGTGAAACAAAATGCAGTTCCTATTTCTCTCTCTTTCTTTCTCTAATTTCTCTCTCTCTCTCTCTATCAGCTTTTGCCGTATGTCCAAGAAGAATTCAGTTTTCTGTGAAATGTAGTATTAAAACATAATGGACTACATTCAGAAATCTTATTTGGATGGAAGAAAGATTTAGGTTTTCAAGACTAGCTGACATTTCAGGAGTAATATTACCACTAGGTGGGGGAAAGTGCTCTGTCTTGAGAAACAGGTCTTTAATCTGGGAGTGCTCTCGCACCCTGACTTCTGGCTTTCTTTAACTGCAATGATGAGAGGTGATTTGCTTGTCTGTGTTTGCATTTCTCGGAGAGAAAAAAAAGGGGGGGCTTGGGGGCAGAAGGAGCGCAATTTTGACTTGACAGTAAAGCAGTTGAACCAGCACTTCCAATAAAAAACGTTTTACACACAATTGCAAGGAAACACTGACTGATAAAGCTCACTGGTATACTTCATGTATTTGCAATCTAATGATAGAACAAAAAGATGTGGTGACCAAAGGTGGCTGCACTTCTAATACAAACCTCAAGGATTCAGTGTATATCCTTGCCTTCAAACCGAGGCACAGCAAAAAGCAGCGACTTAAAGATGTGAGTCATGTAAAAGCCATTAACTGAAGATGGGTACAAATATGGTGCGCAGCTTTAGGTGGAAAAACAGACAAAGAAGCAAGCAGAAAAAAAATCTCACTGTAGTAAAGCAAAGATTACACTGACCTTGACCAAACCCAAGTCTCGCATGAAGCTCTTTTGTAAAAATGGGTATTAAAAGTGGATAAATATGGAAGGGTAGGTGATTGCCAGCAACTGATAGGAGACAGTACTATACTGAAAAATTAAAATCTGTCAGGGAGTCCATTGATCTTGTAAACTCAGATCTAAGTTTGTTTTTACTGAGAAATGTTGTGTTCACCCAATAGATTTTTTTTTCTATATGCCTTACACTATATTTGGGTTATAAAACTAGTCTGAGGACTTGACTCGGAATATTTATAACCACTATTTGTGGGTTGGCCTGGGAAGATTTGGCAGATGGGTGAGGGGCTGAACGTAGCTTTGCTGTAATAAAATATTAGCTATAGTCCAGGATAAATTACAATTATAACCATAACGCATGCCTAATACCTAAGATAAATCACGTTGTTGTGTGATAATTACAGATCTACTGAGAAAGTCTCAGTTGCAAAAATGTTGTATGCATGGTCACAAGTTTGTTTACTTGCATGATTTACGTTATTAAAAATCTCATGATGTCGTCAGACTCTCCGATCATACTCTAATCCGGTATTCTTTTTCGAGTGTCTATATATGCACCCAAGGCTGCAGTGAAAAAGATAATAGATGAATATGCATGAGTTCCGATATAATTATCTGAAAATGTTGCACAATTTTGTGCTGCCAAAAATGTTTTAAGGTGTTCATAGTGGTATTCATTGAGAATAGTGTATTTATATTCTCTACTTGACAACTGAGTGCTGCATTCCATTTGATATTTCCTGATGTTACAATATAGTCTTAATAATTAAGTGAAAGTGACAAATTATATAAGAGGTAGGTGTGCGTGGGTCAGTTTTGAGCTCAGGAAGGGAGAGACATCTTTGTAAAACAAACTCGATAACACAGCTGTACCTTACTGTAAGGGGGCTTATACAGAACAAGACGACAATATGGATCAAGGTGAAGGTCAGTTTGTCAGGATCCCATGTTCTTTTTAGAATCAGCTTTGTACCAATGAAGCCATCATTCATAATTGAGTTGAGAAAAAAAAAGCAAAGAAATTGATAAAGATGACAGCTAGAGTCCACACATATTTTTCTGCTCCCATAATAGGTAAAAATGTTCCATTCTGACTTGTATGAAGTATATCTTACTTGCAGTTGCCAGTCTCAGACGTCTGCTTATATTATAGTTATTAATGCTTAGCTTTTCAAAGACTTTTGACAGCAGGGAAAGCCTGAAAAAAAATCAATTTAATGACAGTCTCTCTATAGAGCAGGTTTTAAACCTATAAATGTGCACTCTGCATGAGTAGTATAAATTGTTGTTTTTAATCCATTTGCTTCCACTTGGACATTATTGATGCATGATCACATAATGGATGCATGATTCCAAATAATGCACAGAATACAGACAATTATAGAGATACATAGACAGACAGACAGACAGACAGACAGATAGATAGATTTAGTCTTTGCAGCTTCTGCAGGGTTGAACTTGAGTTCAGTGAAGACTGAAAAAAGGCTTCACAGACAATCTTGATTAAAAAAAAAATCATCATGGAGCATCCAGGTGGCGTAGTGGTCCATTTCATTGCATACCAACACGAGGAGCACCGGTTTGAATCCCCATGACCTCCGGCTTGGTTGGGCGTCCTTACTTACACAATTGGCCACATCTGCTGAACACTGTTGAACTGAGGGGAATAGCATAATACTCCCACATGCTACGTCCCCCTGCTGAAACTCCTCACTGTCAGGTGAAAAGAAGCGGCTGGTGGCTCCACATGTTTCGGAGGAGGCATGTGGTAGTCTGCAGCCCTCTCCAAATTGACAGAGGGGGTGGAGCAGCGACCCGGACAGCTCGGAAAATAGGGTAATTGGCCAAGTACAACTGGGGAGAAAAAGGGGGGGGGAACAGTCATCATTATATGATGAACACTTTGACAATGATTGTAGCATTATTACAAAAAATCTTTAATATTTTAAACAGCAAATCTATTGATTCCAACTGTTGCTGGTGTATTTCGTAGACTATTTGTTATGCTCCTCTTTAATGTTTGCTCATGAAACTTTTTAGAGATTGGCCTGCATTTTATTTTATTTTTTTACATCTAAGACATGCCAGATGTCTTAGCATAGACACCAGTCCCAGTGGGAGGTATCAGACCTGGCACAAAATACGCCCCAGTACACTACAGTCATTTACATCAGTTAATATGAGTAGTATGGCTTAGTATATGACGTGGGACACAGCCTGTGACAGGTTGAATTTCTTGAACTACCTCAAGAAGCACATCCTCCACATGGCTATATTAACATTATATCATTCAGCAGCACAAAGTCATTACAATGTCTTGGGAACCACAATCTCACAACAACCCTAAACAATCTCCAGCAGTCTCTATCATCAGTAAAGAGAAGCCCAGCAGATGATGTACTTGATTGGTATATACATCTTAAAAAGTAATTTCTTTGTTGTGACTGGCAAATGGTTCTTAGATTATAGAGAATTCAAAGGGCCCAGGTGTGGCATGTAGAAATAAAGATAGGAATTAATACATAATTAGGAGGAAAAATGTTGTGTCATTACAGAGCCTGTTGCATAACTTGACTGATGTTTCTGGTGTGACTGCATTGAAAAATTCTAGTAGAAATAATGTGTGCTACCTGCTCACTCATCCCAAGTAGAGCCCAAGTAGCTCTTAAGAGAGTAAGTACCTGCTAAGTGACCAAAATTTAAATTTAAAATGACAGTGGAGCCTCTAGATTTGAGCTAATAAAATGTAAGTGCCATCAAGCTTTAAAGATATTAATTTCACTAGCTTCAGTATTTAATTTTGGCCAAGGATTTTAAGGGTTTTAAATGAATTTTAGCCACAATATATATTGTTATAAAAATCTCCCACTTTCCGATTTTTCGGGTAGTGTGTGCCTTCTTCATGCTCAGGTCCTCTACCAGAGGCGTGGGAGTTTGAGGGTTCTGTGCATTATCTTAACTGCTCCTAGGACTGCACTCTTTTGGATAGAGACCTCAGATGTTGCTCCTGGAATCTGCTGGAGCCACTCTCCCAGTTTGGGGGTCGCAGCCCATAGCACTCCTATTACCACTGGGACTACTGTGGATTTCACTTTCTACATCTGATCTAGTTCTTCCCTCAGCCCTTGGTATTTCTCTAGCTTCTCGTGCTCTTTCTTCCTGATGTTGCTGTCATTCGGGATTGCTACATCGATCACTACTGCTGTCTTCTGTTTCTTGTTGACCACCACAATGTCTGGTTGGTTAGCCATGTCTGGTTGGTTAGCCAGGGGTCTACCACACCAGACAAGACCCAAGATGCAGGTTGTGCAAAGATGCCCCTGAGACAGTTCAGCATTTAGTAGCAGGGTGTAAAAGGCTAGCTGAGAAAGCATACACTGAAAGGCATAACCAAGTAGCTGGGATAGTGTACAGAAATTTCTGTACTGAATATAGACTGGAAGTCCCCACATCCAAACGGGCGACACCACCAAAGGTGGTTGAGAATGGCAGAGGTAAAGATCCTGTGGACTTCAATTTCCAGAATGACAAGCAGGTGCTGGCTAACCAACTAGACATTGTGGTGGTCAACAAGGAACAGAAGACAGCAGTAGTGATCGATGTAGCAATCCCGAATGACAGCAATATCAGAAAGAAAGAGCATGAGAAGCTAGAGAAATACCAAGGGCTGACGGAAGAACTAGATAAGATGTGGAAGGTGAAATCCACAGTAGTCCCAGTAGTAATAGGAGTACTATGGGCTGGGGGAGCGGCTCCAGCAGATTCCAGGAACAACACCTGAGGTCTCTGTCCAGGAGAGTGCAGTCCTAGGAACAGCTAAGATACTGCGCAGAACCCTCAAACTCCCAGGCCTATGGTACATGTATAGTGGTCTAATTTTTTTTAACTTTGTTTATTAAGTTTTACATGAAAATACAAGTGCGCCACCAGTGCATTACAAAATGTTTTTATCCAAAACAGGTATAAATATATATGTATATGTACATATACGATAAACTTCTCTATTATCAAAATACTCTAAAAAAGTGACAATGAAAAATGTTATACACAAAAACAGCATTACTGCCTCAGAAAATAAACTGAAAATAACAATAAAAAAGGAAAAAACAAAAAAACAAAAACGCAGCCAAAAGAGAGAGGAGGGAGAAAAAGAAGGAAAAAAAAACAAAAAACAAAAAAAAAACAAAAAAAAAACATCAGTCAGCAAACAGTGGTGTCCCCACTAGACAATACCGTAACGCGCACGGATAAGCAGACACGCTGGCCCCCGACCAACGGGCCGGACCCCCCAGCCGACCGGCCAACGCTGCCGCCCACGGAGTGGGAGACCCGGGCCAGCGCCCCGACTAAAGGGCCCGACCCACCAGCCAAGGACCAACGCGTCCACCCACCCACGCACGTCACAATACATTGGTATAACAGCAGTTAAACTGCTCGCTGCCCAGCATCAGTAGTCCTGTAAACCATAAAAAAGTTTATCAGTCCGGGATAAATGGGAAACTTATGTGATTAATAAATTGAAAAAATGGACCCCATAATTTCTGGAATTTATCAGCAGAACCACTCAGTGAAAGTCCAAGTTTTTCTAATTTAAGAAAATAGAGAACGTCTCGAGCCCAGTGAGAATAAGGTGACACCTGTGACTTCCATTTAATTACGGTTATGTCTCCTTGCCAAAAAAGTGGTAAAAGCGAGGTGGTCTTTTTTAACTGCAGAGAGAGTTGGTAACATAGGACAGACTCCAAACTACGCACCAAAAGCGTCAGGCTCAACTTTTCCCCCACTTATTACAGAAATTATATTAAAAACGTCTGTCCAATATTTTTGCAAAGATGGGCAAGGCCAGAACATATGTATAAGATCCGCAGGTGAATGCTGGCATCTGTTGCATGCAGGGGACACCCCATCATAGAACTTTGACAAAGGGCATTAGTATAATAGGTGCGATGAACCAATTTACACTGAATAAGGCTATGCCTGGCGCAAATAGAGGATTTATGAACTCGTTTTAAAATCTCCGCCCAAATTTCATCTGATATTGCCTCCCCCAAATCCTTCTCCCATAACATCTTAATGGAATTTAAGGAGTCTGGACGTAAAAGATAAATTTGGTTATAAATACATGAGATGGAGCCTTTTAAGGTTGGGATTGGTGTCAGGAAACTATCTAGAACAGAATCATTAGGTAGGTGGGGAAACATGGGAAACATGTTATGAGCAAAGCTCCGGACCTGCAGATATCTGAAAAAATGTTGCTTAGGAAGTGAAAATTTTTCTGACAATTGCTGAAAAGAGGCAAAAATATTATCAATATACAAGTCTTTAAAGGTGTTGATGCCAAGCCTTTCCCACCTTAAAAAAACACTATCCATCAGGGAAGGAGGGAAAACATGATTGGCGGCTAGTGGAGCATAGGTAGAAAAAGTCTGTAGGCCAAAGAAGCGCTTAAACTGAACCCAGATTCTAAGAGATGTTTTAACAATTACATTCTTAGTATATGGAGATGTGGAGGAATGGATAGGGGAGTGTGGCAAAGCTTTTAACGATGTAGCTTTAGCCAAATTGGATTCTATGATAAGCCATTCTGGAGGGGGTTGAGAGGCCTCAAGTTGAAGCCAGGATCTAAAAATTCTTTTATTGGAAGCCCAATAATAAAATCTAAAGTTAGGCAGTGCCATGCCACCGAGCAGTTTAGGCCTTTGTAGATATTGCTTACGCATTCTAGGAACTTTCTTATTCCATACAAACTCCAGGATCATGCTGTCCACTTTGTGGAAAAACGTCTGAGGGAGGAAAAGAGGTATACATTGAAATAGATAGGAAAAGCGTGGGAGAATATTCATTTTGACCGTATTGACTCGTGCAACCAAAGATTAAGAACGGACCAGCGATCCAAATCCCCTTTAATTCGGGTCAGCAAAGGGGCAAAATTTGCTTTATAAAGATCCTCCATTTTTTGCATGACTTTAACTCCCAAATATGTGAAACTGTGTTGGGTAATCTTAAAGGGTAGAGTATGCAAGGGATAATCGTTAGCGGCGGTATTAATAGGAAACATTTTGCGGTTGCTCAAATTCAGTTTTTATCCTGATATCAGGCTGAACGACTGAAGAGTAGCGAGTATAGCAGGGACAGAGGTGGGCAAGCCAGAAACGTATAAAAGGAGATCATCCACGTAAAGCGAGACTTTCAGTTCCATGCCATTTCTTACTATGCCTGTAATATGGGGATTGGATTGAAGCGCTACTGAAAGGGGTTCAATGGCAATAGCAAATAACAAAGGACTTAAGGGGCAGCCCTGTCTTGTAGAGCAGAAAAGGTGAAAGTAGTCAGAGTTAATATTATTCGTCCTGATTGAAGCATGTGGAGAAGCATAGAGTAACCGAATCCATGAAATAAAGTTTTTTCCAAAGCCAAATTTCTCTAAAGTGAAGAAAAGATAACTCCACTCCACTCTATCGAACGCCTTCTCGGCATCTAAAGATATCAAAGCCTCTTGAGTGTCAGAAGGCGGAATATTATAAATTACATTGAACAAACATCTAAGATTAGAGAATGAATGCCTATTTTGAATAAATCCTGTTTGATCTTGAGAAATTATAGAAGGGAGAACAGATTCAAGGCGTAGTGCTAGTAATTTGGATAACAATTTAAAGTCAGCATTCAGTAAACTTATTGGGCAATAAGAGCAGCAAGCTAAGGGATCTTTGTCTTTTTTCAAGAGGAGAGAAATAGAGGCTTGATTAAGAGTTTGAGGAAGACGTCCAGCAACAAGTGATTCGTTAAACATATCTAATAGTAAAGGGGCCAGCTTATGCCAAAACTTCTTATAAAATTCAGACGGAAAACCATCTGGGCCTGGGCACTTCCCATTTTGCAGAGATGTTTAATTAATAATTTGGAGCATATACATTTGCCAAAATCAAGTGAGTGTTATGTATTTGGCCAGTAACAATAACGAATCTACCATTTGGATCAGAAATAACAGATGAATAAATAAATGGAACAGATTTGTGCAGCAGAATGGCAACCCCCCATGTTTTGCCCTGGAATGTAGAATGGTATATCTGACCCACCCATCCCCTTTTCAATCTGGCATGATCAGAAGCTTTAAGATGGGTTTCTTGTAAAAAGATCACCTGAGCACCAAGAGTGTGAAGATGATGCAACACCTTGCTACGTTTTATGGGGTTATTGAGTCCTTTACAGTTAAAACTAACGAATTTAACGCCCCCCCATATGAAGGCACTTTTAAATTAGTATGAGACATGCCTAAGCATATACAGTGCTATATACAAGGGCAGCGTGACAGTAGTAGAGCATAACACTGAAAACAAATGCCTGACTGATGGGAAAAAAAAAAAAGAGGACCAAGAACAAAAACGAAAAACAAAACCGAACCAAAACCAAAAGCCCTTCCACCCACCCACTGGCAGAAGCATCCCCCCAAACGGGATGCACGCAACTTAACCCCCAAAAAAAAACACACAAACCATTACGCCTCCTAGTAGCTCTGATAAAAACCCACCAAACACTACTCGGCGTCCACTAAGGAAATGTGACATTTTAAGGAAACAATAAAAATATACAATAATAAACAGGCTCATAACCTAATAATGTAAATATGTATGGTCTAAGCAGCTACATGTAACTATTCCACCCTAGAAAAAGTAGACAAGCAGCATGAATTTGCAGCGTCAAACAAGCTTAACATGAAAGTGACTCCTGTTGTTAAAACTTCGAATTTGAAGTATTCATGCATAATTAAACAGCAAACGTGTATTCAAGTTTTAACTGTAAACAACTTAAGATTAAAAAAAAAGCAGCGAAAAGTGAACAGAAAACGGTGGTAACATCAGTCTCTAGCATAGACTGGTCTCTAACCGTAGGCAATAGACCACTGCACTTCCGCGTTCGAACGTTAGAGCGGGGGGAGCTAGAGGGGGATAGAAGCCGGCAAGTTTGAACACGGTTTAAATGGCTAACTACACTCACCGGCCACTTTATTAGGCACACCGGTCCAACTGCTCGTTAACGCAAATTTCTAATCAGCTTATCACATGGCAGCAACTCAATGCATTTAGGCATGTAGACATGGTCAAGACGATCTGCTGCAGTTCAAACCGAGCATCAGAATGGGGAAGAAAGGTGATTTAAGTGACTTTGAATGTGGCATGGTTGTTGGTGCCAGACGGGCTGGTCTGAGTATTTCAGAAACTGCTGATCTACTGGGATTTTCACGCACAACCATCTCTAGGATTTACAGAGAATGGTCCGAAAAAGAGAAAATATCCAGTGAGCGGCAGTTCTGTGGGCGAAAAAGCCTTTTTGATGCCAGAGGTCAGAGGGGAATGGCCAGACTGGTTCGAGCTGACAGAAAGGCAACAGTAACTCAAATAACCACTCATTAAAACCGAGGTATGCAGAAGAGCATCTCTGAACGCACAACACGTCGAACCTTGAGGCAGATGGGCTACAGCAGCAGAAGACCACACCGGGTGCCACTCCTGTCAGCTAAGAACAGGAAACTGAGGCTACAATTCGCACAGGCTCACCAAAATTGGACAATAGAAGATTGGAAAAACGTTGCCTGGTCTGATGAGTCTCGATTTCTGCTGTGACATTCGGATGGTAGGGTCAGAATTTGGCGTCAACAACATGAAAGCATGGATCCATCCTGCCTTGTATCAACGGTTCAGGCTGGTGGTGGTGGTGTAATGGTGTGGGGGATATTTTCTTGGCACACTTTGGGCCCCTTAGTACCAATTGAGCATCGTGTCAATGCCACAGCCTACCTGAGTATTGTTGCTGACCATGTCCATCCCTTTATGACCACAGTGTTCCCATCTTCTGATGGCTACTTCCAGCAGGATAACGCGCCATGTCATAAAGCTCGAATCATCTCAGACTGGTTTCTTGAACATGACAATGAGTTCACTGTACTCAAATGGCCTCCACAGTCACCAGATCTCAATCCAATAGAGCACCTTTGGGATGTGGTGGACCAGGAGATTCGCATCATGGATGTGCAGCCGACAAATCTGCAGCAACTGCGTGATGCTATCATGTCAGTATGGACCAAACTCTCTGAGGAATGTTTCCAGTACCTTGTTGAATCTATGCCACGAAGGATTAAGGCAGTTCTGAAGGCAAAAGGGGGTCCAACCCGGTACTAGCAAGGTGTACCTAATAAAGTGGCCAGTGAGTGTATGTCGCTACGTTGGCTGCTGCGGACAAGAACCGATATTTGCGAAAAATTCGCAGTATCGGTGGCCAGTGTCCTTTCAAGGGACAGTAGTCCGGGTGCATGGGGTCCTTTGCATTACACCCTGAAATGATAAAAGGCAAAAATTAAATCACACATCATGACCTAGAGCAGCCATGGGGAAAAGACATAGGAACTAGGCTACATTTTCAACAAATGTTTGCATTTCATTCAATTATTACTTTTTACTGGATTACACATGACTGCATACAATGATGCATGATATACTACTCAATAAGGATGACAATATTAATGTTATAACAATGTTTGCATTTTAACTGGGTAAGGGAGACTGGGGTAGTTACCCCTTGTTTCTAGGAAAGATAAACAAAATTGAGCATGTGACCAAATATTCAGGGGGGAGGGACCATTTTATGATTTTTAATGGATAAAAATACATATGGGTTTGAAGAATGTGATCCCATTCAGACAGGTTTAGCTAACTGTGGAATTCCATATAGCCACCGGCTCTTTGACATTTTGGTGATTATAAAATGTAGAATAGACGTAACCTATTATTAGCTAGTTAAACTAGCTAACATGACCAGTGATGAAGTGCAGACCGCAGACGTAAACATGTTTGCTGTCAGGATCCCAAAGTTGTCCATCCTTGTCTTTCCTTCTGATCGCCTGGAGCCATTTCAATCGTTCATCTCCCTCCTTCTGCCATTTAGGCAATACAAAAAAACGAATATTTGGGTTGTTTTTCTTGTTAACAGTACAGTCCACCACACAGCAACTTTTGGGCATCGTAGCTACGGCTAGGCTGCGTATCTAATACAGGGTGGCTTGGGTTTTCTATCCCCCTCTCCTGGCGTCCTGTTGTCAAGGTACCCGGAAGTGTTCCAGTGGTCTATCTAACGTCCCTGAAGCAAGGCACTATGGGAAATGTAGTCTTATTGCCTGGCAGTAGCGGCTAACCAACTAGACAGTTAGCATGTTAGCTAAACTGCATCAGGATCGACAACTTTTTTAATGTTTTTCTCAACAAAATCTGATGCCAAAGCAGGGTCATCAAACCTGTGAGTTTGTCCGCTGTGTAAGGTAATGCGAAGCGTTGCCGGGTAGAGAAGACCAAACTTGATGTTTTGGCAAGAGTGGAGCTCCTTTTTCACTTTGGCAAAGGCGGCCCGTTTCTTGGCCACCGCTGGAGTGAAATCCGGGAAAATCGAGATCCTCCTGCCATTGTAGGAGAGAGGAGAGGCTTCCCCGGCGCGTCGCAGAATCTGGTTCCGAACTTGAAATAGGTTAACCCGAATAACAAGCGGACGTGGAGGTTCTCCATTTTTGGGCCTTGCACGGAGGGTACGATGGGCCCGATCCAGTACAGGTTTGTCATCAAGTCCCAATAGATCTTGTAAGAGTTGGGCAGTAAACTCGGTGGGTCGCTGGCCTTCCAGACCCTCAGACAGGCCCACCAGGCGTACATTATTCCATCTTGACCGCCCCTCCAGGTCCTCGCATTTCTTGGAGAGAGTCGGCCAGGGTGTTAAGCGTGCTAACATTAGCTTGAAGGTTGGCTAGCCTGCTATCGTGGTCGTTAGCCGAGCGCTCGAGGTCAGTTATAGTCTCAGTCTGAGAGGCCAGTTTAGCTTCGATTGACTCCAGAGCCGCCGTAATCTCTCTTTTGACAGCACCCGAGACGATGGATTCAAATTTATTAATGATATCGGAGCGCATTTCGTCCATCATCTGCCTCATATTCATTAACAGGGCTTCATTAGCATCTAGCTGCTGCTGGGGTTCTGGCTCAGGAGAAAGCCGAGGCCTGTTGCCGCGACCTGATTTGGGAGCGTCGGATTTCCCTCTATTTGCCATCATAGATCGTCCTCAGTCGAAAAAAAAAGTCACTTAAAGCAAGTAGCTGCAAAAGTAAAGCTCGAAAAGCTACAAAAGTGTAAAATAGTGCAAAAAAAGTATAAATTAAGTCACGTTTTGGCGGAGCACCTGCAAAGCACGTCCTACATCAAGCCTGCTCAGCAGCGCCCCCTAGTGGTCTAATTCTAATGCTTGCCATGTACCCAGAGATAGTTGAATGGTGTTTTTGCTGTATCTGAGCCGCATTAAACCTTCAAGTAAAACCCAGCAGTGTTTTCACTACTATTTTTGCCCTTTTCTTTTTCTGTCACAGCATCCATCCGGACTCCATGATGTAAAAATACTGAAGTTAAGAGGACTGTACACTCTTCCCTTTGAAAACATTATTTCCAGCCTGTACTGTTCCTAATTTTGTACTACATTTTGACCAGATAATTTACATGTTATTATTAATCTTGGTTTCAAGAATGAGACTGCTCTAGTATATGCATTTTTGTACTGAGATGTTTGCTGATGTGAATATGTGTCAGGACTTCTGCCTGAGCTCTCCCTCTCACGTGTGTTTTTGGGCCTGTTGTGGTGCATACAAGTTCTAACTCTACTGTCATTTCAGATCTTGCAATTTCTTCACTGGTCCACCAGATGCCCCTGGACTCCCCTGCCTGTTTTCCCCACTCACCTGCAACTCATTATCTCATTAGTCCCTCTGTTACTTATATCCAACCATTTCGTGTGTCGTGTGAGAGTGTGCTGGTGCCGAAGAAGACCAAGGTAACATGCTTGAATGATTGGCATCCTGTTGCTCTCACTACCATACTGAGTAAATGCGTTAAGGTGCTAATCTGTAGCATGTTACCGCCCACCCTGGATCTCCACCAATTTGCCTACCGACAAAATAGATCCACTGATAACGCAATAGCCACTATACTCTATACTGCCCTCACCCACCTGGAGAAAATGAACTCCTATGTGAAAATGCTGTTTGTAGACTACAGCTCAGCATTCAACACCATAGTCCCCCCCAGACTCTACACCAAGCTCAGGGACTTTTAGGACTCAACCCCAGCCTGTGCAGCTGGATCCTGAACTTCCTGTCGAGCCGACGCCAGAAAATGAGGATAGGCTCCAACACCTCTGCCCCTCAACACAGGAGCCCCCCCCCCCCCAGGGCTGCGTCCTGAGTCCCCTCCTCTACTCCCTGTACACCATGACTGCATGGCCACACATAGCTCCAACTTGGTGATAAAGTTCACTTCACATGAGATGGCATACAGGAGTGAGGTCAACAATATAACAAAGTGGTGCCAGGAGAATAACCTCTCTCTCAATGTCGACAAAACCAAGAAGCTGACTGTGGACTACACGAAGAGAGGGGGTAGGATGGACCCCATCACCATCAATGGGACTGCTATAGAGAGTCAAAAGCTTCAAGTTCTTTTGTGTCCACATTACCGAGGACCTCACTTGGAATGAACACACCAGCCATGTGGTGAAAAAGGCACAGCAATGCCTCTTTCACCTCAGGCGACTGAAGAGGTTCAGCATGGGGCTCAAGATTCTACGGGCCTTCTACAGAGGCACAACCGAGAGCGTCCTGACTGGATGCATGACCGCCTGGCATGGGAACTGTCCTGCCAACAACCGCATAATGCTGCAGAGGGTTGTGCGGACAGCCCAGTACATCAGTGGTTGTGAGCTTCCCTCCATCAAGGACATATTCAATGGACGTTGTGTCAGCAAAGCCCGTAGGATCATCAAAGACCCCAGCCACCCCAACTATGGACTGTTCCAGCTGCTACCATCAGTCAAGCAGTATTGCATCCTCAAAGCTCCGACCAGTAGGCTCCGTAACAGCTTTTTCCACCAAGCAACCAGACTTTTGAACAAAGAACATTAAAAAGACACTAAGCCTGGTGCCGGACTGACTGATACTGACCTATGGTCTTCAGTGGATCATCAGTTTATACACACACTTGGCATACACAAAAAAAAAACAAATATCCAAACAATTACACACACATATGCACATTTATTAAGGCAGAGCCTACATACACACAGCACCCTACATACACTGCACACTATTTATTATTATTACTGCTTTTTTGTTCTGTTTTGTAGTTATTTTATTGTGATTGTTGCTGCAGTGTTGAGCCGAAACATAAGCATTTTACTCTCTTGTACTTGTATAATGAGACATAACAAATAAAGGAGATTGAATCTCTTGAATCTAGAGATTGAGCGAGTGATATCCATGTCATTCAAGTCTTGCATGTGTCCAGATTATCCCTTAATGACTGCCTGTTTTCTGACTGTCGATTTTGCCTGCTGTATTGTTCTCTGTTACGAACCTTGCCTGTTTGCTGATTATATGTTTGCCTGCCATCTCAAACACTGTTGGTTTTTGAACTCTGCCTGCTATCCGACTCTGTACCTGCTCTCTGTTTTGTATTTTTGCTATTTTGGATTTTGGACCCTGGCTTGGATAATTGACTGAGACTGTGCTGCTGTTAATGTAATCTATATTTATAATTTTCATCAGTTTTTTGGTCTGCTTTTCAAGTCCATACCCCATTGTCTGATGTGTATGTACTTAACTGGATGTTTTTCTGTTAACTTTTTCCCTTTTTCTGTGAGGACTGAAACATCTATAACCCTCTTGAGCCAATGTTGGAGTTCTCGATGCACAATAACACACCAAGATCAGATGGCTCTCTTCAAGAAGCAGAGCACAGACAGGTTTGCAAAGTTGAAAGTACTCTAGAAGTGGGTTTGTTAATGACTGGTACAGAGAGGAATCAATATCCATTCAGCCTGTCTTTTCCTCCAGCACAATGGTTGTCCGTAAGTTAACGGGGAACACACACTTGATGAGAATATACTGAGATCAAAAGAATACTATTTTAATGGGCTGTGACTACAGACATGTGGCTTCATTGACTAAAACTTGTTTGCTAAAAATTCTCCAGGTAACAAACACTTCCGTATCTTCCGCAGCAATAGGTTGGCTTGAAAGTTGACTCCATCTGATTATCTGTTATCAAAGCAGTAAAAACGACTTGGTAGGTAAAATAAAAAAGCTGTTATGTGAATTACTTCAGAACACTCTGTTGTGACTGTCATCCTGTTTAATCATGGAATGTAATATGGCTGATGGGGCATTGCAAAAGCTAAAACTGTTGACATTTATCACCTATTCAAGAAATGCCCATTATGTTGTCTTCACTACAGCGTAGAAGCTGCAGCTATCCAACTAGCTAAACTCTTTCTTGCAAAATGATGACCTGAGTCATAGTAAGCTTTACTCGCTGTTTACTTTGGCTCTTTACACCATCTTACACAGACAGAGTGAACACTGAAACAAAAACAATTTAAACAATCACTATTTTGTTTGGCAGCATGTGTTTTTTCAAATGTAAATACATGCAAATAAAAGCCTTTTAATTACAACCAAATTAAATGCTTTTTCATGTAAATAACTTTTTAACATTAACTTATAAGTACAACAATGAAATTGTTTACTCACGACATTGCCTCTGTGGCGTTTACAGTGTGGCCGGTCTAGAATTCCCTCCGCGTTGTAACTAAACTACCGCAAACGTTAAACAAACTCAGCCGGCTTTAGGAAGTGATGACTAACACTTATGAAAATAAGTCTTGTCAAAATAAAAGTCACAAAGAGTTCAACAACCAGATTTCATAAAACAAGGGGTCCTTTTTTTTTAAATTGTTAAGGAGCTGCAGTCACTTGACACCCCATAAGCTTGGGGTAATATATTTACATGTGTGGTGATATGGGTGTATCCCTTGACTACTTTTTACCACTACATTTTTTTCTGTATACTCTATAATATCATTTTATAATATTGTTTATTTGTCTTGAGTATACAAGCTGTGTTTTCTCTAATTGGCTAGGCGGCCAGGCTATATGTTTGTTCTTTTTGTTTTGTTTTGTTTTTGTTTATGTTTTTGTTTTTTTTTGGTCTTTTTTTTTTTTTCCTATGTTGAATTTTGGTGCTGTTTTTTTCTGGGTTTCCCCCCCCCCCATGTAAATATAAACATTGACTTCATATATGTATGTACAATATTTTGATTGTAAAATGTCAATAAAAAAGTTGTGGAAAAAAGTCCACCCATCATTATGCCTTAAAGGCAACACATCCATCCATTATCTGAACCGCTTATCCTGCTCTCAGGGTCACGGGAATGCTGGAGCCTATTCCAGCAGTCATTGGGCGGCAGGCAGGGAGACAGCCTGGACAGGCCGCCAGGCCATCACAGGGCAACACATCCATTATGACATATTCAAAATGGAAGTAATCCCTTTTTTATATATATTTTGAGCTGAAAGCATGTTGGTTTTTCCCTAGGATGGTAAAACTAACTACCATAATGATAAATTTTAAAAAAATTTAGTGATCACATGACCACTTCAGGGGAGAAAAGTACGCTTTCTCTCTCTAGCAAGGTAAATTAACAATTAGTCTATATTATTTTGTGCTCAATAATTCTGACTAAACTGTCTGAAAATGCTGATGACTCTTCTATATTTTTTGGCCTGAAACATTCCCTAGGATGGTAAAACTGATTGTCCTGGTGATAAATTCAACAATTGAGATGGCACCGCCACATGCTCGCTTCAAGGGAGAAAATGTATGCCTTATTTCTTGCAGGGTAAAATGCTCAATATGATAAACCCCTTGGGCATCAAAGACAAGAATACGCCATACTGCATAGCAAACAAATGTCGGGTCCAGCTCATTAGACCAATAGAAATGTGATATGCTGATAACCCAGCTCCAGGAGATGCACAAGCCAGTGCATTCTTAGCACCGGTCCCAAGCCCAGATAAATGGGGGGAGTTGTGTCAGGAAGGGCATCCAGCATAAAACATTTGCCAAATCAAATATGTGGATCATAAATCAGATTTCCCTATCGGTGGAGACCCAGGTTTGACCACCAGCAGCACTGTTAGCCAGCAGGGTGCTGGTGGAAACTATGCTGTTGGGAGAAGGGGGGGGGGGCATGTCAAGAGGCAGCATGAGAGGAAAAAGTGTAGGAGTGTGGAGGTAAGTCGGAATTTTGAATGTTGGCAACTGGTAAAGGGAGAGAGCTGGCTGATATGATGGAGAGAAGGAAGGTAGATATACTGTGTGTGCAAGAGACCAGGTGGAAGGGGAGTAAGGCCAGGAGCATCAGAGGTGGGTTAAAATTCTTCTTCCATGGTGTCAATGGGAGGATAAATGGGGTAGGGGTAATCCTGAAGGAAGACTATGTAAAGTGTGTTGGACGTGAAGAGTGTGTCCAACAGAGTGATGAGTATGAAGCTGGAAATCAAAGGTGTGATGATGATAAATGTTGTCAGCGCATAGTCCCGCAAGTTTCTTTTTGCTGCGGCGCAAATTCACATTCGCAGCAGCCTCACCCAGTACCAGTGTGGGGAGATGGCAGTTCGAATTCACATTTGCGGCAGCCTCACCCAGTACTGTCGATGCACTGTCTTTGTCCACGTCTGCGTCTTAAGATTTGTCTTCATTTGTTGGCTGGGAGAGCTGGCGCTGGATCAGCTGTGAGACTTTGGTCTGCTGGGCTGTGGGACCAGGAATCATGGCCTTGCCCGGAGCTGCACCCGAGCAGGTAACACCGAGGGCAGTCTGACAGGATGCGGGAGCGGGGCAGGCTAAGTTAACTGCTAGCCCATGCAGACCGGCAGTTCCGATAACACCGAGGGTGGTCTGGCAGCGGCCTCACCTGGTGTTGACTATGATGTTTTTGATGTCGTCGTGTGAAGTGCGGGGAGGTGTGTCAAGGGTGTCTGGCTGAGAGAGCTTGGTCTGCTTCATCCGGTTGCCCCAGGGACCACGGCCCCTGCCTGGAGCTGCACCCGAGAAGGAAACACGGAGGGCAATCTCACAGGATGCGTAATCAGGGCAGGCTAGACTAACTGCTAGCCCATGCAGACCAGCTGTTCCGGCAGTCATCCTGGATGGCATTTGTTCCCTTGGACAGGGATTTTTTTTTTAGTTTAGATATATGTGTTAGTTTAAATATGTATGTTCTTGTAGTTCTTGGATGTGTTTTTGTTTGTATGTTGCACTGTTGTGGGCTGGGGGAAATGGGATTTCATTTCATTTCATGTGCACAACTACATGAGGTGAAATGACAAATAAAGTGTTCCTGATTCCTGAAATTGGGTGTGAGGTGTAAGAGAAAGAAGAATTCTGGAGTGAGTTGAGTGAAGTGGTGGAGAGTGTACCCAAGGAGAAGAGTGGTAATTGGAATGGACTTATATGGACATATTGGTGAAGGGAACAGAGGTGATGGGTAAGTATGGTGTCAAAGAGAGAAATGTGGAGGGACAGATGGTGGAGGAGTTTGCAAAAAGTATGGAAATGGCTGTCGTGAATACATATTTCAAGAAGAGGAAGGGACACGGGGTGATATATAAGAGTGGAGGAAAGTGCACACAGGTGGACTATATCTTATGCAGGAGTTGCAATCCGAAAGATTGGAGACTGAAAGGTGGGGAAAGGGGAGAAGGTAGCCTGGCAGCATCGGATGGTGGGCTGTAGGATGACTTTGGAGCTCAAGAAGAGGAAGACTGTTGTGTGGAGTTCAGGGAAGAGTTAAGACAGGCACTGGGTGGTAGTGAAGATTTGCCAGACTGGCTGGGCAAGTACTGCAGAAATAGTGAGGGAGACAGCTAGGGAAGGTACTTGGTGTGTGTTCTGGACATAGGAAGGAAGACAAGGAGACTTGGTGGTGGAATGAGGACGTACAGGAAAGTATATGGAGGAAGAGGTTGGTGAAGTGGGATAATCAGAGATGAAGAAAGACAGGAGTACAAGGAGATGTGGTATAAGGTGAAGAGAGAGGTGGTGAAGGCAAAGGAAAATGCGTATGGCAAGCTGTATGAGATGTTAGACACTAAAGAAGGAGAAAAGGACTTGTACCAATTTGGCTAGACAGAGGGAGCGAGCTGGGAAGGATGTGCAGCATGTTAGGGTGATAAAGTGTGTTGAGAAGGCGGAAGGAGTACTTTGAGGGACTGATGAAGAAAATGAGAGAGAGAGAGAGAGAGAGAGAGAGAGAGAGAGAGAGAGAGAGAGAGAGAGAGAGAGAGAGAGAGAGAGGAGAGAAGTTCGGATGATGTGGGGTTAGTGAATCAGGAAGTGCGGCAGATTAGGAAAGATTAAAAGAGGGCAGCTAAGAAAAGCATGAAGAGTGGAAAGGCGGTTTGTCCAGGTGACATACTTGTGGAGGCATGGGGATGTTTAGGAGAGAGGGCAATGGAGTTTTTAACTAGATTGTTTAACACAATCTTGGAAAGGGAGAGGATGCCTGAGGAGTGCAGACGTGTACTTACATTGATTTTTTTTTCAAGAATAAGGGTGATGTGCAGAGCTGTAGTAACTACAGAGGTATAAAGTTGATCAGTCACAGCATGAAGATATGGGAAAGAGTAGCGGAAGCTAGGTTAAGAGAATAATTAGCAAGCGGCAGTATGGTGTCATGCCAGGAAAGGAGACTACAGATGTGATGTCTGATTTGAGAGTGAAGAAGGTCAGGAGTAACATCTTGTCTTTGTGGATTCAGCAGGAGTTACATTGTCTTCAGAGAAAACATATGAAAGGGTTCCGAGAGAGGAGGTGTAGTTTCATATGAGGAAGTCAGGAGTAGCAGAGAAGTATGTAAGATATTTATGGATATTTACGAGGACAGAGTGACAGTAGTGAGGTGTGAGGTAGGAGTGACGGATGGGTTCAAGGTGGAGTTGAGATTACATCAAGGATGGGCTCTGACCCCTTTCTTGTTTGTAATGGTGATGGACAGGTTGACGGACAAGATCAGGCAGAAGTCTCCGAGGACTATGATGTTCACAGATGACATTGTGATCTGTAGTAAGAGTAGGGAGCAGGTTGAGGAGAGCGTGAAAAGGTGGAGGTATGCACCAGAGAAGAGGAATGAAAGTCAGTGGGAGCAAGACAGAACACATATACTTGAACGAGAGGGAGGACAGTGGAATGGTGAAGATTCAGGGAGTCAAGGTGGCAAAGGTGCATTAGTTTAAATAATTGCGGTCAGCTGTTCAAAGTAACGGAGAGTGTAGAACAGAGGTGAAGAAGAGAGTGCAGGCAGGGTGGAGAGGAGTGTTAGGAGTGATTTGCATCAGAAGGGTAATAGCAAGAGTTAAAGGGAAGATTTACAAGATGGTAGTGAGACCAGCTATGTTATATGGTTTGGAGACAGTGGCACTGATGAAAAGCCAGGAGGTAGAGCTGGAGGTGGCAGAGTTGAAGATGCTAAGATTTTTGTTGGGGGGTGACAAAAATGGACAGGATTAGAAATGAGCACATTAGAGGTGCAGCTCAGGTTGGAAGGTTTGGAGACAAAGCAAGAGATGCTAGATTGAGATGGTTTGGGCATGTGTGGAGGAGAGACACTGGGTATATTGAGAGAAGGATGCTGAATATGGCGCTGCCAGGCAAGAGGAAAAGAGGAAGGTCAAAGTGGAGATTTGTGGAAGTGGTGACAGAGGACATGCAGGTGGTTGGCTTGACAGAGGAAGATGCAGATGACAGAAAGAGATGGAAATGGATGATCCGCTGTGGTGTACCCTAACGGGAGCCACCGAATAAAGCAGAAGAAGAGGAGAAAGGTGACATGCTGGTGTTGGCCAACTAAACTCTTGATGGGTGTTTTGCTACAGCACTGCCACCTTCAGCACCCCCCCCACACACACACACACACACATATCACTGTCCACTTGATTTCCAATTTTGCAGTTTGCCTTTTTCAGATTGGGAGAGGGAGGAAACAGACTATAACCAATGCTTAATTAGTCTATAATTTAAAAAAAGAGGACTGAAAAAACAGAAAAACACATACAAATTCTGCACTGTTCCTTGGTATACTTTCGGTGATAATGTGCAATTCTTCCAGAGTATCTGTAGCCTATGCTTCTTTTGCCTTTCAGAGAGAATCAAATGCATCACATTCACTGTCAACCACCAACTGCTATGCTAACTTGAAAGACATAATGGTTCAATCTGTCTCTCTTGGTTCATTCCTTTCCTCCGCCATGGTCTCTCACACGATTATAACTTACAAAAATAACCTTTTAAACAGTGACTGAAGGCCATAGAATGATTTTTAAGTGAAACTAATTATAATGGCCTACACAACCAAATTACCATGTTGAAAAGCTGAACGTTTCTGTGACTGTTTGTCTTATCTGTGCCTTATCTCAGTTTAAAAATAAAACCAAACAGGAGAATGACCCAAAGCACACACCAAAATCTACTGAGGGATGATCCCACTGAAAATTTGACCTGAAAGTTTCCGTCCACTCATATTCTCCATCTAATTTGACAGACCTGTGACAAATTTACATGGTGGAATGGGCAAAAATTCCAAAGTCAAAATGAGCAAAGCATATGCAGACTTACTCAAGAGGACTCATAGCTTAATTGCTGCCAACGGCCTAGCTACAAAATATTCATACTTTTATACATGAAAAATACATCATTCATTTTTGAAAAACACATGTTCCCATAATAAATATGTTGAAATCATTAAGCTGGTGCAGGTAGAAAAATTATTTTAATATAATAAAATTTGGAGACATAACAGGAAAAAAACCGGAAAAAAGTGAGGGTACCTTCGGAATAAACTTGAGAGTGTTGGGTTTTCTGGAATACATACTAGTTGGCTTTCTTGAACATCATGGTTATTTGGTTGATTTGATTGGTAGGTAGAATTGTCATAATAGTCTAACAATCAGTTCTTGGACCTTTCACATGATCAAGATGATAAAGTTCTACTACTTTTTGTGAAAATTATGCAAAGCTCATTTTTATCTGTATTAGGCAATGGACATGTGATTTAAAGCCTTCTACTACTACCACTTTTAGCTGCTCTTGTTAGGGGTCGCCACAGCAGATCATCCATTTTCATCTCTTCCTATCCTCTTGCCTCTTCTTCTGTTATGCCATCCACCTGCATGTCCTCCCTCAGTGCATCCATAAACCTCCTCTTTCGCCTCCCTCTTTCCTGGCAGCTCCATAGTCAGCATCCTGCTCCCAATATACCAAGAATCTCTCCTCCGCACATGTCCAAACAATCTCACTCTTGCCTCTCTTGCTTTGTCTCCCAACCGTCCAACTTTTCTCCACCCACCCCACCCTGCCTGCACTCTCTTCTTCACCTCACTTCCACTCTCCCCGTGACTTTGAGCAGGTGACTCCAATTGTTTAAACTCATCCACCTTCACCACCTCTACTCCTTGCATCCTCACCATTCCATTGTCCTCCCTCTTGTTCACGCATATATATTCCGTTTTGCTCCTACTGACTTTCATTCCTCAACGTCAACGTCAAGGAACATGTCATAGGAGTTGTTAGACTAGGCAGGAAAATACAAAAAATTCTGACATGCTAGACTTTTTGTTGGGATGTCGTGGGGCGTCCGAAAAAACTGTTCTATGATTATGCCACACTACACGGGTTAAAGTCGTCGATTCATCATTCCCAACTTTCATAATCAGGCCGTAGGCTTTAAATTTGTAGGAGACAACAAAATCGTGTCAAAATCGGGCTGAAATCATGTAGTCTGATCCCGGCATAACACAACGCAATATCCCTGTGCACTCTGATCTAATACCCTGACGAGGTTACATGCCAATACACTCAAACAGAATCTCAATTATTGGTAATAGTTGCAATGGTGCTTTTGGGGTGGCTGGCAGGTTTACAAATTGACATTCCCGGCAAGACGCACACCACCTCCGCACGTCGCCATGAATGCCCAGCCAGTAAAGTCAAGCCATTATTTGGTCGAGTTTTCTATCATAACTTAGGAGACCGGCTATGGGGTTATGATGGATTGCCTGGAAGATCAGTTCCTGGCAGCCTGTTGGTACAAACAATTGAGTGGTTTGTTGCCTATGAGTATCGCAATAATTAGTAAGTTTGATGTGAATGTGAAGAAAGAATGTGATGTATGTGGTGTGGGAGTGGAAACATTTATGCATGAGTTTGTTGAATGTTGTGAGCTGGAGGGATACATGTTGAAAATGAAAGAATTAATAAGGAGATGTTGGAGAGGTGGGTTTGTTGACAGAATGGAATGGAGAGAATTGTGGTTGTTTGGGGTGGCTGGCAAACTGAACAGATGTAATATTAATTTATTAAATTATGTTTTAAGCTATGCAAGGTTTGTTGTCAAGCTAAGGAGGAATATAGCCTATTATGAAAAGAGCACGGTGGTGCAGTGGTTAGCATGGTCATCTCACAGCAAGAGGGTCCTGGGTTCAAGCCCCAGGGTAGTCCAACCTTGGTGGGTCATCCTGGGTTGTTTTCTGTGTGGAGTTTGCATGTTTGTGTGGGTTTTCTCCGGGGGCTCCGGTAAGTCAGGTGAATTGGCCAGACTAAATTGTCCCTAAGTATGAATGCCCGCGTGTGTGTGGGCCCTGTGATGGCCTGGCGGCCTGTCCAGGGTGTCTCCCCACCTGCCGCCCAGTGACTGCTGGAATAGGCACCAGAATCCCTGTGACCCTGAGAACAGGATAAGTGGTTCAGATAATGGATGGATGGACGAAAAGAGGAAAGCTGAGGTGTGGAATATTTTTAGGAGTATAGTGGAAAGAGATGTTAATATGTTGAATGGTTATGTTAGAGAAGAAGAGCTTGTTGGTGGGTTTGTAGAGGAGAGCACGTTTGTTGTGACTGGGAAGGAGGGAGGGTGATGTTGGATTTTGGTTAAATAGTGTGTATTTTTTGTTTGATTTCTTTGATATGGTGGGGGGTCTGTAGGCTGGAAGCCATGCCAAGGCTGACAGGTTACCTCACTATTTTCTGTTTTGTCTACCTGTG
Source organism: Lampris incognitus (assembly GCF_029633865.1). NCBI lineage: Eukaryota > Metazoa > Chordata > Actinopteri > Lampriformes > Lampridae > Lampris > Lampris incognitus. The sequence goes on from NC_079216.1 coordinate 40,993,501, forward strand.
TTGTAATCTTTGATTCTGTAGAGTTTGATGCGTTTGTGAAGTGTCTTATTTCCCTATTGGTTTGGTATATGTGTGCTGCATTTTGAATGTTTTTTCTACAGAATAAAAGAGAGAGAGAGAGAGAGAGAGAGAGAGAGAGAGAGAGAGAGAGAGAGAGAGAGAGAGAGAGAGAGAGAGAGAGAAAGTATCACAATGCACTCAATATAACCCATCTCTAATTAGTGAAAAGTATGGTGGAGTGAGCATGGCCTTCAGGTGCACCTATTGACCATTGATGGTCATCACACAGTCAAAGGCCAAGCGCAGTGTGTCATCCCGAGTCTGCTTGGCGGGGAAGTCCTCCACTTAGCAGACCACTGGATCCATGGTCGACTCCCCCTTGCCTGATCAGCTGAGCTCGTGTCACCACTTAGTACCGCGCACCACTCACACTGCCTTGGCTGTCGCTCTTGTGACCCCGTTGTCTCTCCCTCACCACTTTATCAAACCCTGGCCAATCTGATCCTAATAAAAGGGACCAGGACAGGCAGGAACTAACTACGGCCTGTTCTTTATGCCCCCCCCCCCCATATCTTATTTCGATAGCCACCATCGGATACTTCTGAATATCCCTGTGCACACACTGAATCTCCACCCACAATGCTTCTACTAATGCCCCAGGCCAAACCAGGCTTTGGTGGATCAGTGTCTGCGTGCAGCCTGTGTCCACCAAAACCTGATAAGATACCATTGCGGACGTACCAGTATGCTGTACCTCCCATCTGGACCGGTCGAGGGGGCTGATGGGTCAAGAACCCAAATAATCTGTCCCACCTCCATCTGTGGACACTCCTTCCACCAGTGGCCCGGCTTCCCACATCGCCAGCGCTCGTGGCCTGATGTTCGAGGAGCCCCCAGTGGGTTGTGGAGGGCAGAGGCTGACGCTGGTCCCTGTGTATTAGGGAAGAGGGAGGGGTTGGATCAGGGATGAGGTGAAAGGTGATTGCTTATTTGCACAGTAAAAATGTAGCAATCCTATTTTGGTTTTCACATGTTTCAATTTCAGGGAAGCATATAGGCAAGAGCAGCCTTAATGTCTTGTTCTTTCCTGGTGAGGATGTTTTGCTATGTCTACCATTGTGAAAAGTGTCCTCCAACGGTCACACTATCTCTCCTCTATTCCCACTTAAATCAAACATGCCCAGCCATCAGACCAAAACAAAAAATGCAAGCAACGTGCATGAACCAGTTGGGGCTCATTTGCCTAGAGGCCACTATTTGACAAAATTATATTGTCTACCATTAATTTTTCTGAAAATTTCAGAAACAATTCACACCTATTCATAGTCTGTGCCTGAACATAGGGACCAAGTTTCATGATAATGGATATGTTTTTGATGAGTTCTAGGCTAGGCCACGCAGAATACTGCCAATCTCCTCTGCGCTTTCATTGAAATTCATAAACACATTACATATATAAACAGGCACACACGCACGCGCGCGCACACACACACACACACACACACACACAGAGTTTGCAAGTTCTCCCTGTGTCTGCATGGGTTTCCTCTGGGTGCTCTGGTTTCAGTGTTAATACTCCTGACTGTGCCCTTGACCAAGGCAGTGGAATGAAGAACTGGAATTGGTCCCCGGGCGCTGCAGCTGCCCACTGCTCCTACACAATACGATGGGTTAAATGCAGAGGGAAAAAAAATCATTGCAAAGTGGCAAAGTGGCTTTCATTCATTATTTCATACAGCAAACACAGCCACATGCAAAATACACTATCACACATTATATGATGAGTCATTATTACAGGCATTCAATATGCTGAACACAAAGTAGTCTAGTGATGGCTGCAGACAGTTGTACTCTATCGATCTGCACACACATGTTCTCTCTCTCTCTCTCTGTTCTCTCTCTGCACTGCAATGCATGCTGGGAGGTTGGGTGTGTGTGTGTGAATGAGGTTGTTGAAGTAGCTCGAGTTTTTTCTACTATTTTTCACCTTTCTTCTCTACATGTTAAGAGGAGTTTACTTTTACTTTGTTGCTGGTTATTGGAAAGTAACTGGGATAGCTGGTCGGAGTTTGGTGGTGTCCAGTATGGCGTCCCGTCCCTAGTGAGGGTTTGCCTGAGACACGGGGTTAGAGTCGTGGCTGATTCGCGGTACATTGTTGAACAGGTTCTCCTGGCTGTAGGACAACAGGTCGGCCATGATAATATCACACACGGCTCTCGGGATGAATAAAGCCGTGGTGGCTTTTGTCTGAGTGGAGTGTTTGGTCCAACCCCACCCACCCCAACTATGGACTGTTCTCCCCCCCTGCGCCCTGGGAGGCGCTACAGGAGCCTCAGAGCCCGCACTACCAGGCTCAAAAACAGCTCCTTTCCACAAGCTGTTGCCCACCTGAACCTGGCCACCCACTGAACGTCTGTAGATATTTTTAAATATTTTGTACGCTTGCTCTTTTTTAACTTATGTTTAGCTTTTGGTCTTCATGTGTGTATATCGTATACTGTGTTTGCTGTGTTTGTCTGTGTCTGTCTTGCACTGTTTGGTGAAGCCACAGTCCTCATTTCATTTTTAACATGTGCCTGCACGTTGTTTTTAATGACAGTAATTTGAATTGAATTGAATTGAATTGAATTGAGCCTGTTGGTTGAGAAAGGCCTGGTACAAGGCAATCTCTTTATAGCCGTCTCGCCATTATTTGTGCCATCGACACGTATTACTGTGTCAGGCGTACCTCCGTTTATCCTGAACGAGCTCCTTGAAAGAGAATTGAGTCATTTCGGAAAGTTTGCTAGTGGGTTCAGAGCAGTTTGCCTGGGTTGTAAAGACACTAGACTACAGCATGTTCACTCCCTGTTGAGACAGGTGTCCATGCTTCGCAACGTCTAGAAGTGTGATTTAAAGTCAAATATGAAAACGGCTCTGCACGCAACTTCTGGTAGTATAAAATGTTTTGAGTGTGGTGATGTCGGCCACAAACATTCATCCTGCCCGCACAGGGAGCCTACAGCGGGCCGTGGTTCAGGTGAGCCATGGCCTGGAGGCGCCGCTGACAGCGGTAGCCCGCAAACAGCGCATTATGTAGCAGAAGATACTGCAACGGGTGATCCGCAACCTGGTATGAAGGGGAATGAAACAACTGAGCAGGACAGCAATGATGAAACTAATGGTAATCTAAGTGATACTGAAGCGCATGCTACGGATGTATGCAGAGATGGAGGACAGACAGAACCAATGAGAGACATCGGCGTCGCCAGGTCATTTTGCCGGGGCTTAAACCCTGAACGTTTTCATGTGAAGCCCCAAATATAATTTTAAATTTAAGTCTATGTGAAGCCAGACAAAAAACGTGACGTGCGTGAATGTCCGATAGTCTTCATAACATAACAGCCTGTCAAAATAAATGCAGGTCTCTAAACTAACTGTGTGTGTGTGTGTGTGTGTGTGTGTGTGTGTGTGTGTGTGTGTGTGTGTGTGTGTGTGTGTGTGTGTGTGAATGAGTGAAGTTGTGAAGTATTCTGCTTCTACTCAATACTAATTACTAACAACTACTGATATTTTTAACTTCACAATTCATAATTAATCTGGAGAGTGAACAATGTTTGAGGTACACATCTAAATCTTTCAATGATTAAGACGTGTACTTTGAATGTAAATAAAGTGCCAGAGTGCATAAAAAAACCCCATCAAAATAGAGCTTGTTTATATATATAAAAAAAAAATATTCCGGGCGAGGATCCCCCGTACGCCTCTACAGAAGTCTGGACTAAGCCCCGAATGTCTTCAAATCCTAGAAACGCCCCTGGCAGGCAGGCAGCTGAGGCTGAGTCAGGTCTCTGCAACACGTGAGTAACACTATGAAAACGCTTAAAATGAAGATGAGGAAATGCTATAGGATGATAGCCTATCACAGTTTACTGATATTGCGTCACAGGTTGATCAGCAGTCCTATTCATTAAAGGATGAAATTTATGGCAGTCTGTGGAAATAAAAGTTTTCTTCTCTAATGTGGGTGGAAGAGTGGAGGTAGGCTTGGTGGATAGATAAAGCTGGGTGTCATCTGCATAGCAGTGAAATTGAATGCCACATTTCCTGAAAATGTGGCCAAAAGGTAATAGGGAAATAATAAATAGGAGGGGTCCCAATACCGAGCCCTGGGGAACACCAGTAGTAACAGGAAAGGACTGTGATCTCAAATTTTTAAGTTGGACAAACAATGCAGCCACAGCGATATGATCTGAACCAGTCAAGGGGGGTGCTAGTTATTCCAGTGGAAGCTAATCTCTCTAGGAGGATTTTATGTGTGATGGTATCAAAGGCCGCCCTCAGATCGAGAAGGACAAGAATGATTAAGAGCCAAGAGTCAGCTGCCATCAACAGATCATTAGTGATTTTCAGCAAGGCTGTCTCCGTAATGTGCATGGGGTGAAAACCAGACTAATTGTTCAAACAGATTGTTGTGCATCAAGTGAGTGTGTACCTGAGATGTGACTGTGCTTTTAAGTGTTTTAGAAAGAAATGGTAAATTTGAGATTGGGCAAAAATTATTCAAATTGTTGGGGTCTTGACCAGGTTTCTTGAGTATTGGAGTTATTCCAGCTGTTTTCAGAGATCAGGGAACAAGACCAGAGGTAAGGGAGGAATGTATGATATCAGTTATTAAAGATGATAGAGAAGGTAGACGGGTCTTTACTAAATGAGTAGGAAGGGGGTCTAGCGGACAGGTAGATGATTTGGATTTGCGAATAAGACCAAATATTTCAGCTACAGTTGGGAGTTTAAAACTAGACAGTGAAGAAGAGAGGGGAACACAGAAGGGTGAATAAGATGAACTGTATGCAATATTGTTCGACGAGGTCAATTGCTGATGAATATTTTCAATTTTGGCATTAAAAAAAGTCATGAAGGTGTTACATTGAGCAACTGAGTACAGGCGAGGTGCAAGAGTGTCCCGTGGCTGTAAAATATTGTTTACAATGGAAACAGGGCTCTAGTGTTCCTTTTGCCTGATCTAATTAAATTTGCATAATAAGACGATTTAGCTGTGGACAGAGCCTCCTTATAATGAAGTATGTGGTCATCATACATGTCTTTATGAACAACAAGGCCAGTTTTCATGTAAAGGCGTTCCAGGTGACAGCCTTTAGGTTTAAGCTGGCGTAGTGCAGGTGTAAACCAAGGGGCAGGTGGGTAAAGGAAACAACCCAGGTTTGTTTTTGAAAAAGAAGCAAGATCGTTTAAAAGACTATAAAGTCCATCATTGTAATTAGAGATCAATTCCACTAGAAAGAGCAGATAAATCAATATTCTTAATGTTACGGAATGGGATGGAGCGTGACAAATTTGTTTTGGATACTGTTAACATCGCAACACACTAACTTGTGGTCGGAAATGGGCAAATCAGATGCACTGCAAATAAGAGGAGTTACACCAGAGCAGCAAATCAGATCACTCAAGTATGTGTCCTTTGGAGTGCGTAGGAAAATCAATATATTCCTGTTATCCAAAATTATCCAGGCATGATGTCAACAACACCCTTGTGGGAGTATTGTTGACATTGTCCATGTGTATATTAAAATCACCCAGCAATATTACATTACGGGACAAAGAGTCAGAATCAGAATCAGAATACTTTATTCATCCCCGAGGGGAAATCGAACACAAGAAGGTTAGAAAAACAGAGAGCTCGTTTAAGAAATCGTTGGGCTTCGGTGGTTGATAAACAGTGGCTAGTATAGTAGGACTTGGCCCATTGATTTGCAGGGAAATGGACTCGAATGAAACATGCACAGGCACAGTTATGGAAGACACTTTCCACCGTTCACTGCCACGGGATTTGCAGGTGTACACAAAACCATGAGGAATAGTTTGTTTTAACTGTGAAAAGTCATTGGGTTGTTGTCACGTCTCAGTCAAGTATAAAAAAACAATCAAACTTACGATCATTCAGTAGATCATGAAGGAGGAGTCCCTTGTTGGTTAGCGAGCAGATGTTAGATAGCCCGATGGTGAGATTATTGTCTTCGTGTTTGATGCTAGCCGACTTGGCTAGGTTAGCTTGTGCACTGTGGTCAACAGTCCGTCGGGACTTTCTAGAAGGACCATATTGGTTTTGTGTCATCGAAATTGATGCTCCGGCGGGATCCACGGTGAATGTATTTCCGATGAAAATGACGAACGACATCCCGGTGAAGATATAATGCTGGTGGTGGCTCAGAGGGATGGGGTCGTAGTCGAAAAAGTTCCGCTGTCGTGTACTGAATTAACTGTGACTGGATGGCGTATCAAAAATAGCGTAATCCAGCCGAACATAATCCATATAAACAGCCCATCGATCCACATTATTGCCGGTGTTGTACCAACCATAGGCTCCAGAGTAGAACGACAGTAGCTGGGGGAGGCGAGGAATCCAACAGCCTGGTATAAAACAATTGGTAGCACACAGGATTGTCAGATAAAAACAAAATAAAAACAAGCAAATGTTTCTGAAATTGTCAGCAGAATGAGCTACTGATCATTTGGCTAAAGGAACAATAGAGACAACGACAGCAAAAATCAAGCGATCCAGAGGGCAGCGGCGGCTAGTTTCGCCAGCGTTCACCCGATCGAAAGTGATCCATTACATTATATATTATAGCCAGACGTACTGTGTTCCTGACCATATAATCAAGGATCATCTGTTTTTGATACGGGACATCATTAATATATCTAAACTCCAGGAGCTGGACATTGGCTTTCTTTCTATATAGATCAAGAGAAGGCTTTTGATAGGCTTGATCATTATTTGTTCAAAACACTTGAAGGTTTTGGTTTTGGAGAACATTTTATTTCATGGATCAAGTTGTACTCTGGAGCCAGTGTTCAGTTAAAGGTAGGCGGTGGACTCAGCCAACCAGTCTCTGTCCAGAGAGGTATAAGATCAGGTTGTCCCTTACATGGAATGCTGTATTCCCTGGCCATCGAACCTCTTTTAATTCAGCTTAGACAGGGTCTCTCAGGGCTAACCTTTTCAGAGAACATCACTAATTCAATTAGTCAGTATATGCTGACGATGTCACAGTTTTCATAATGAGTCAAAATGATGTTAAAATTCTAAAGCAGACATTGGCCTTATATGAACAAGCTTCTTCTGCAAAAGTAAACTGTCCAAAATCTTAGGGTTTATTACCAGGGGAGTGGAACAATAAAGAGAAGCCAACATTACCAGCTGGGCTGCAGTGGAACACAGAAGGGGTGAAATGCTTAGGTGTCTTTCTGGGCAGTGACCACTTTCTGAGCAAAAACTGGGAGGGTTTAGTTGAAAAGATCAGTACCCAATTGTCTAGATGGACTCGGATCCAGCCTCAGTTGTCCTATAGGGGGAGAGTCTTGATTGTTAATAACTTGATTGCCTCGATGTTCTGGCACCGGTTTACAGTTGTAGAACCTCTAAATATGCTCATAAGAGAGGTACAAAAGAGGCTGGTGAACTTCTGGGAAGGCTTTCACTGGAAAAAATCTGCTGTATTGTTCCTACCAGTGTTAGAAGGTGGCCAGGGCCTGACTGACCTCTGCAGTTATATCACAGCTTTTTGCCTTCAAACTGTGCAGCGATCTTTATATCATAAACAACAATTTGGAGTGAAACAGCATCTACGTTACTTTGTAGGATTATGAGCCTGAATTATGACAAGCACTTGTTCCTTCTGGAACTAGCTGGCATTGAGTTCACTAGGACACTTTTCTATCAGGCTGTCCTCCGAGCTTGGGCAACAGTCTTGAACTCCAAGAGACTGTTCCTAGATCTATGGCAGTGTAGGGGAGGAACCCCTACTCTATAACCCACTGATACACTGCAGGATGCTCAGCTCCATCAGTGTACGGAGATTCCTCACAAGAGTTGGACTTACTGAGATAGTATGTCTCGATCAGGAGGACAGTGGAAATCATCTGCCAAGAGACTGGTTTTAAATCTCTTTGTCTAACGGAGAGGCTGTTGGAGGAAGTGATCAGTGCACTTCCTGGTTTCTTCAGAGAGGCAGTAGGAGCAGAGTGTGGAGAGGACCAGGCTCTTATGCGACTTATTTTTCCATCTTTGTCCATCTGTGCTGCAGTGTAGGAGCAGGAGAAAATCAATGAGGCCATTCTGTCTTTTAAAACACCAGAACTACAGGACTTCTTAAGAACATCAAAGAAGGCCTTGTATGCAGTCACTGTAAAGGTTCTCAACAGAACATCACTAGCCGGCATACAGGAGTTTGATGTGATTGAGTGTGTTGACCCCAGGTTCATCTTCCAAAGGCAGCTGGAGGCCCCTGTACAAATCCCCCATCGAGAAATGCACTGTTGATCTACAGTGGAGGGTGGTACATGGGGCTGTAGCTACAAACAGAGGATCTATAAGAACAGTGACTCCCTGCTCAGTCACTGTTCTTCCTGTAATGAAGAAACTCTGCAGCACTTACAGCTCAGCTGTCCCAGATTGAATCCTCTTTTCTCTGTGCTGCAGCAGTGGCTCAGAGGTTTAGGAGAGGTTTTCGAAGACAGCCTGTTGTCTTAGGTCCATGGTATACAGCAGCACAGTGCAGACATGTCACTTTGGTTAATTTTCTGATAGGTCTGGCAAAAATGAGCATTTGGACTAGTAGAAGAAACAAAATGAAAGGCACAGGGTCCACAGATGCTACACTCATGTTCAGGGGTCTAGTGGCTGCTCGGCTGAAAATTGAATTCATGTATTTCAAAATGATTTCAAACTTGGAAGAATTTGTTTCTGTTTGGGGACATGGAGATGTTCTTTGCACTGTAGAAAACCAATTACTTGTTCTTAACTTCTGAAAAAGGGAAGGTATGTATCTTAGTTTTTGCTGTGTATGGGGCTTGTTGTTCTCTATGTATAGGAGTATCTGTGTTAAATCTACTTTTTTTAATGTAAATGTAAAATTAAAGAATTGGCTAAAGATCAAAAGGTCTATTGCTCTCTCTCACTCTCAAACACACACACACACACGGACACAAGGACATGTGCACACGTGCACATGCGTGCACCCACACCCACGTGCACACACACACACATGCATAGACCAACCTAGCAAAACTTACAGTGACCTTATGTGTCATTGATAAGTCAACCAAGACAGGAAGGTTTGCTCGTGTGCATATCAAAGACTCACCTTAATTAAAACTGGAATACTCTGAGGGAAGCGGCTAATTTACCATCTGGATTGTCATTCAGAGCAGTGAAGTAAAATGGTCAATAGTCCTAATCAATGATTTAATAATGCTATTTCTCAAACAATTTTGTTTCAGGTTGGCTCATCCGGAAATAGAAGCTGTTATGTTATTGTACATTTGCAAACTCAACATTTTCAACAAGCACACACACATATAACAATGTAGCACAGCAAGTTATGGCAGTTTTTATCACTGGGACTAAAGCTGCTGTATGTGGAATTAATGACTTCACTCAAATGTAAGTAAAAACATGACTGGCCGAGCAAATATAATTTAATGATAAACTTAATTTCAGGTGTGTGTCATTTGTGAAATTCTGTATTTGTAGAATAGTTTATATTTGTGCTATATTAAGTTTGTGATACAGCCATCGTGATTTCATTTATTCACCAGCACAAGCCTAGGAAACATAAATCACCCCATTCAAATGCTCTTTCACCCTGATTTGATTTATTTACAAATATCTAATCAATGCAAACACAATGTTTCAGCACCCAATCTATTGCCATTTACTTTAATGGGCAATGATATGGTCACTAGCTGATCACATTCTCTGTGTACTCAGATTAAATTTGTAGACATCTTAAATTGGCCGTGCCGCTTGGATGCACAAATCCATTTGGAGTGTCCAAAGAGGGAACATCTCGCCTATTAAAGATTTTAATCAGTTGGGTATTCTGGAGCAGTGGATATGTGCGAGTTACAACTGTTGTGCTACGTCTCTGTATGTACCTTTGTATGTTTGTCTTTCAAATTAAACCCAGCATCATTCTGAGTGTGGCGCATAATTAAAATTAATGAATGAATAGAATTAATAAATTCTGTCTCAGCAGCACCATGCCTCAAGGTAATCTATGTGAATGTGTGTGTTAGTGTGTTTCGTGTGTATACCGGGGGTCTGTTTCAGAAAGCAAGTTAAAAAAAAACCTCTGAACTCTGGGTTGACTATGAGCTGACAAACTCAGTTTTGGGTTTCGGAACAGCTGAACTGAGTTAGTTTTATCAACTCTGGGTATGTTCACTCTTGAGTTAAGCGCGTGTGCAGCGGTGTGCTGTCAGGGCCTTCTCTGCTGGCCCTGTTAAAATCAAATCAAATCAAATCAATTTTATTTGTATAGCCCAATATCAGAAATTACAAATTTGCCTCAGTGGGCTTAACATCAACACAACATCATAATTTGTTGTTCATAGTTAAATTAAAGTGTGCCTGAAATGTGTCTGATTTCCATTACTTGTTCTCTTGTGGGGCTGAGCAGTGTTTTCCTCTATCATCTGTTTAGATGACAAAGGAAATCCCTACTCAGGAGCTGTGATGCAAATGCATCACAGCTCCTTGGACCAGCACTAGTGTTATTGCTAGGCTTTCACTGTAGCTGGAAGCTGCAAACTGATTACAACTTTGAGTAAACATATCACCAGCCAATCAAATGTTGATGTGTAATGACAGAACGCCCCAGGGGCACTGCGATGTGTCAGTGCTAGCCCCGTGTCATCATCAACTTTGAGTTTGAGCCTTTGGCAGGTTGTGAGCAAACTAAGCGCAATGGCCATCACATTCACAGCTACTGACAATCTTGTTGCTGGTCTACTTCTTGTTTTTTTGCCAATCTGGTAGGATTGTTTGCATTTTTTATACAGTCTCCCAAACAGACTAAATTACTGGAGGAATTTTGCGAGAGAAGGGTGCCACGAGTCTCTCAAACGAGGTGGAACTTCAATTCCAATTTAGTGTGCACATTTTTCTTATTGAAATGAAGATGGTGCACTGATACTATTGTGGCTATACTTTATTGAATTTGTTGAAATTGCGAGAGTGACTGGTGAATACTACATTAACTGGGGAAATTTGGTTGTTGTCTCAGCCAGGCGGCCTGGAGGAGTGTGTGTGTGTGTGTCTGTCCGTGGCTAATCTTGCAAACTACTGGACCTATCAGCCTAAAAAATGTTGTGCACAGTTATTTGTGATTGTATGATCAAGAACCTCTCAGGGTTGTAGTGATTAAAAACCTTTCCGAAAATGTTTTTTCTTGCTGTCGCCGGTCCCTCTTTTCATTCACTCTCTGCTCTGTCGCTACATGCATGTGCACAGTTGATTTAGACTGGGCAGCGACAGTGTCCATTATGTATTTGGGTATGAGTGTTGAAAGTAAACAAGATGTCAATCGTATTTCGCAAATCAGCAAATCACCACTGATCTCAGCCTCTCTGCCATGTTTATTTAACTGACATGAGGGGAATTAGATGTGGAAGTGCCATAGCCTCCAATGTTAAAACGCTGTTATCTGGTGCGGCTGTAACAACCTGGAACTGAACACGCTCAAAACTGGGGATGACAGTGGACTTCAGGAGGAGACCCCCAACGCTGCCCCCTAACACCATACTCAACAGCATGGTGTCTGTGGTGAAAACCTACAGATTTCTGGGTTCCACAATCTCCCAGGACCAAAGGTGGACATCCAACATAGACAAAATCATCAAAAAGGCCCAGCAGAAGATGTACTTTCTCTGCCAGCTCAGGAAGTTCAACCTCTCTCAGGAACTGCTGATTCAGTTCTACACTGCAATAATCCAGTCTGTCCTCTGCACATCACTGTCTGGTTTGGATCAGCCACCAAACAGGACAGAGACAGGTAACAACAGACAGCTGTAGAAAAACGTATTAAAACCATTGGTGCCAACCTGCCCTCCATTAAGGACTTATAAATCTCCAGAGTCAGGAAATGGGCAGGCAACATCACTGCAGACCCATCACACCCTGGTCACAACCTGTTCCAAATCCTCCCCTCTGGTAGGCGCTACAGAGCACTGTACCCCAAAACAACCAGATATAAAAAGTTTCTTTCTGCAGACTGTCTTTCAAATGAACACTTAACATTGTCAAATAAATCTAACCATTTTGTATATACTATACATTGTATGTATACTGGTATGCTCTGTCATGCCCATCTACCTCAGCCATGTATGTAAGTAACCTGCTAACATTTATTTCAGCATTTCTGATATATTCTCTGCATCATTGCACTTTATCGCCTGATTTCACCTGTATATAGTCAATGCTTCTGTATATATCTGAAGATTGTTGTATTGTCGTGTTGTTATTCTATGTTAAGTCCACTGAGAGGGCCAAATCAATGTATGTGCAAAACTACATGGCCAGTAAACTTGATTCTGATTCTGAAAATTACAATTTCAAGAGTAGGATTAATCGCAGTCACAGCTGGAAATTATCTCAGTAGCTGCAGTAAAAGTTTCCCATGGCTGAGCATTGTTTTCTTACCATTGTTTTATTGCCTTAGAATGAATGAAAGTCATTCACCTACATTCTTTTTATATTATGAAAACTGTGATGGTTAAACACATCTGAAGTCTTTTAATAAGGGACCCTTTTCCCAGTACGTGAAAAAAGGGGTGGTTTGTCGCCAAGTCCGAGCACCAGAGAAGGGGTGATATGCCTGGTGGAGATCTGCACTCTGCTGTTACAGTGTTGCAATTCATTTAGGTTCATGTCCAATAGGACATAGGTGTCAACAGGCAGTGCACAAAGGCAATGCATAGAAGATATTTTTTTTTATATACCATCAGATGTGGAGGTGTTCTTGAAAGAGCTGGGTCTTTAGCTTCGTCTTAGAGATAGAGAGAGACTCTGCAGATCGAATGGAGTTTGGTAACTCATTCCACCACTGGGGAACTACAGAACAGAAGAGTCTGGATGGTGACTTAGGGACCCGTTGTGGCAGAAGTGCCAGGCGCCTTTTAAGCGGGAGCCGTTTCAGTTGCTGTTGTTTAGCGAGCATCAAGGTTTTGAATTTAATGCGGGCAACTACTGGGAGGCAGTGGCAGGATATGAACAGCGGAGTCAAATGTGCTGTTTTGGGTTGGTTGAAGACCAGATGCACCCCTTGTTCTGGATCATTTGCAGAGGTTTGAAAGTGCATGCAGAGAGACCTGTCAGTAAGGAGTTGCAGTAATCAATGCATGATATTTCAAGAGCCTCTACCAGGAGTTGTGCTGCATGCTCAGACAGGTGGGGTCTAATTTTACTGATGTTATACAGGGCAAATTGGCATATCTGTGCAATCAAGGCGAGGTGAACCTTAAAGGCTAGTTGGCTATCAGTCATGACACCAGGCTTCAGGCAGACTTTGTAGGCATGAGTTGGGTTGATCTGAGCTGGATAGTAATCTGTTGTTATAAAGATGGACTGGCTGGGATGACAAGGAGCTCAGTCTTAGATAGGTTAAGCTGAAGGTGGCATTCTTTCATCCATGCAGATTTATCATCAAGGCATGATGATATCCATGCCAAGACTGTGGGGTCATCTGGTGGGAATGATAGGAAGAGCTGGGTATCATCATCATAGCAATGGTATGAGAAAACCTTGGGGACAGATGATTGCACCAAGTGAGATTTGTGTATATTGAGAAGAAAGGGGACTGAGCACTGACCCTTGAAGCACCCCTGTGGATAAGCCGTGCAGTTTGGACACTTCTCCCCTCCAAGATACTCTGAAAGAGCTCCCTGAGAGGTAGGACCAGCAGAGGGCAAATCCTGAGAAAGCAAGCTCAGCGAGTGTGGAGAGGAGGATTTGGTGGTTAACTGTGTCATAGGCAGCTGACAGATCTAGCAGCAATACAACTGAGGACTGACCAACAGCTCTAGCCAAACGCAATGATACCATTACCGACAGGAGTGCAGTCTCAGTAGAGTGACCCCGCTTAAAGCCAAACTGATTTGGATTGCACAGATTGTTCTCAGAAAGAATTTCAGAGACTTGGTTAAAGACCATGTGCTGAAGTATTTTTGATAGAAAGGGTAGGAGTGAAACCAGTCTGTAGTTTTCAACCTGGGCTGGGTTGAGTGTAGATTTTTTGAGCAGCGGGGTGACCCGAGCTTGCTTAAATGCAGTGGGGAACACACCCATTGTAAGCAAGGAGTTGATGATATGTGTGACTGGAAGGTTAAGTGCGGGGGAAATGGTCTGTAGGAGGTTGGATGGTATCGGGTCCAGCGGACGGGCAGTGTCCAGCAGAAGTCCAGTAGAAGCTTGGAGATTTCCTCCTCAGTCAGGGGGGATAATGAAGTGAGTGATGCACTGTTAGCTGGCAGCGACAGACAGAGTTGGTCAGGTTCAGAGAACTAGTTACTGATGGCAGAAACCTTATAAGTAAAGTATGAGGTAAACATGTCTGGAGTGAGCAGAGTGGAGGTCGGAGGAGGAGGTGGATTGAGTTAAAAGCAAAAAACATTTTTCGAGCATCAGTGGCACCACAGATCTTGTTCTGATAGCAAGTGGTCTTAGCTGTTTTTAAGCTGGAAGAGAATGATGCTAGCACACAGTGATAGTCACTGAGGTCAGTGGACTCTGGTTTTATGCCATGTTCTCTCTGCCACTCTGAGCCCCAGCCTTTGCTCTCTGATGACCTCAGTGAGCCATGGACTATGGGGGGGGGGGGCATTATAAGCAGGTTTGGATGCTAGAGTCAAGTCAAGTCATTTCAATTTTATTTGTATAGCCCGATATCACAAATTACAAATTTGCCTCAAGGGGCTTTACAGCAACACAACATCCTGTCCTTAGATCCTCGCATCAGATAAGGAACAACTCACTAAAAGAGGAGGGCAGAGATGGAGAGAGAGGGCAGAGATAGTTAAGACAGGAGGCTAGTGAGGAACAGTGTCTGTAGCCTTGTTGACTACTGAGTGTACACTTCTAGTTGTTTTCATTTTGTGCCATGTGGTGTGTGTGTGCAATCTGGTTGCTGAGTGACAAAGGAAGATGTTATGGTGATGCTGCAATACCTTATATAGTGCAGAGTGGTGTGCGTTGTGGTTGTTGAATATCAGCCTCTTGTTGGCGTTGATCCAGCAGTGCATATAATGTGTGATCATGTATTTTGTATGTGGCTGTGTTGGCTTTATCAGCACCCATGAGGTGTGTGTGTGTGTGTGTGTGTGTTGGGGGGGGGGGGGGGTTGCAGTTCATTACTGAAGGCCTGACTGAAACCCCATGGTATACTAATGCACATGTGTGATGACTATAAAAAGCTATCATCAACTGAGCTCTGATACTACGATTCACCATGGCAACCTGCAAGAAATAAAAGGTCGTCCTACTTCACCCACTGGAGTTAGAAATTTTAATGAATACGCAGAATCCCAACTGCTTATCCTGCTCTCAGGTTCACGGGGATGCTGAAGCCTATCCCAGCAGTCATTGGGCAGCAGGCGGGGAGACACCCTGGACAGGCCACCAGGCCATCACATAGGGCCCACACACACACACACACACACACACACACACTCATTCCTAAGGACAATTTTGTACGGCCGATTCACCTGACCTACATGTCTTTGGACTGTGGGAGGAAATCGGAGCCTCCGGAGGAAACCCACGCAGACACAGGCAGAACATGCAAACTCCACACAGAGGACGATGCGGGGTGACCCCCAAGGTTGGACTACCCCGGGGCTCGAACCCAGGACCTTCTTGCTGTGAGGCAACCACGCTAACCACTGCGCCACCATGCCAATATGTGTATAAATTATATAAAAAATTAAAAATGAAAAAAAAAGCAATACAGGAGTAGCAGCTAATGAACGTGTGCTGGCGTGGCAGAGAATTGCTGACCGAGTCAATATGTGAGTATTTGGGGAAAAAAAGACAAGTTTTATCTCGAGTGTTAAACTTATTCAATGTGTGTGTGTGTGTGTGTGTGTGTGTGTGTGTGTGTGTGTGTGTGTGTGTGTGTGTGTTTTGGCTGATCAGTGTATATATTATTTTAAATGTTGAATAATTATATATATATATATATATATGTGTGTGTGTGTGTGTGTGTATGTGTGTGTATACGTATTGTATTATTTCTACAAATAAATTCTGCAGCCTTGAGAACATTGCCACCCTTGATCCAGCAAATGATGTCCACAAGCTATCTCTGCAGTTTGTCTACCTACCAGAAATTCAAAGTAGGTTGAATATGTTTCGAGAGTCCTGGAATCATCACAGTCTGAGGACAGAAAACAATTAGACACAAAGATCTGGGCAGATGGCATGCTGACCAACATGGGAGCAGACAGCATGCATATCAACAGTGTGTTTGGTGATGATCCATACAGGGAGCACAATTTAGAGGCACTTGTGGCTCATCATGGCATTGACAACTTTCCTGCTGATATGAATGAACAGTTCCCAGCTGTGGTTGTCCAACAACCCAATGTCAACCTTAGCAAACAACAGCAGTGAGACGTTTTGAGGGCCCTAGAGGGAATTGTGGACTTGAAGATGAAATACCAGACATACCGCACTGAAATTTTCAATCAGTTGGCTGTTTGAGCATGCTGAATGCTATAGCACTGTAGGTAACTAGAGCACAAAAAGGCATTAATTCACCTGGTATGGAAGTGTTAGTCACACAAATCCAGAGCACTGTACTTTTGTAAACCTGTGTCCTCTCTGCTGTCCTTAAGAGTCTGCTCCACCCAGCCAGGAAGGTGGAATATGTCTGCTGGAAGATATACAGCACCATCTGCATCAGCTCACAGAATGCCTCACTGATCACCAGCCACACATCCGCTGCGAGCTGGGTTATGTCTTGTAAAAACTTGCTCGCTCTCTGTATTTGCCTTCTATGCTTTGTAGGCCTATATTTTGAGATTTATAGAGCTCATGTTTTCTTTTTATTATTGGGCATCAATCCAAAAACACTGCTTCGACACACCGTCTTATATGCAAGTCAGATGTATATGCAGAATGGAGTAATTTAGCACTGGTCATCATATTTCTTTAAAGATGCCTTGGATAAGACTTTCTGCAATGTATTTTAAACCATCTAAAAGCCAGGGCAAGCTAAAGTCAATGCTGTAATTGTGTATGTCATTTGAACACTGCAATTCTATGCTTTCCCATGTCCGAATAATCTTTGAAAGTACACAATGTGCTTGAGAAATACATGTAGATATCAGAAATGACAGGCCCATTTGTCAGTGAATACCTCTTTTCAGGATATTGACTTTACATTCAAGTCATTTAGCAGACTCTTACCCATAGCCACTTGCAAACAATTGAAATTTACATTCTTAGTTATTGCAGCCTCCAGGGTCAAATCTGCCATCTCTGATTTGTTAAACCAGTGCTCAAACTGTTGAGCTATCAGGTTTTTCTTTTTGTTTTTTTTAACCACAAAGAAACTTGTGCATAGATTTTTCTTTCTTTCTTTGTTTTTTTTTTTGCAACCAAATTAACTTTAAGGGGCGGTTTTCCAAACACCTATGGCACCTTTAAACTGGATTAACTGAAATTGCATTTCTCAGATATGGTTTATAAAGGTCTCAGTCTTGTAAACTGTAAATTCTAAAAGTTTAATTTACTTAAAAAAAATTAGGAAAACGATTACCTTGGGAAAAGTAAGTAGATCAACTTAATTGTGTCAAGTTATGTGAAATGATTTTATGTGAAATGATTTTTTTTAAGTAAACTTGTTAGAATTTACAGTGTAGTATAGATTTAAAAAGTCTGAGTTCAAAAGATGTAAAGTAAAGGCTCACTTTGCATCCTCAGGGGCCTCATTTATAAACGTTGCTTAGGCACAAAAGAAGGCGTATACCTCTTTCCAAGCAAACTTTGAGAATTATAAAAAAAATAAAAACTTGACGGGAGAATGTGCGGTCCTCCACGGAAACTCTGACCTATGAGTACGCACATAAACTGGGGAAATGAGAAAATAGGACTCCGAAGGCAGAAGGATGAAACTCGAGAAACGCTTTCAAATTGATACCATTGTGTAAAATATATCTAAATATTACCTCCCATGTATTATATATGAAGAGTTCCTTGGAGTGCACACACAATAAATAAATAAATAAATAAATAAATAAATAAATAAATACATGATTTATGATAATAAATACAAATGGAGATATCTGTTTTTGCCAAATATGTTGTATAGTGTAATGGGGAATCATATTTAATTGGATTAGCAAACAATACATGTTATGGAATTTATTCTCATAAATAATACGGTACAGTAGGACACATTATGTTTAAACTGATGCCGTTTTTGATGCCTCAGTCACGCAGGTACGAGTGTACAGTTTCATATAGTATCACATGTTCGTTGCGCAGAACTGTGATGGCCCTGTCATTGTCAGCAACAGTCAGGGTAATTACCACATTGGAAGGTGTTACTTAATTGGATAGTTTTAAAATCAAATGGGTGGGTATAAAGAGGCATGCAATTACAAGGCGTAACAATGCACAATGGTTGCTTTGGCACTGTTGCAAGATTTGGCAAATGGAAGAATTCGGGGAAAGCGAATTTTCAGAAACCAGCAATACTTACTGGCCAGTGACGATGAGTGGCTTATGAGCCGGTTCCAGTTGCCAAGAGCTGTTCTCTTGGATCTCTGTGCTGTAGTAGGCCCAGCTTTACAGAGAAGCGCCCGCAGAACAAGAAATCCACTAGAATTTAGGGATGGGCTCTGTTGTTCAAATGAAAGTTACTTATAAAGTATCTCGGTAACAAGTCACATTGTTTTTTTTAAGGAGGGGAGAGACCAAAGCAATTTTAAAATAGGTGGGAAAAGACCCAGGGTTTAGGGAGCTGTTAAAAGTAGATAAATGTGAGAGCCAACGGTGGACACACCCTCCTTGAAAAATGAAGCTGGCAAAATTACTGGGGAGCAAGTAAGGGACGTCATGTCTTAATTATTTTCCGCAGAGTTTAAAGGGAAATTTGGTTGAAAGAGCAAAGGGAGCCAATAGATGGGTTCTACTAATCTCCCAGACATAGGCGCTCCCACAAGAGGTTGACTGCCAATAATTGTTGATCTAATGGAATCGATTTTGTCTTGAAAATAGATTAAATATTTGCTACAAAGCTCAGCAGAAGCATACCGGTCACAGTTCTGAGGAGCACCAACAACCCGGTCAACGCCCAGCTACGGGTTAAATAGGGCCACTGCCTAGTGGATACCTCGGGAGAGGAATAGGCTACAGGAGTAAACCCCCACAGAAAATCAACGTCTACAGGGCTGTTGTTTTTTGTTTTTCTTGCCCTTCTGAATCTGCTTAAGTCAGAGAGTACTGCTGGTGTGGTGTGTGGCTGTCGCTTCTCCCTCTCATAGCCCCCCTTCCGATTCACCCCTGTACGCCTGTGTTATGTTTAACTGTTGTCTTGTTTCACCCTGTTTATTGTAAAGCGAATTTGAGTGTTAGAAAAGCACTATATAAGTTTAATTTATTATTATTATTATTGTAATAGTCCTAAACAGGATGCTAGAATTATGGTAGTTGCTGGAGATCAGAATGGAGAAATATTTCACTCTTGCATCTTTAACTGCAGTAGTATGATCTCTCATGCAACCTTTAAAGAATTTGGTGGAACAACTGCAATTTAGTGTATTTCCACTTGTACTCAATCTTTCTAAACTCTCTTCTAAACTTGAGTATGTTCATTCAGCCAGGGAGATCTTTTATTAAATGGGTAGGCACAATTTTTTTTCTTTGTTTTTCCCCCCAATTGTATCCAGCCATTTACCCTACTCTTTCGAGTTGTCCTGATCACTGCTCCACCCCCTCTGCCAATCCGGGGAGGGCTGCAGACTACCACACGTCTCCTCAAATACATGTGGAGTCACCAGCCACTTCTTTTCACCTGACAGTGAGGTGTTTCACCAGGGGGATGAAGCATGTGGAAGGATCACGCTATTCCCCCCCAGCCCCCCCCCAAACAGATGCCCTGACCGACCAGAGGAGGCACTAGTGCAGCGACCAGGACATATACCCACATCCGGCTTCCCACCCGCAGACATGGCCAGTTGTGTTGATAGGGATGCCCGACTAAGCCGGAGGTAACATGGGGATTTCATCCGGTGATCCCCATGTTGGTAGGCAACGGAATAGACCACCACGCTACCCAGATGCAAGGTGCAAATTTTACTTGCGGCCACGGAGTCTAAAATAGCTATACAGATGCTAGTGAGATGGTTTAACTGATCAACAGTGGATAGATAAGTAGCTGGGGCAGTGGCAGAGGAGAGGAAGGCCTGGTTAAATATGCTGGTGGCTGAGGGGATAAAGATATGCAAGCAGCCGGGGGCAGACAATTTACTAAGTGGAATGATAGAAAGTAGATTAAAAAGAATAGACACGTCAATAGTTTATAGATCAATATTTACACTAAAGGTTAACACTAGGTCAAGTTTGTGAGTTTGGACATAGGTCTGGTTGTCGTGACGCACAAAGTTAAAAGATTGTAAAAGATTTAAAACTCCCCAGCTAAACCTTTGTTTGAGCAACACAAATGAATGTTAAAATCACCAAGAATGATAACACAGTCATCTTTTAACATAGTCAGTCGGTTTGGAGACAAAGCAAGAGAGGCAAGATTGAGATGGCTTGGACATGAGGAGGAGAGATGCTGAATATGGAGCTGCCAGGGAAGAGGAAAAGAGGAAGGCCAAAGAGGAGGTTTATGGATATTGTGAGGGAGGACATGCAGGTGGCTGGTGTGACAAAGGAAGATGCAGAAGACAGGAAGCGATGGAAACGTATGATCCGCTGTGGCGACCCCTAACAGGAGCAGCTGAAAGTAATTGTAGATTTTAACATAGTCAATGACAACCAGTCTGAGAGCTCGGTAACAAAGGAGTTGTTTGATTTAGGAGGATGGCAAACTAAAATAAACAAAAAGGGTTGAAAGGCAAGGTATTCAAAAGAGGAGACTTCCCCACAAGAAACAGCACTGCAGGTAAAATTATCCCTATAAATTACAGCTGCACCAGCACCATGGCCAGAGAGCCTAGGGGTGTCTAGGTAAGAGAAATTGGGAAGGGAAGCCTCATTTAATGGCGTAAAATCTTCACATTTCAACCAAGTTTTGGTGAGCAGGATGATGTCAGTATTATTTGAGATGATAAAATCATTGCAAATGAATGACTTGTTATTGAGTGACCTCACATTTAATAGAGCAGTTTTAATGTGGCTGGGATTCATGTGCCATAATGGAGTTATTCAAAGGACAGCATTTAATGTTAATAAAATGATTAGCATTTACTCTATGCCAAGTAGATTTTCTATGCATTGTGTTACCAGGCTAGGCAGGTGGTAAAATTAAAATTAGAGCAATGTAATGTAAAGTCTGTTAGTAATATGGACAGGAATAGGAATAGCAGCACTATGATCATTCCACAAGGGGAAGTTAGTGACGGAAGAGGGTGCATGGCTGTTTTTAGTGGATAGAGAAGAGAAAGTTGTTGAGCGAGGGCTGGTGTGTGATGTAAATAGTCAATCACATGGGGGAAACAGTAAAACGTGCTGCAGGTTAGCCGCAGGCATGCGACTACTTAACTTGTTTGGGTGAAGACCATCTCATGTAAACAAAGATTGGCGATCCCAGAATAAGTTGAAATTGTGAATAAAACCAATGTCGTGAGTACTTCAGACAGACTGGAGCCAGGTAAGAAGGCTAAGAATCCTGCTAAAATGCCCAACTCCACGACCCAGGGTAGGAATTGGACTGGAGATGAAAGCACACTTTCCACTACTGTTGAGCAGGTCAAAGAGGCAGATAAAGTCTGCTTTCGGCAACTTGGATTGCTGATGGGTGGTGTCATAAGTGTCGACGTGGACTATTGTTTTCTTGATTATCATCGGGAGTGAAGCCAAGAGTCCAGGGAGCTTTTTGAGAATGTCAGGGGTCATAGCTCTGGGAAAGCATCATGTGACCGCACTAACGAAGCGGATATTTCTTACTATGGAATCTCTGATTGTCAACGTGGGAGAGTGGATGATCTTTGAGAGTGCAATGCTGTAGCAGCCGTATGTTGGTTCTTGGGGTGAGCTATCTCACACCAGATCTTAGACTTGTGCATTAATTTCGCTGATGAAGAAGCTGTGGCCAAGGAACCACCTCAAAATTGAAGTTGCCCGGTGCACAATGGAGGGGTAGAGGGTTGTTTTAGGAATCCGGGGTGATGTGCAGTGGCCAATGGAGAACACCTTACAGCTGGCAACTGCGGGCCAGGTGACAAGGCAGATGGAGGATGGGGCACATTCGTCAGGACCAAGGTAGATGGAGGGTGGGAGGAGCTGGTTAGAGGACAGAATTTATTCATATTCTGGATGTACAAGCCATTCACAGGCAGCATGGGTGGGAGGAGAACTATCTAGGTCAGGATGAACAGGGAATGGTGGACAGCATAGTTACATTACATTACATTACAGTCATTTAGCCAATGCTTTTATCCAAAGTGACTTACAATAAGTGCATTTAACGTAGGAAATCAGGAGAACTACTAGTCATCAGAGGTCATAAGTGCATCTTCTCTCTAAACAAGCATCTAAGAGCAAAACCAGTGCTAAAGTAAAAGCGCAAGAAATATATTTTTTTAAATGAGTGAATACAATAAGTGCTAAGAGCAAGTAACAGGGTAGTAGATCTTGAAGAGGTGAGTTTTCAACCTGCGCCAAAAGATGGGCAGCGACTCCGCTGTTCTGACATCAGTGGGGAGTTCATTCCACCACTGTGGGGCCAGGACAGAAAAGAACCGTGATCGGGTCGATCGGCAGCAGGGGCCTCTGAGCGACGGGGCAACCAGGTGTCTCAAGGCAGCGGAACTTTGGGTTCGCGAAGCGAACCCTAGTTATATGAACAACGACAAAATGGCTGAGAGGGTTATTGCATTGTACATCATCCACAATAGCTCGCTGGAAAAAAGAAAAACGATGGAGGTGCATTCCCCGTGCCAATCCCGGACAATATGACCCCCTGTGGTCATATGTCCTCCCACCGACCCCGTATTGGCACGCCCACCAGAAGCGCTATTCCTCTTTGTAAGTCGAACCATCTCCAACTAAATGAGCACCACACCTGTGGCCCGGGTAGGAGGAGAACGGCTCTATTCTCAGCCATTTTGTCGTTGTTCATATAACTAGGGTTCGCTTCGCGAACCCAAAGTTACATTTCACGTACTCCAAAATGGCTGAGAGGGTTATTGCATTGAACAACGACAGGATTCGTGCCTCCGTTCCCTAGCCGTCCAATGAACCCTTCAAACCCCTGGTGGGAAGGGGTACGCGTTCTGATGAGAGCATCCTAAGAGGCCTGCTCCAGAACAGCGTCGGCAACCGACCGCACCTTAACGTGCCGGTAATAATGCCGTAAGAAAGTGGTCTCACCACTCCAAACCGCCGCCTGGCGGATGACCTCCCAGTCGATACCTGACAACACAGCTATCGACGTAGCAGTCCCTCGGGTAGAATGCGCCTTCAGCTTAGGAGCTGTTTTACCCGCTTTGGTATACGCCTCCGTAATACCATCCACCAGCCAGTGTGCTAGCCTCTGGGTGGAAAGGGCATAACCTGGTTTGCTCACTCTGTAGGTCAACAGCAGCCTGTCAGACCTACGAATATCTGCTGTGCGCCGCATGTAAATGCGTAAAGCCCGTACAGGACACGAGAGATGCAAGCGTTTCTCATCCCTAGTCACCGGTGACGGATGAAACGCGTGTATCACCACCGGGGCCCTACTCGTCAGGACAGACACAGTTTTGGGCACGAAGCTGGGGTCTGTAAAGAGCGTGACCATCAGATCACCAGAAAACACCATCCCCTTGATGGTGAGTGCAGTGAGCTCACAACCCCTCGCTGCGGTGGTAAGTGCCAAGAGCACAGCCAGCTTAGCCGAGACATAACGCATGTCTGCCGTAGACATGGGTTCAAAGGGATCTTTCTCTAGTGCGCGCAGAACAAGGGAAGCATCCCAACTTTCAGCTCTCGTAAGCTCCTTAGCTGAGAGCTTCTTAGCACCCAACAGGTACTGCGTCATGAGCGGGTGCGTGAAAACCGTGCTACCCTCGATCTTCCCCCCGGAAGAACGTGAGAGCCGATACACAGACTTTGACCGAGGAGAAAGACCATAGTCTATCACTCCTACAGACCTCCACAAACGTCAGTATAGGGCCAATCCCTACTGACAAAGGGTCCATGTCGCGTTCAGCGCAAAATTGGTCAAATCGATTCCAGTACCCCTGGTACCTGGAATACGTGGAGTCTTTACACGCCGCTAAGATGACACGAATCACTTGCGCACTAAGTCCCATAGCTAAGAGCCTGGCTTTGTAAGCATCCATGCCGCTAATCGGGAGCCTCCTATCCAGGGGCCCTCCCGTAGCAGCCCTCCTGCTTGCGTGAGCGCGTCCGCCCACTCCGGGACGTCGAACCGCTCGCCTACTATCCAGGGCACTATTCGCGGAAACCACGGGGTGCTCGGTTCGTACGGGGCCACGAGAACTAACCGACCCCCTGTGCGCTCGAACTTGACCACCAGGTCTAGGAGGCACCTGCGCGGGGGGAATGCGTAAAGCATCTCCTCGGGCCATGGATCTAGTCCAAGCGCGTTGACCCCCAACGGCGCTAGGTCGGACGGGAGCATCGAGTACCAACGAGGGCACTTGTAATTGAGTTTCGATGCGAACAGATCCACTTGAGCTACCCCGAACCTCTCCCAGATCATAGCCACTATGGCTGGGTTGAGGCTCCAATTGTCCGCATGCGGGCCGCCTCTCGAGAGCATGTCCGCTGCTTCGTTGTCCTTCCCAGGAACATGAAGCGCCCTGATTGATAGCGCGTTGCTGTTGACCCAAATCCAAATTTGCATGGCCAACTCTCTGCAACGCTTGGACTTCATACCGCCTTGGTGGTTGATGTAGGCCTTGGCCGTCATGCTGTCTGTCATTATCAGTATGTGACGGCCTACGAGATCCTGAGCGAAATGCTGGATAGCCAGCCAAATCGTCTCCGTCTCGCGCGCGTTGATGTGGACTTTCTCCCCAGACGGCCACACTCCTCGCGCTGTTTTGTAGCCAAGGATGGCCCCCCCAACCCGAGAGGGACGCATCCGTATAAATCGTTACCTCGGGTCCCCTGGGGCCCATAGGGACCCCAGACATGTCCACGCAGGCTCTGTTCCAGTGGTCTAGGTCCTGCGCTACCACGTGCGGGACCAGGATAAGATGGTTGTTGTACCGGCGTTCGTTGCCGTATTTCAAGAAGTGAACTGCGAACCACAATTGCAGTCTCCTCATGAACAACAGACCAAAAGGAACAACTTGGTGAGCCGATGCCAGAAGGCCCAGCAGCCTCCTGATCATCCGATAAGTGACATATGTCCCCGGGACGAAATGTGCTAACGTGGTCCTGGTGGAATGCCATCTCTCTTGCGTAAGGGTTGCGCGCATGGATACCGTATCCAAACTCAGACCCAGATACGTTGCCTGGCACGAAGGCCATGGCGCGCTCTTCTTTATGTTGATAGTGAAACCCATGTACTCCATGAATTCCATCAACTCCTGAGTATGGAGTATTGCTTGTTCCGGCAACCGGACCAACACCAACAGGTCGTCTAGGAACCATCCCAAGCGCATACCTTTGCGCATCAACACTCCGAGCGCTGCTTTCACACACCTTGTGAATGTCAGAGGAGAGAGGCGATATCCGAACGGGAGGGATGTGTACTGGTAACACTGACCCCGGTAACAGAACCGAAGATACTTTCTGTGTCTTTCCGCAATCGGACAATGATAGAAAGCATCTTTTAGGTCGACCAAAGTTAGCCAATCGGACTGTGTCACCATTGACAGCAGAACCGGTGTGCGTAGCGTTTTGAAACTGACCTTCTCTACATACTTGTTGAAGGGTTTCAAATCTAGGATTGGGCGCATGCCCCCATCCTTCTTCGGGACCAGAAAGTAACGGCTGTAAAACCCGTCTTCTCTTTCTAGGGGAGGAACCACCGTGACTGCCCCTTTCGAGAGTAACTCTGTGAGTTCGTTGTCTAGGATTTGTGCTTCGGCCACCGACCCCGGTTCCGTATGCACTATTCCCAAGTACGGGGGTACAATACCGTTCTCGAAAAGGATTTGGTCTCCGTGGGCTATCTGATCCAAAACAGAAGCCGACGGGACCAATTCCTTCCACCTGTGTAACATGCGTGACAGAGGTCTCGTTGCCTCCTGTACCTTGCTGTTCAGGTAGCGCGCGTAAGTTGCGCGTAAAGGGTCTGGGGAAGCCCCGCCCGCCATGCCCTGCATCCATGGGGGGGCTTCGTCCTTGTAAAGGAGACCCAGATGGGGGAATTGGCGTTTTGAACCTTTCCAAATTACCATTTGACCCATCAGAGAGACTAAACATTGTCGCATCATAGTCCCCTCCCAGGGGCTCATTTGCGCTCATGTCATTATTATCCAATATTTCCAGCAGGGATGTTATTACATTGTTATCATCATCTTTACCTAAAGATTCAGACAGACAATCAGACTTGCGTTTCAAACCTTTTAAAACGCAATCACCATCATCACCAACATAAAAACTTTTATTCACATTCACAACCTTTGGAATAGAACAAGTAGACTGTGCATCAGAAACCAAAATAAAAGGCGCAGTGTTTAGCCCTGCGCACGCTGTGTCCCCTGAACAAGCGTCTATATCGCCGGAGACGGCTCTGGAATCAGTCTGTTGGTGTGGGTCGTAACATCCTGCCGAAACACGTCACTTGGCAGCTCCCTTCTTGGAAGTGTCTGTGCTGTCCGGCTTGGCCGCCTTGGCCGCTGGATCTGTGGAAGACTGGGAGTTTGGACGTGAGCCCTGTCCACGCCCGCGCCCCACTTTACCACCTCTTTTTGGATAAGTCTCTCTCCATTTCTGCTTGCGCGCAGGCTTGTCCCCCTGCCCTGTGCCCACTGCGGGCTTAGGGGTAGGCGGGTTCTTCATCATCGGGAGAAGCTCCTTGTGCAAGGTTTCGCGCTCGGCCTGGGCGGCCTTGTATTTGCTGATAATGTCCGGGGTCCTTCCAAACAGGCCCTGGTTCCCTGCGCAGGAGTGGGCCATCCACTCCTTGCAGAATTCCTCTTTTACCCCGGCTGTCTCTAGCCAGAGACGTCTGCGCGAAAGGGTGGAGGCAGCTGCGCTAGAACCGCACTCTAGAGCGATGGAATACAGCAGCGATCCCAGGGAGTCAGCTATGCGTTCTATTTCCAAGATGTACTCACAACCTGCTTCGCTGGCCACTACGTCACCGAACTCGGCCCCGTCGATACCTGCTGTAGCGATGGCGGCTTTGCTTTGCTCGACGTTTGATAGGCTGCAGAGCTTGCGCATGTACGCCGTTATCATCCCAGCCGTTGAGACGAGTCCAGCTGCGCGTGTACTGGCGTGCCATGCATCACACGCGTAACGATCCACCTGTTGGCCCCACTGCGAAGGGTGTTTGGGAGTATCGCGAGACCCCACCTTGGTGTTAGGGTTGAACGATAAAACGTCCCTCTCTGGTTGCGGAATTTTCCAGTCTTTGTAGTTGAGGTTCCTAACCTCGACTGCTAAGACGTCAACCCCCTTCTGACTGAACTTTGAGGACGATTTAAGTAGCGGATCCGCCTCCGCCCGCTTAACGCTCGTTCGATGTGAGGATAACGTGGTAGAGTGGAGTCCCTGACCCTCTCTGCCATTCGTGGAAAATCGGCTACCACCGGATCTTGAGGATTGCCCGGCTCGGTAACGATGTCGGCAGACTTGACCGCTCGCGCGAACAGATCGCGGAAACTGGCGAGGAATGTTTCGGACCCACGTTGCATGGCGTCGCCATCTTTGTTTGGTTGAGACGAACTTGGCTGGTCGTCTTCCACGCCCTGATCGTCTACTTCCTCAGGCAGTGAATCCTCGGGTTCCGCACCCGCCGAATAACATGCCACGGATTCACCAGGGAGAGATAGGATCTCATTGATCCAGTCCTCTCTAACTATCCCGGATGGTGGGATAGCCTCTGGCTCCGGAGGGATGCTAATGCTAGCCGCCGTCCCGTGACTGTAGCTAGGAAGCATCGGAGGGATGTTGCTAGCCTCCGCCCCATGGCTATAGCTAGGTAGCACCATGCTAGCCGCCTCGTTAGCAGGTGCGAAGGGATCTGCAAGTCCCCATCTTTGACGGTACAGGTATCTAATATACCAGTATATCACTAGATTACTTGCGTATTTGCAGTTTTCCTCTTAGTCCCAGCGAGAGAGAAACAGCCACCGACCGATCTCATTTAGTTGGAGATGGAAAGAGGAATAGCGCTTCCGGTGGGCGTGCTTGCCACCCAATGACTGCTGAGATAGGCTCCAGCATGCATCCCTGTGACTCTGAGAGCAGGA
This sequence comes from Lampris incognitus, assembly GCF_029633865.1. NCBI lineage: Eukaryota > Metazoa > Chordata > Actinopteri > Lampriformes > Lampridae > Lampris > Lampris incognitus. The sequence goes on from NC_079216.1 coordinate 41,021,894, forward strand.
TAAGTGGCTTGGATAATGGATGGATGGATGGACCTGGAAATCCAATGGTTAATCAACATCAAGAGACAAGCCTTTACCATCTGGCAGAATGACATCAACTGCCAAAATAAATGAGCTGCCCATGCAAGAGCAAAGTCAGCCATTCAAACTCAGGTCAGGCCAGGGAATTGAAGAACCAGTGGTGGATGAAGAAGGCCCTTGAGGTCCAGCACCTTGCAGATGTTGGGGATACCAGAGGCTTCTTTGATGCTACTAAAGCAGTCCCAGCCACCGCTGTCTAACCCCCCCCCCTTTGCTCCAAAGATGGGCACACACTGCTAACAGGCAACGAATCAATCAGAGAGGTGAAACGAGCACTACAAGAACCTTTTAAACCGGGACTCTAGCCCTGAGATAGATGCCCTCCAACAAGTCCCTTAACAACCCAAAGAGAAGGACATGTCAGCACCACCTAGTCTAAGAGAAGTCCAGGATGCCATCAGGAAGATGAAAATCAACAAGGCTTCTGGTCCTTATGGAATACCGGCAGACATACTGAGGGCAGGAGGACCTACACTTCTCAGACATATCCATGCACTTAAAATACTTAAAATATGGGAAAAGAGGAAATCCCTGTGCTATTTAGGGTCATGATCATTTTCTCTATCTTTAAGAAAGGGGGCAAAGTTGAGTGGGGAAACCAGATCTAGGCTCTTAAGGAGTGGTTGAGCAGCAAAATAGCAGACCAGAAACTGGGGCTACAAAAAGAAAAAGCTGTCAATTTAATGACAAAATAGTGTAAATTTACTTGAAACATGAAAACTATTCACAGATATGTGTCACACATTCATACATTTAGATATACTGAGACCCCTGGTTTGAATCCCTTTTTAATTGCAATTAGGTTGTTTTAGGGTCAGGTTTCTAATTAGTTTAGTCAATTATCTATTTTATATTTTCCAATTAAGATGAGACCGGTCTGTATTTTTCCTAGGATAATAGTCTATTTTATCAAGCGAGACCTATTTGTACCAGTTATTTTATCCTTTGAGTTAACTCTTTAGTTTCAGGTGAATCAGGTAAGTCTACACTCTAAAATCCCTTTTTCAGGTAAGTTGACCCTTTGAGATTAAACCTTGCAGGAAAAACCATTCAAATTCACCATTCAACTCAAAACATCAATATACAGTCAGTAACATTAACATCGAGAGACTATTTTGTACAGTGATGCAATAAAAAGATGCGCAATTCACCAATGGAATTGGACCATTCTACCCATCCTCGGCTCGATGGTGTCTTTGCTGTTACTACTGCAGTGGATGCCATGGCAGTAATTAGCCCCTTTACGAACAACAACAGCATTTTTGCAACTCATTATGACCGACAATCCATGAAAACAGTGTGAAAACACGCAAAATTCACAATATTTTGATTTTAGTTTCAATCGAACAGTAATGGCGGCGGTCCAGTGATGTCACGTTACGAATTACACATCACGAACGTCATTGGTACCTCTGTACGATCTCTGTTCTGTGGCCTTCTCTCCTCCAAAGCCAACATTGACATTGAAATACACAATTGTCTCAGTTGTGCCAGCCGGGCCTTATCAAGATTGAGTAAAAGGGTTTTGGAAAACCACAACCTTCAGGCCAGAACAAAAATTCTGGTGTACAAAGCAGTAGTGCTGCCCACAATACTGTATGGGTCAGAAACTTGGACCATGTATAGCAGGCACCTGAAAGCACTCAAGGCATACTAACAGCAATGCCTCAGGAAGATCTTTAAGGTCAGCTGGGAGTGTAAGTGCACCAACTTCAGCGTCCTCGAGGAGGCCATAACATGCCTGCTATAACTGTCACCATTGCACGACATGAGGTGAGATGGACTGGCCATGTCCTCCGCATGTCTGACTCTCACCTCCCAAAACAAATCCTTTATTCTCAGCTCATGACAGGACCTCCACTGTGCTGCTGAAAACAAGCATGGACTCAGAAAGGAGTGAGTTACCAGAAAGGCTCAAACCACATCCTCAACCACTTCTTCACACCCTTGCCCACATTGCTGCAAAATATGTGGCTCCTGGATCGGCCTCTACACCCACCTGAAGACCCACAAGGACCTAGAAGGAGGACAGTCATACTTGACCCTGAGTGACCGCCGATAATGATGATGATGTGTCTTCATACATATCCATCATGGACAAAGACACATACGCCATCTACCAACTGAGCTATTAAAGTTCTCACTCACATCATCATCACCACTCAAAGTTGTAATGTCAGATGTTTAGTTTTACAGAATGACACATATCTCTGTCTCAGACACACACCAGAAACACAAAGATATGAAGATTCACAAATGGATCAAGAAGGCTGTCACATAGCATTTAGACTTTTTGTCTGGCTTTGTTTCCCAACTCTGCCATTCATTTTCAGACCACAGAAACACAAAAGGTAAACAAAAGGGTAAAACACCCCAGGATCAACCAGTCACAAGATCAGTGTCAGAGTTATCTTCGGGGGGATGCACTAGACACTTCATCCGTGCTAACTGAGAAGTTTCACTGGGTTATTGGCATGAAGCTTTTTTTCCCTTCAATAACTTTATTTGAAGCTTTTTTGACTAAAATCTGTGAGGCTATTCTCCATTTCTAGTATGACAATAAATACCGGTAGAAACAGTTGCCTCATTCTACAATAAAAAAACAAATAAAGCACACAGTAGGCCTCATAGCCTATTTCAAATGAACCAAACAGTACATACATGCCCCGAAATGCGACTAGCAAATAGAATGTTCAGATTTTTTACTTGAACCATTCCATCCCTAGTGAGAGTGGTGCAGGAGAAGACTGGTTTAGTGCCCACTCTGGTCAGGAAGCTATAAGTGCCATCTCTGGGCAGGAAGAAAACACAAAAAGGGATTATTATAGCTCTGAGCAAGACAGCAACATGGATGACTGTCATACTAACAATTTACGTGAAGATTTGAGGGCACGGGCAGCAGCAACCAAAACACCTTTCAGCCATCTCTCCAGTCTTCTCTCTGTGCTTAGGAAGCACTTACCAAATGCCAATCTCCCAAAGATGGCCACGCACTCCTTTCAACTCCAACCAGCTCAGAGGTGCAATCAAAAACGGGGGGCTCCATGCACTATTTTGGAGTAGCTAATGGTATAAAGTCAAGGATAGAGGACAGTCCCACATTAAAGAGCATTCATACACTCCATCTGAAAATTAATGTTGATGGCATGCTGCTTTTCAAGAGCAGCAACAAATAATTTTGGCCCATATTGGCACTGATTGAGGGCGACCCCAACTGAATTCCTTTTGTTGTTGCACTTTACTGTGGATACTCTAAACCATTAGATGCAAATGAGTATCTCTCTGATTTTGTTGTGGAGATGGAAAGGATTGCATTTGACAGTGTTGTGTACCAGTCTAAAATATACAAAGTGGAAATATCTGCATTTGTCTGTGAAACACAAGCAAGAGCGTTTCTTAAGAATATAAAATCCTTAAGAATATAAAACTCCTACTATGGATGTGAGAAATGTGCTCAAGAAGGTGGTTTGTCCAACAATGGAATGAACTACCCAGAAACAAATGAAACCCCCAGAACAGATTAGAGCCCAACTAAACAATGACCATCACAGGGATGGTGAGACTGCTCTTATTAGAATTAACATCAGAACGGTCTCACAATTTGTCTTGGATTTCATGAATCTGGTATGTTTGAGAGTTATGAGGAAGCTCATATGGCTCTGAATGTGAGGCCCTCTTCCATCAAGGGTTGACAACCAGTCAATAACTGCCATCTCAGATAAACTGGTCCTACTTGAAAAAATAATTGGCCAAAGAATTTGGTAGAAAGGGAAAATCACTGAGAAATTGATTGCTCAGAAGGGACTGAATTTTTAACGTTTCTCCTCTAAACTGGTCCCATTGCGCTCAAAAACACACTGCCCATTGCTATGTACAACCACTTTCTCCTGCTGCATGTTTGGCATAGCCATTCTATGTAGTCCACAATTATCTGAACATGATTTTGATTATGCAGAGAAGCTTCTTACTGTTTTTGTCAAAAAATGTTCCGTCATTTATGAGGATTTTGGAGTTTTTAATGTCCATGGTTTGATTCACCTAGCAAATGATGTGAGAAAATGTGGCCCCTTGCCAAAAATTGCTGCCTTCCCATTTTGAGAACTACTATTTGTATCGATTGAAAAGAAAGATCAGAAAGCCAAACCAGCCATTGCAACAAATTGCAAAACAACTCACTGAACAAGCCCTAAACATCAACAGTGTCATTCAAAGTCAGTGTACAAGTGTCCATCAATGCACTGTCCAGTCTTGTGAAGGCCACTCTCCCACTATATGGGCAACAAATTCACGTTATCAGTTCACGATGGCAATAACACCATTTTGTGTGGTCACACCACACTCAAAATTGAACAAACACTTAAAGCAGATGGCTGGAGTTACTTTTTAGCCAGAAAACTGTTATATCATCAGCCATTTTTCACTTCCCTGGCGAACTGTCTTATTGTGGAAATTGCATGTGTTAAAGGTCTCTCTGCAGAAAGTGTAACTTTATCTGAGAACAACATGGATGCCAATGTTGTTGCAATGCCACAAAAACATAGATTTGTAACACACTATCTGATCCACACATACTTATGCACTTACTACTTATTCAATCATGAATCATCAGTTCAATCAATCGTAAACTACAATCAGTTCTCATTATGAAAGAGGTCATATCATGGTTTCTGGGTTTTTCTCCTTCCCTTTTTTTTGGATTGTTCCTTACCAATACACACTTCCTAATTCAAATCCACTATTCCTTGTAAGTTCAAGCCGTGTCTCCTCCAAAAAGCAAGCATGGTCAACAGAAAAGTGAATTCTTAGCTACAGTAGCCATTAGCCAGTCATTTTGTTGAAACCAACTCAAATTTAAGATTTTGTCATTTAATAATAATCCATACATCTATTATCTGAACCGCTTATCCTGCTCCCAGGGTCACGGGGATGCTGGAGCCTATTCCAGCAATCATTGGGCGGCAGGCGGGGGGACACCCTGGACAGGCCGCCAGGACGTAATAATAAATTAATCTTATATAGCACTTTTCTAACACTCAAAGTCGCTTTACAATAAATGAGGTGAAACAAGACAACAGATAAACATAGCACAAACATACAGGGGTGGATGGGAAGGGGGGGGCTATGAGAGGGAGAAGCAGCAGCCACACAACGCCAGCAGTACGCCAACTTAAACAGATACAAAAGGGCAAGAAAAACGAAAAAAACAACAGCACTGTGGACGTTGATTTTCTGTAGGGGTTTACTCCATCCATCCATCCATTATCTTAACCGCTTATCCTGCTCTCAGGGTCGCGGGGATGCTGGAGCCTATTCCAGTAGTCATTGGGCAGCAGGCAGGGAGACACCCTGGACAGGCTGCCAGACTATCACAGGGCCCGCCCACACACACACACACACACACACATTCATTCCTAGGGACAATTTAGTATGGCCAATTCACCTGACTTACATGTCTTTGGACTGTGGAAGGAAACCGGAGCCCCCGGAGGAAACCCACGCAGACACGGGGAGAACATGCAAACTCCACACAGAGGATGACCCGGGATGACCCACCAAGGTTGAACTGCCCCGGGGCCTGAACCCAGGACCTTCTTACTGTCCGGCGACCGCGCTAACCACTGCGCCACTGTGCCGCCCAGGGGTTTACTCCTGTAGCCTATTCCTCTCCCGAAGTAACCTCTAGGCAGTGGCACTTTTTAACCCATAGCCGGGGGTCACTTTTTGAAGAAATTCTTCAAAAAGTGACATTTGTCCTTTTGTGTTGTTTGAGCATCATTTGGACAATGTGTCCCCAGTCTTTTCACTTCTAATATTTCCTCCAAAGACATCAAAGAAAATTAATGATAAAGTAAATAATCGAACCTCATTCATGCTAACGCCCACAGTCACCTTCTCCTTCCCACTCTCACACAAGTAGCACCTTAGTGTACGTACGGTTACTCTGTACGCCCACTGTCATTGGTCAAAAGTCAGTGGCCTGAGGGGCTGAATGAATTTAGCCCAAATGATCATCACATCAAGGGTGTTGTGCCACGATGGCTGTCACTTGCTTACTACGAAGATGAATGGAAGCTGATGCTACTGTATTTGGAATGTAAAACATAAGCCCTTTAGATATATCCTGTCACTGTATTTTTCTTGTGACTATTTGGTTCTGTTCCTATTCTAGGTTCCACCAAAATTTAAAACAATCTGTTCTAAGGTTTTTTTAACAATAATTTCCTCATCTTTATTGTAAAAGATAGGGGAGGGCTTAGCCCTGTTAGCCCATTTATACCAGCCGTCCATGGAAAAAGATACTAGTCTCTCTTGGGATAGTTACTAGTCAGAAGCAAAGAGTTGATATCTGAACTGCAGAGCCCCATAGAATTCAGCTGCAAAAGAAATTGCAATCTTTACTAGTAAAAATAGAATAGTTATTAGTAACTAAAGAATAAGTACTAGTATCTAATGAAAAGTTACTAGTAAAACTCAAATAGATCCTAGTCACAATTGGATTAGTGACTAGTAACTTAAGAACAGGCGCCCCGACCAACCAGAGGAGGCGCTAGTGCAGCGACCAGAACACATACCCACATCTGGCTTCCCACCCACAGACATGGCCAATTGTGTCTGTAGGGACACCCAAATGGGGATTTGAACCGCTGATCCTCATGTTGGTAGGCAACGGAATATACCGCTCCGCCATCCAGATGCCCCTAAAAATGGAATTATGATATTGCCCTTCACAATTTGACCTATCTGATGTTTGTTATGTCTTTGTATAGGTATGTTAATCAATGGGTTCCTGTCATATAGCAATATCTAATCTGGCTGAAGGTCTCATTTACTTACATCAGTGATATACACTCTTACTAACTTACTTACTCCTCTTCATCCCTAATGGGTCATGAGGCTACAATGACATTTCTCCTCCACACTCAGTCCTTGGCAGCATGTTGTGCCCCCCCATCAGGTTAATCTTGGCTAGCTCTTCAGTCACCATTCAGCACCAGGTGGTTTTGGGTCTTCCAGGTTTTCTTTTCTCAGGTGGAGTCCATCACAAGGCAACTCCAGGGGTTTGATCCTGTTCCATCTTTAGCACATGTCGCAGCCATCTCAGAAATGTGTATGTGATTTCCTTTGTGATGCTCCAGCTGCCAGTTTATTGTCGCATTGGTGGTTGGATATTTTATTTGAATCAGAATCAGAATTACGATCAACTTTATTGGCCAAGTGTGCCTGTGTACATAAGGAATATGACTCCGGTTCACAGCAGCTTCTAGTACTTGCAGACATCACTCACGAAAAAGAAAACAAACAGCAAAGAAAAAAGAACAGAAGAAATAAATGGAGAAACAGGGAACAAGCCGAAAAAAGGAAGATGATCATCTTTGCTGGGATTCCATAGGGACTGCAGTATCTTCAGTAGCGTTTCTCTGCAAACACTGTCATAGGCCTTCCAGAAGTCAATTTAAGTTAAGGTGGAGCGATGTGCTCCATTCCAAGCACTGTTCTAAGAAGTTTTGCAGTGCAAAGATTTGGTCCATATACCCTCATCCCTTCCTGAAGCCTGCTTGCTCCTGTTAAACCCAGATGTCGATTGCTGTCTACATCCTGTTAAGAAGGATCGGGCAGAACACCTTGCAAGGAATAGACAGAAGAGTCATTCCTCAACAGTTGTCTCAGTTCTTGGTGTAACTTTTTTTTTTGTGGAGATTTTGACAATAAGACCGTTGGACAGTGTCAGTGATATAGAGGCATCCAAATTAAATTGAAACTGATAAATAATCAGTGGAAAAACTCCTCATAGCAGCTTTAAGTGTCCAAACAGGACGCATATGTAGGTTATATGTAAAATTAACTACTCAGTTAAATATTTGCAGCTAATACTAGGCCAATTTTCAATTACAAACCTAAGACAATGATTCCGTATCTTTCTGTTCACAACAAAGTCACATAGCAGTTGTGCTTTGCATCTATGACGCTGTGTTCTCTCCCCCCCCCCTTTCTCCCCAGTTGTACTTGGCCAATTACCCTATTTTCCGAGCCGTCCTGGTCGCTGCTCCACCCCCTCTGCTGATCCGGGGAGGGCTGCAGACTACCACATGCCTCCTCCAATACATGTGGAGTCGCCAGCCACTTCTTTTCACCTGACAGTGAGGAGTTTGACCAGGGGGACGTAGCGCGTGGCAGGATTGCGCTATTCCCCTAAGTTCCCCCTCCCCCCCAAACAGGCACCCCGACCGACCAGAGGAGGCGCTAGTGCAGCGACCAGGACACATACCCACATTCGGCTTCCCACCCGCAGACACGGCCAATTGTGTCTGTAGGGACGCCCTATCAAGCAGGAGGTATCACGGGGATTCGAACCAGTGATCCCCATGTTGGAAGGCAACAGAATAGACCACTACGTCACATGGACTCCCTGACAGTGTGGTCTTATTAGTGATATTCATTATTTTCCTGTGTGTACACTTCGAAGGATGAACCCTACCATGCCTCGGCTTACAGGGGCGCGGCCACGTGGGGGCCGGGGGGGGGCATGGTCCCCATTGGTCAGAGCACGGTCCCTCCGCTGGCCCCCCCGCCCTCCTTCCCCTGTCAAATGGAAGCTCAAATATATGCATTATTATTATTAGCCTATTATTATTAAGTCTTGTCCTTTGCCACTAAAGTTATGAGCCCAATGGGCTATTTTTAAGGGACCACCCACTGAGCCGCACATAACGTTCAGTGTATCAACAGCTTGGGACACAGCGCGACACTCAAGCGCAGGCACTCTGACAAGCACTTGGAAGCTAGGATACCTTACCAAGGCAACAGGTGAGTTAGTGGTACATGGTACTTGAAATAATTCTTGAAACGATAAGGTTATATAAAGTTATTTCCACACTTAATTTAATGTGCTAGAATGTGTCGACATTGTGGAAATTGAGCAGAGTGAGCTGAGTTTAGTTGGGCTGCAGTTAGCTTTGCAAGCTTGAAAGATAGCTAACCCCTGACTAGCAAGCTAACGGTGAATTTCCAGGTGATATCATGTACAATAGCACATACTGTCGTTAATTTACACTTCATTAATGTTATGTAAAACATTTCTTTAAAGATGACACAATGAAAAGAGGGAGAGAGGAAAATTGATGCATTTTTTGCCAGCACCAGAAGTGAGGCAACAAGTACAGCAGAAAATGATAGGGGAGCAGAGAAAACGTCTCATGTTAACGAGAGAGATAAAGAAGTGTCAGCTGCAGACAAAGAAACGGAAGGAGCAAGTGGAGGCTTTACTACAGATGCAGAAAGGGAAGGAGCCAGTGAGATGTCATCTACAGACACAGAAGGGTCAGGAGCAAGACACCCATTATTAGCAGAGAGAGCGCATGAGGAGGAGGAGAGTGAGTCTGGAAGAGAGCACATGTAGCCAGAGATGAATGAAGGCACACATGATAGAGGTTGTCCTCCAGGTACGTGCTTATCAGAGTAGCCTAAGCTGTGCAGTGTTCAAATCATTGATCTGGATCACATGTGTCAAACTCAAGGCCCAAATTATTTTTCCATAAATTCCATGATATTATATACCGATACATCACATACTACATCTGGAGAGGGGAAGAAAAACATGCACAATTTAAGCCAGGTTTTTTTTTTTTTTACTTGGCCCTAGACTTGGACCCAGTTTTTAATCTTGGCCCAATGCTTGTTTGAGTTTGACACCCCTGATCTGGATGGTTTTTAAGACGTCTATGGTGCAAATATCTAAAAGTTGATGTGTGTTTCAAGAGCACTTCACAATGGGAAATTAAACCAAGCAGTGGTATAACATAGGCCATTTAACTATAATAAAAGTGTATGTTTAATCAATCTGTAAAATGTTAATGATTGCATGTTTAATCTTGAAAAAACAATATAAAACAAAATCTAATTGAAAGTGGGTAGCATTTATGTTAATAATTGATACTACTGGAATTCTTTGGTGTTCTACAGACATTCACCCCAGGGGTGAAGCTCCAGCGCAACCTCAACTTAAGCATTTCCCCAAGACACTCCAGGGATACCGAAACAGGAGCTTCAAGAGTGAGTACACCCCTGGTTAGAATAATGCATAAGTGCAGACTCTGCCTTCTGTTATGCTTGCAGACATTTCAGTTTACCTGGCCAGGTACAGTCAACATTTACTTCAGGTTCAGGTTTCAAAAACTGGAAGAAATATACTTATACAGCTGCACATAAGAATGCTATGCTAGCATGGAAAGATTATCAAATGGCAGAAAAAATTCAGGAATCTCTAATGGGACAATTAAACAAAGAGTACAACAGAATTGTAGAAGAGAACAAAACAGGGGGTACATCAAAACTCTTGCTGAAGTGGTTCTTCATTGTGCAACTGAGAACGTTGCTCTGCAAGGGCATTGTGAATCTGTGGACTCAAGCAGGAAAGGGAACTTCTTGGGTATGTTGAATATCATAGCAAAGCATGACCAAATGGTTTTGAAAAAAATCGATGGTCCCAGAAATGCAAAATATACAAGCCCTGACATACAAAATGAGATTTTGTCATGCTTAGCAGAGATGGTGTGCACATCAATAATAAAAGAGTTCAAAGAAAGTGATGCTTTTAGCATACTTGTGCATGAGACGAAAGACAAAAAAAAAAAATGGAACAAATGTCTTTTGTTTTGAGATACTATTACAATGGTGAGATCCATGAACGTTTTTTGCAGTTTGAGCAAGCAGAGAAGCTAGATGCAAAGAGCTTGAAAAAAAAATTATTCACCTTTTGGAAAGGTATGGTCTAGAATACAAAACCTCGTCATACACTTGTAGGGCTAGCGTATGATGGGGCTGCTGTTATGAGTGGGAAACATAGTGGTGTGCAGGCACGGATCAAGGAGGTAGCAAAGATGGCTTTCTATGTACACTGTAATGCCCATTGCCTCAATCTGGTGCTTGTGGACACAGTGAAAGGAATACCAGAGGCTGAATGCTTCTTTTCCTTACTGCAAAAGCTGTACATCTTCATGTCTGGATCGGCAGTGCATCCCAGATGGTTACAGGTGCAACGGGACATGTACCCAGGTGCACCCAGAGAGTTGCAAGTGTTGAGTGACACACGGTGGGCTTCCAGATATTATGCCTGCCATAATTTGTGGGATAGATTGCCAGCTGTAGTGAGAGTGCTTGAGGAACTGGGTGATGAGAACAGTGGTGACAGGTCAATAGGTGCCAGGGGCCTTTTGCCGCAAATTGATCTGCAATTCATTGTATTTCTTGCCATATTTAAGAAACTTTTGGGAGATGCAAAATTACTGTCAGAGTTGCGCTACTCTTCGTCACTTGATTTGGCCAGAGCAGTAGATCTTGTGGAGGCACTAATTAGTACTTTTGAATCTTATAAGAGTTAGCAGGTGTTTGATGATTTGTGGAACACTTTTTTGGATGTTGCTAAGCAATGTGATGCCTGTACAGACACTGCTCCAAAACGAAAGAGAACACTTAGTTCAAAGCTAGAGACACACCATGTTCTGTCTACTGTGGGCAGCCACGCAACAGACAATAGCAAAGACTATTTCAGGACAGGAATCTTCTACCAGGTTTTGGACAGGGTGCTCAGTGAGCTCAGAGACAGATTTTCACCTCAGAATTGTGACATAACGATTGGGATACAAGCTTTGCATCCTAACAGCAAAACATTTTGTGACAGGGATAGCCTATTTGCATTTGCCAAGATATATGATTGTGACCTTGAAGACCTACATGAGCTCTACGAAGTCAAGAGTTTTAGAGCGAAAGGTCCAACAAGGGATGCAGAGGCCATCTACAATTGTAGACTTGGCAGGTTTTATCGAACCATACAAGGAAGTTTTCCATGCTTTCTTCAGGCTTTGCAAAATTGCGCTGGCAATACCTGTCAGCACAGCTGCCTGTGAGCGCAGCTTTTCCTGCCTGAAGCTCATTAAAATCTACCTCAGAACTACCATGGGAGAGGATAGGCTCAGTGATCTCGGGGTGTTGGCATAGAGTACAGGAGGCAGTGACTTTAAATTTAGACGAGTTTGTGGATAAGTTTGCAAGAAATCACCACAACCGGAGAATACAGCTGTTGTAAACTGTGTTGTAACTGAGGTTAAAGGTTGTATCAGCGATAGCTGCTGGATATTGTGTTTGTTAATGTTTGTGTTTATGTTCAAATAATTTTATATTTTACCTGAGGACCCAGCAACAAGACATGCAAGAGAAACAGGCAGCTCACCCCTACATTCAGTATTATTTGAAAAAAAAAATCTACACAATGTTTTGTTGTTGTCATGTGGAGCTAGGCCTACCTGTCTCAAATGTTTTGAGTGCAGTTTATGGTGCCTGGGCTGCGTAAAACGACCAGATTTTTCTTTTTACAGCACATGAAGGGAATGTAGAGCTAGCAGATCATGAGGAGATATTAGATGAACATTATAAAAAGTGTGACGCGTTTACAAGACGCCCAGGATTGCTGATACAACCTTTAAACTGGACTGACTCTGTCTGTGAACTATTTGGGTTTATGTGAGGTGAAGTAGAGAGTGTAAATGTCATATCTGCTTACTGCACCTGTATGTCTATGGGCTTTTTGGAAAGGTGTGGATGAAAGTGAAATTCTTGGTACCTAAATTTGTGTGTGTGTGTCTCTGTGTCTGTGTCTGTCTGTGTGTGTCTGTGTATGCGTGCGTGTTATAAACTGTGTAGTGTACCATTTTGAGCATTTTGAGTTCGAATTGTTTGAATTTGAGTTGAATTTTGAGTTTTAGTTTGAACTGAATGCTGTTTATCACAAATAAATGGAAATCAAGTATCAAGGAGTTTTATTTGTCACATACGTAGAAATACTAATGTTAAACATGTAGTGACATTGCATTTTTGGATGTTCAACTTTTCCTGTGCAGTGGTGAAAGAAAGAAAGATCAAGAAAGAATTTAATGAGGAGTAAAAAGTGCAGTGTGTGTAAATCCAAGTGGAAAAGCAAGAGTGTGTAAGTGCATCATGGCAAGTCCAAGTGATGTAGTTTATTTAGTTGTGTGTGTTCAGGATATGGAAATGTTGGCTTCATTGTGTACATTTTCCCTTCATGCGCTTGAAATTGCAATTGAGATACTAAATGACATTTCTGTCTTCGGTCATTACACTTTACAACACTTAAACCATACCCATTGCATTAACACCCGTGCATGGGACATGTAGATTAGATGAATGATACCATTCCATACCCTTTGGCTATACACAATCCATGGCATTGTTAAAAGGGCTATCATAAACTTTGAAAATAGTTTTAAAATAATAGTTTTGACAAGTGCCACCCTAATTAAATGGCTGGCCCCAGCTGGCCCCCCCAGTAAAAAAAGTCCTAGCTACGCCCCTGTCGGCTTAGCTTGATTAACCAGATCTCTAGCCCGACACACAGCGCTGACAGCAATGAATGGCTATTCCAAGCCCTTGAAAAATAATAATGGATAATGACTTAAGAATAAGGTGAAAGGATAGTGGCTAAATGATGATAAGTGGATGGCATCACACGTCGAAATTACTTTTCCGAAGGCTCTTGATATGAGTGGCTACGCAAACCAAAAATGCAAGACAAAAGGTGTTGATTGGTTTAACAGTCTTCAGAATGATGGTAAAGTCAGAAAGAATGGCAGTCATCGCGGTAAGGAGAGGCAGAATAACAAAAAGGTATGACTGAGAGTGGGTTATAAATCACATTACCTTTACACCTGTTTACTCTATATAAACCATGAGCTGAGTAAGGATGAGGGAATGGTATTTATTATGTAATTTGCCATCTTTTGTAACTATATACCTAGTCGAAGGTAAATTATGTAAATTTAGAAAAAAATAAGACTTGAACCTGCAGATAGATACTAGATAGATAGATAGATAGATAGATAGATAGATAGATAGATAGATAGATAGATAGATAGATAGATAGATAGATAGATAGATAGATAGATAGATAGATAGATAGATTACCACTATGTCCATACTGTGTCCCTATTTTCAAATACTAATGGGGATGTTTTGTGTGTTATAGAGGTACCCTAATGCACAGTTTAAGGTGAGGGATACGGTATTCTTTCTGCACGAAATTCTCTAAATTGCACAATTAACCTGATCATGACATGTCGTGACTCCGCATAGTTCTGGGCCAAACAGCTTTGGAAAAAGAAAAAAAAAAGATAAGAAGCATATCCTTATCTTATAAGAGTTTGCTCCACTGGATAATCACAAAGCACCCGCAAGCAGAGCGCAATAATTAGATCAATTTAGCCAGTGGGTAATCAGATGCAGAAAGAACCAACTGACAAAGCTTCCTTTCAGCTTGTAAAATGAAGGGGGCCAAATGGACCGGGAGCTCACATTGTGCTGATAGACGGGCAGCTTAATCTGAATTCATTTGTGGTTACCCCACCTCCATCGCAAACACACACACACACACACACACACACACACACACACACACACACACACACACACACACACACACACATATGCATAAATTAATACAGGGTTTCTTAGCAAAAACGATGCACAGCAGCAGGCAAGTAAACTTCTGTTGTACTAGACTAGACAAATAAAACGGATATAACCCATATAACCCTTTAAAAAAGCACTAATCCACCGATTACCTCACACTTGAGTCAATTCCCTCTTTCATTTATTCTCTTTTGCTGCTGTTATTATCCTCAGCAAGTCTCTTAAATGACACATCCCTCAATTTCTCATCCTCTCTCGCCCTATGTGACCCTGTTTGTTGTCGTTTCTCAGTCTCTGTGTCTCCCTCTTCTTCTTTCACATACAGTATGTGCAGAGGGAGGCGCACATGCACAGAGATGATGCATTCATACAAGCAGACAGGTATTATTAAAGCATATCAGAAACAGCTGGCGGCCCTCAAGTGCCTCAAGGCTGCCATCGATCTGTCTCCTTTCTTTTAATGCAGGATATCAGGACTGGGCTAAAGGGAACGTCATTACCGCTCAAAACACGAACTGTGCACTCAAGATAACGCGCCCATTTCATTCTCTGACATCTGTTACTGAATTATAGCAGCGCCTTTCTAAGAGAGACCTTCAACAATTTAGGAATTATGTAACGTGCTCCATTTGCCAAAGCTGGATCTTTTACTTGACACCTTCCACTTAACATGTTGCCTTTTGATGCCTCTCAGCGTGTAAAGAACGAGTGGAGCAGGAGCTCTCCATGGTCCAGAACTATTTCCGGCCGAACGGCTGCCCCAGGCCAAACCAACCAGAAACGCACTACGGAAGTATGAGATGGTGCTATCCATGCGGCCTTGGCGCTGGCTACGCAGAGTGAACTGGCACCGGTTAAGATCTCTCCAGAACAACACTCTGAACACTGCACTTGCCAGAAACAATAGAAATCATTGCATGTCTTGTTCAGTTCATTGCTGTAATTTGACTCAATTTCTAAAAAAAAAAAAAAAAAAAAAACCCCAACAAAACAAAACAAAAAAAAACGTGGTGGTAAGATATGTGAGTATTTTTTGTTTTTTGCTTCAAAGTTACAGTGTCTGTTCTGGGTTCAGTGCAATACTTTATAAATGGAGTTTTGTTCAAAATATGTTATCACTCTAGCACATGGCATTTTATGCACTTTTGTCCAAAAACGCAGACTCACCACTTTCCCCTGAAAAAGGTCACAAAACTCACAGGGTGCCTAAGCCCAACACAAGAAAAAAATGCTTTAGGAGCAAATGTATTCAGCGCATTGATGAGAGTAGTTTGTGAATCAGATCAAACTTTTGCAAGTGAGTCTTTTTTTTTTCTTCCTAATTGCGGTTTCTCAATATTGGGAATGGGTGCATATATATATATATATATATATATATATATATACACAGTGCATCCGTAAAGTATTCACACCCCTTCACTTTCCCCACATTTTGTTACGTTACAGCCTTATTCCAAAATTGATTAAATTCCTTTTTTTCTCATCAATCTACACACAATACCCCATAATGATAAAGTGAAAAAGGTTTTGTAGAAATGTTTGCAGATTTATTAAAAATAAAAAACTGAAATATTGCATGTACATAAGTATTCACACCCTTTACTCAGTACTTGGTTGAGGCACCCTTGGCAGCGATTACAGCCTCAAGTCTTCTTGGGTATGAAGCTACAACCTTGGCACACCTATATTTGGGGTATTTCTCCCATTCTTCTCTGCAGATCCTCTCGAGCTCTGTAAGGTTAGATGGGGAGAGTCGCTGCACAGCTATTTTCAGGTCTTTCCAGAGATGTTCAATGGGGTTCAAGTCTGGGCTCTGGCTGGGCCACTCAAGGACATTCACAGATTTGTACCGAAGCCACTCCTTCATTGTCTTGGCTGTGTGCTTAGGGTCGTTGTCATGTTGAAAGGTAAACCTTCGCCCCAGTCTGAGGTCCTGAGTGCTCTGGAGCAGGTTTTCATCAAGGATCTCTCTGTACTTTGCTCCGATCATCTTTCCCTCGATCCTGACCAGTCTCCCAGTTCCTGCCGCTGAAAAACATCCCCACAGCATGATGCTGCCACCACCATGCTTCACTGTAGGGATGGTATTAGCAAGGTGATGAGAGGTGCCTGGTTTGCTCCAGACGTGACGTTTGGCATTCAGGCCAAAGAATTCAATCTTGGTTTCATCAGACCAGATAATCTTGTTTCTCATGGTCTGAGAGTCCTTTAGGTGCTTTCTGGCAAACTCCAAGCGGGCTGTCATGTGCCTTTTACTGAGCAGAGGCTTCCGTCTGGCCACTCCATCATAAAGGCCTGATTGGTGGAGTGCTGCAGAGATGGTTGTCCTTCTGGAAGGTTCTCCCATCTCCACAGAGGAACGCTGGAGCTCTGTCAGAGTGACCATCGTGTTCTTGGTCACCTCCCTGACCAAGGCCCTTCTCCCCCGATTGCTCAGTTTGGCTGGGTGGCCAGCTCTAGGAAGAGTCCTGGTGGATCCAAACTTCTTCCATTTACGAATGATGGAGACCACTGTGCTCTTCGGGACCTTCAAAGCTGTAGAATTATTTTTGTACCCTTCCCCAGATCTGTGCCTCGATACAATCCTGTCTCGGAGGTCCACAGACAATTCCTTTGACTTCATGGCTTGGTTTCTGCTCTGACATGCACTGTCAACAATGGGACCTTATATAGACCGGCGTGTGCCTTTCCAAATCATGTCCAATCAATTGAATTTACTACAGGTGGACTCCAATCAAGATGTAGAAACATCTCAAGGATGATCAGTGGAAACAGGATGAACCTGAGCTCAATTTTGAGTGTCATAGCAAAGGGTGTGAATACTTATGTACATGCAGTATTTCAGTTTTTTATTTTTAATAAATTTGCAAAAATTTCTACAAAACCTTTTTCACTTTGTCATTATGGGGTATTGTGTGTAGATTGATGAGAAAAAAAGGAATTTAATCCATTTTGGAATAAGGCTGTAACATAACAAATGTGGGGAAAGTGAAGGGGTGTGAATACTTTCCGGATGCACTGTATGTGTGTGTGTGTGTGCACACGCATATATTGGTGTGTGATATGTTTTTTTTTTTTTTTTTTTTTGTATGACTTTGTGTGTGCATTTTTCAAGTGAGGTCTTAACCACGGTTTTTCTATTGGGTAGGTCACAGCCACATAGCTGAGAGCTGGGGAGAGCTTAAAATATATCATCTTGATCAGACATCATGTTCATTGAAGGCGAATGGTCCAGTCTTTGAATAATGTATTTGGCTTTTAATTAATTTCCTCTAGTACCTTTTTACGGTGTAATGGAATATAACAACCATATTTAAAATTTCAGTGTTTGGTGGTTGCTAATCTTACTGATGTTTTTAAAAATGCATACATCTGGAGGCTGCAGCTTGCCTGTTTCTGTTACGATCTGTAAAATAAAATTAAAAAAAAACGTGAAAAAGTGGATATAGCACATTCATTTTATGGGTAGGGTGGGTGGATGGGGTTAATATAAGGAGGAAGGAGAGAAAGAAAAGAGAAGGATTTTAGGAATGCAAAAAAACAAACAATTCACTAGTTGAACAAATTGTACAAAAGGATACCAATACTATAATTAAAAACACATTCTACTGTAAGCACAAGTACAGTAACTTGCTGCCAATAACTAACTGTGACTTTCGCAGCAGATTTTCTTTACAGTACATTCCTCTACTCTCAAACATGGCAATATATGTTTGATAGTACAGTAATACATATGGCACTGTAAATATATAACACAGTACTCTACCGGTGAAGTCAATTACACTCGCGTCACATGTCCAAAGTGAAAATAACAGTGGAAATGAACAACGATACCAGCAACCGGTGAGAGAGAGACGACCTCCGAGAGTTTTCACATATGATCAGCTGGGTAATCCCAGTTGTTACAGTACTGGACTCCCAAGTAACACCATGTACTTGTACTCGCCAGCATCTTATGGAGCTATGTAAGCGACAACTGCATGGATGACTCTGGTACAGCACTTTAACTACCAGCCTGCTGTTGCACCAGGGTACTAAATGCAGAGTACACACACCATACACTCTATGGACTGTTGGACAAGCCGAGTACAACCACACATACACACACTACACACTCTATGGACTGTTGGACAAGCCAAGTGCAAACACATATACACACACCACACACTCATGATGGACTGTTGAAACAGCTGAGTGCTGACATATACACCATACACTCATGATGGACTGTTGAAACAGCTGAGTGCTGACATATACACACACACACTACACATACTCATGGACTTTTGATTAAGCCAAGTGCTCTCATACAAACCCTTGCAAGGATGATCTGGTAGCATTATATGCACTGGGTACTTGTTTTAAACATTGATAACCTGCTTCCTGGGATGTCGAGGACGACATCTATGTTGAAGGGGAGTGTGTAATGGTTATGAAGTTGCTGTGTTTTCTGCTAATCTGTTGTTGATTACTAATGCCTGGTTCAGACCTGTGGGGGGATGGGGTGTTGCCTGCGGTCGGCCATTACAATATCGGACTTGGCTGCAGCAACCTCGTGTCCATGTGTTGTTTCTTTCTATCTCCCCTTACAGGGGCGTAACACTCGCCACTAGCTGCTAATAATTTATGTATGAGCTTAGCAGATGAACTATATTTTCGGTTTATATTACTTGAGATTTTCCTCGGCAGTACTGGTTTGTGAGCCAGGTTTGTGTGCCAATGCACTTTATTTTTAAGAAATTGCATATATGCAATAAAATGAAAAGTTTGATTACCTGTAGATGTTTCGTTCAATTTAACATAAACTAACTCAGGTAAATTAATCATTTAATGTAAAATAATGAAAAGACACAAAACATACATTTTGATTTAGGCTATTATTTTTAACGTATTCAGTGCCTGTTCGGTTAAAGTGTTAGAAAATAGTTATTCTACTGGAGAATGTGATGTGACTGTAATGTCCTACAGGACTTGTGTGATTTAGGGGCTATATTATTAAATTTCAATTGACTTGTAGGTCACCAGCTACCTTTTAGTTGTTGATGCGGATTCTTGTAAAAATGGCAGATTTTCCATCAGACATTTTGACTCTCACATTCTAAACACATTACTGGTCCCTTGCAAAGCACACCTTCAATGGGGTTTACATGGGTCTTTTAGATACATAGAAACATCTTAAAATGTCTGTTTCTACCATGCCATCGACTGAGAAGCTGAGAGACAAAGGATGTATATCCGTACAGTTAGAGGCAATCATGTAAAAATTGAAAAAAAAATCTTTAGAGGCAATCATGTAAAGACTCTTCTTTGTGAAGTTACAATGAAAAAGCCTGACAGGTTTGACCTTAGTAAACTAGAAATTAATTAAAAAAAAGTTTTCTTAAACTGACGGTCAAAGACGTTCCAAGGATGATGGATGAAGGAAAAGAACAGAAGGAGCAAGAGCAGGGCAAAGACTCAAAAGTGACTATAGTGTTACTCTAGTAATATTCAGCTTGGTTTACAAAAGCATGTGATGAATTGCACTTAAACTGTTTTGATTATGCCGTTTAACAACTTGTGTTAAAATTTATACTGTGATGTGACAGCGAATACAATTTGGATGCTGCAAGGTGCATGTGAGTAAGCTTTATCTGCACAGTTTAATGTTCGCTTGATGGCTGGGAGAGCTGGCACTCGATAGGCTGGGAGAGCTTGGTCTGCTGCGTCCTGTGGGCCCAGGGACCATGGCCCTGCCTGGAGCTGTGCCGGAAGAGGTAACACCGAGGGCAGTCTGACAGGACGCAGAAGCAGGGCAGGCTAAGATAACTGCTAGTCCATGCAGACCGGCGGTTCCAATAACACCGAGGGCGGTCTTGCAGCAGCCTTGCCTAGCCTTGACTGTGTTTTTAGTGTCATCGTGGGGAGTGCAGGGAGGTGTGTCGAAGGTGTCTGGTTGGGAGAGCTGGTGTTGGCTTGGCTGGGGGAGCCTGGTCTGCTGCGTCCGGTGGGCCCAGGGACCACAGCCCTGCCTGGAGCTTTGCCCGAGGAGGAAACACTGAGGGCGTCTGACAGGATGCGGAAGCGGGGCAGGCTAAGCTAATGGCTAGCCCATGTCGGCCGGCAGTTCTGACAGTCATCCTGGCGTTCGCTCTCTTGAACAGTGAATTTTTCTCTTTTTTTTTATATGTTGGATATATGTGTTTTTGTAGTTTGGATGTGTTCTTGTAGTTTGGATATGTGTTTTTGTCTTTGTGTTGCTCTGCTGTGGGCTGGGGGAAATGACCTTTCGTTTCATTTCATGTGTGCAGGTGCATGGAATCTACTACTACTACTACTACTACTACTACTACTTTCAGCTGCTCCCGTTAGGGGTCACCACAGCGGATCATCCATTTCCATCTCTTCCTGTCCTCTACATCTTCCTCTGTCACACCTGCCACCTGCATGTCTTCCCTCACCACATCCATAAACCTCCTCGTTGGCCTTCCTCTTTCCCTCTTCCCTGGCAGCTCCATATTCTGCATCCTTCTCCCAATAACCAGCATCTCTTCTCCGCAGGTGCATGGGATGAAATGACAAGTAAATGTTCCTGATTCCTGATTAAGTACACTCTTTGCCATTCACATTGCTTGGCCTAAAACTACCCATTGTATAACACAAGTTTAAATTCATCTTTTTCTCATGAAAATTGCAACACAGCTGCTCTATTTCTGAAGTGGGTTTATTTACATCCTGGGCATAAAGCAAAATGTGAAACAGAGGAAAAACAATGGCTGCCCCAAGGCCAAGATTTTATGACTGTCAGCTTGAATTAGACCCCCTCCCTCCATTCTTCTTTTGCAAAGCGAGAGATTTTCCGATATCTCAGGCAGAGAGAACACAAGAGAGAGAGGTGATTTGTGTTTTCTTTGTCACCTTTTTAAACTTTGGAAAATATAGTGCATACGCATTCACTCCAGCAAGATGGACAACACATTTTTTATACACACACAAAACACAAAATTATGCACACATAAATATGAGCACGTGCTCACATGCCCTAACAGACAAGCATAATAATCCTGTGCACATATAACATGTGTGCCCATATTCTCTCACAGCTGACTGTATAATCCCACTTTTATCTCAGACAGCTGACAAGAGTTTGTTCATGCAGCTCATACGGGATAACACCCAAAATATTGATTCACTTTTCAGCTCCGTTTGACTGTGTTTTTTTCCCCATCTCTATCAGGACCTATTGGCAAAACAGCCATGGGATTCACTGCCTCTTCCTCCCTTCAGAATGACGGGGAGATTGAGAGCAGCTCAGTACTCCAGTAATCCCGGCAGCAGGCTGATGGGATAAGTATTCACTTCACATCACCGTCCCTGAATGTTCTTGTCTACCTTCACTCACGGCACTCACTGCTCTCCCACTGACAGGCAAGTGTGTATGATCGCCCCACCGCTGAAGGAAGCAGTGGGATCTGTCCAGAGAATGAATGACAGGACAGAGACAGAGAGGGAAAGAGAGAAGAGAGAAGGAGAACGAAGAGATAGAGGAGATGGGGCAATAACGCTCATGTGGGTGCGGGTACATGTGTTGAACTTGGACCCCAAATGAATAATAAAACATTGCCATATGTTGTGTCTTCCTGGCAGGGTCACCAACAGTGACATTATGGCACTGCACTGCCAGAGTTCCTGGGACCACATCCAATAACCACTTCTGTGCAGACCCCGCCATTCCCTCCGCTTCCAGAGATCACTGTAGTAAATTCACTGAATCCAATTAAGTCTCTGCATTCCATCAGCCCAGGAACCGTTGCTGCAGAGCAGATGGAACTGAGCTTCAGGTGCACAGGATCTGTTCTGGGGTGTGTCAGAGTAACTAACAAAGGGGATAGGGAATTATGGGGAAGCGGTGGAGGAGGACAGAGTGATTATCAGGCAAATGTCTTTATGTGTGCTGATGTGGACTCACACAAGTGCATGCCTGAATGTGCAAGAGGACAGAGAAGTTGTGGGGACTGATACCAACTCTCCGGCAGCATGGTGGCAAGTGTCTCTGTTTAACAGAGCAGTAATCTGGCAGGTTTTGATGGCAGAAGCAGGATTCAACCACGAGCTACTCACCATGGCAACCTCGCGTATATAGCTTCTCTGTAAGCCTGTAATTAACCATGGCTTTAATATCACAGCACCTCTGATTTTTCATAGAGGACGCTGGTGTAAATGTGCAGGTTTGTGTGAGTGAGCGCACACACGTGTGTTTTTAAGCTGAATGCAGCTACCTCCGTGCATACTAAAAACTGAGTTTGTGTTAACATATGCATGCATGACTGTTTGAGTGCCCCAAAAAAGAAAAGAAAAAAAAACCAGGGAAACGCTACTTATATGAATAACCATTTCACAGTGGGAGGAACCTCTATTACCAAAACAATGACGTACTCAAGCACACACACAGACACACACACAAGCCTTTAAGTGTTCCCAGAATTTCTAAGCAGTCCCCTTTCAAGCTAAATCACTAGAGTAATCAGAACAATAATAAATGCTATTAGCAGAGCACAAAAAGTGGAAAAAAAATCAAAAACATTTTCAATTAGCAATCTTATCATCCCACTCTGGTTCTGGTGTCACTACAATGCCGTCATAATGGACATAGAGTACACTGGTGCTCCAGCCAGGCATCTGCCTCCACAGAGCATTACCTCTCCAAACAAAAGGCTGGCTCGGTGGATGTAAAACGTTCTCTAATTAGTGCCTTTGGGTTACTTCCTATTGTTCCATTGATTGGTCATTGTTTTGAACATAATGTGGCAAATAACACGTTTGCATGTGCATATGAATTGCTATGGGAAGATTAAATTTGCCGATAAATCTAGACTTGATTAAGATGACAATCACTTTGGGATGTCCTGTGCTACATATAGCTGGACAGTTGGCAAATGCTTAAGATCAGCAAAGATTGTGATCTGAACATGGTGAACTGTTCAGGTTACCTCCCTGTTTAAATGTATGTTGTTCAAATATTTGTTGAGATGACGTTTTTTCTGGTGAGTTTACAAAAGGAAGACACAATATGCATTTTTACCAGAGAGAGGATAAGACCCCTCATCAGCTCCATATCAAGGGTCACAGTTAACTGGTCGGATCTGTGAACAGAAGAATGCAGAAGCTAATAAACACAATTTTCTTCCCCATATAATTTTCTTAACAGCATGTTAAACATCACTAAGTGGAACCTTGCAGTCTTGCTCTCCCTAAATCTAGTAATGGATCGCTCATGGTGATCTCCATTAGCCTGTCTTCACAATTAATGGTGAGAAACTGAGAAACATAGCATGCTAGGTGTCCCACTCTCCCGAGTGCAGGCACCCTCCCTACGAAGATTGCAGATCAAAAGACTAATGGTGTTATAAATTAATGCATTCTACATGTAATTTGCAATGTTTAAACATTAAATCTTGTGGTCAGTGGCCCTTCCTCTGGTGCTTTCTGCACAGGCGAAGCACAGTTGGGTCACGTGGCTCAGGTCCTAGGTTGTTCCGGTGGCATCTGGACACTGCTTGGCGTCCTCCTCATCATATTCTTCATATATCTTATAATTCCATTATAATTATGTTATCCTCTTTCAATGTTGTATTCTGTAAATTGTGTAAACACAACATCCATTGCAGGTTGTCCATCTTGGGAGAGAGATCCCTCCTCTGTTGCTCTCCCTGAGGTTTCTTCCTATTTTTTTCTCCCTGTTAAAAGGTTTTTTTTTTCTTTTCAGAGAGTTGTTCATTATCCGATGCGAGGGTCTAAGGACAGGATGTTGTACTGCGGTAAAGCCAATGGAGGCAAATTTGTAATTTGTGATAATGGGCTATACAAATAGAATAGACTTGACTTGACAGTCTGGCTTGACTTTGACTTGACTTTGCTATCTAATGGCAAAAAAATTAGAATACTCAAATCTATTCTAAATCTAGCTCATCTAGTTACTTGTATATTTATTCTGCCCCCCTTTTTGCATCAAGACAATAAGCATTAGGCCTATATAGACCTACCGCTTAAAGTTGAAATCCCTAAGATTTTGCACAATTTTCTCCTTTTGAAATGTGATGACGATGTGGTGATTCTGTAACATTCTATTACAGTAGAACAGTGTTCCACTATAGTTCAACGAAGTAGCCAGACCTGTTGCATTTGATTTTATTGGACTACAAACAAGATGGAGCAGCCATAGTAACTCACATGCCACCAGCTCACCAGTAAATAGTCTACACCTTGTTAATCCACAATCCTTGGAGCAGAGATAACGCAGACAGTCTAAACTTCATCAAACTACATCACCGTATTGTTCTACAGTTATGTTGTTTATCTGACAGAAGAATTGCCACATCGGCAGATACGTTTCAAGTTGATTTATAATTTATTAATGGAGAAATGTTACAGATTGCAGCTTTAACACGTTTAATCATACTGGTGAAAGGGCGCGGCATGGTGGCGCAGTGGTTAGCGCAGTTGCCTCACAACAAAAAGCTCCTGGGTTTGAACCTCGGGACTGTCCAACCTTGGGGGTCATCCTGGGTCATCCTCTGTGTAGAGTTTGCATGTTCTCCCCCGGTCTGCATGGGTTTCATCCGGGTGTTCTGGTTTCCAATGACATGTAGGTCAGGTGAATCGGCCATACTAAATTTTCCCTAGGTGTGAATGTGTCGGCCCTGTGATGGAACGGCGGCCTGTCCAGGGTGTCTCTCCACCTGCTGCTCAATGACTGCTGGGATGGGCTCCCGCGACCCTAGTTAGGATAAGCAGCTTGGATAATGGATGGTGAAAGGGGAATTTGTGTGTATTAATCAATTGTAATCTCTTTAATAAGTAGCAGAGCTTGATATTAAGGTTTTCATAATTTGACTATGTCTACTTTTTAAGGAATTAAATGTTTGATCTGTAGATATAGTCTTCATCATGGAATGGACATACATTTGTGGTGGGCTGTCCAGTTCTTTTTATTGACTTGGTAAATTCGAGTCAGGAAGTGGAAATGTAAATAAAACTTTAAGATTTTCAAGTTTCTGATTGCAGTACTGTTCAATCCATCTGACTCATGCAGTGAATTCAATGATCCAGTGGAGGGCTAGCTCAATCACTGTTAGATTCAAGTATAACTGGCTGCAGCCTGCGTTTAATCCCACCCACTGTTTGATTTGATTGGTTTAAATGTTGACTTTGGGCATGGTTGAATGGCAATTTGGGCGGGGTTAAACATCGAGTTCATTGGTTTGGACTTGGGTTTGGGCGGGGTTAAACAGGTTGGGGTAAGGGACGAGTGGGTGGGTTGGTGGGATTACATCGACGTTGAACCGCGCCCCATTCTGCAGGCTGCAGCCAGGTACTCCTCATTACATTAGCAAAATAGTTATTTATTAATAGCTTACTGAAACACCGAAACACTGTAAAAATCAGCAATAGATCATTATGAAATTTCCCTTTTTGTTGCAAGCAGAATGACTTAACTTCAGTTTTTCATTTGGATTTGACGTCATCAAAGAAATATTCATGTATTCTTGATTCCTGCGTCAACCACTTTCTCAAGGTCTTTCTGTTGGCTTCTGAAGGAAAGTTTCTTCCAAGAGGAAAGTCCACAGAGCTCCAAGTTAGCTGCAGTATGCTAGCTCCAAGTTAGTTCCACCCATTGCAGTGCCTCGCCTCCGAGTTAGCATGTATCGGCTGATCCTCTCGACATGTTTTTGACAGTGTAGAGAAGGACAGAAATTATTAATGCAGCAACCTGTCAAAACAAAATGACAGCTAATGCATACTTTATTTCCCCCTTTTCACTCCTTTCTTTTATCTCTCCTTCTTTATATCCTCTCTATATCTCACTCACAACCCCCCCCCACACACACACACACACCATGGCTGTCATGGCATGCCTGTGACATTCACAGATAAAAAAAAAAAGAACAATGCGTTCAGAAATATTTACAGATATAAATGGTATTTATTTTCATTGCAATCAATTTTAGTGTAGTGTAGTTACTGCAATCATTTTTTAATGAAGTGTAGTGTAGTGGAAACACATATCTAAAATGGCAAGTAAATATAGTCCAGAGCCAGAGAGGAAGCACGAGAATCAGCCATCAATATCTTATTCCGTGCAAGGATCACATCAAAGAGCAATGGCTCTCTCGACAGTTCTCTCCCTCACAATCCATCTCTCTCTCTCTCTCTCCTACTCACACTGAAACACACACACACCATCGTCCTAAGAGAAAAGAGTACAATCGGTTTACAAAAATATACTCCTTGTGATGGCACTGGCATATCATAATCATTTGTAAATGTTGTGAAAAAAATATATATGTAAAAAGTAGCAATAAAATATAACTTATCAAGAGGATGGTGGGCAGGTAATACTGCCTGACTCGGTGAGGCTAGCCATTGACCTATATATCAAAATAACAGACAAAGTGGTCAACAACTGGCATTTTCCTGACAACTCCAACTGTGGTCTTCCTAATTCTTTAATATGCCAAACTTGAAAATCTTTATTTCCCCATTGTGTCAAGTTTTCCATATGCATCAATCGGTTGGTCTTATCGAATGTTGTAGGTTTTTTTTTAAAAATTTTTGTAGCAGTGTGTGTGCGCTGTGGAGTCCAATTCAATGTGGGCTTTGCACACGGCCTAAGGTAGCATCAAGGACTTGTTGGGGGTGTTCATGAGAAATGATGTGCAATGGTTGTATAAATTCGTCTTGAACTTATCGATAATATATTTGTTAATACTACCGAATTACAGCCCATAAATGACTGATATGGGCAGGGCCGTTTCTGAACATTTTGGGACCCTAAGTGATATCTTACAGTGCCCCCTCCTCGACCCAAATCACTGACATTTTAACCCTTAACAGATGCAATTTGCATCCAAATTCACATCCCTTCATCTCTTCTTAATTGCTCACGGAGTGTTCATCACAGCGAGATAGAGCACACATCAAATGCAACAAAACAACTTGAGCTTTCCAACAATGCTAGTTGCCTGTCTATTCGACAAAGTGTTGGCGAGAAAAATCATTTTGAATTTACATCAAATTTAATCATAGTTAAAAGCTACATACAGCTCTGCATCCAACTCCACAATCTTGTTTGAATTACTCATGAACTTGTCATTGCCTAGATAAGGAACACATACCGCAAGAAAGAGCAAAACCGAAGCTTTGTAATGATGCTAGTCACATATTTCTACATACCGAAGTAATTACGTTATGAAGACAGATCAAATTTTCTAATTTCTTCACCCATTTTCACACTCCTGCCTCTCGGTTGAATAAGTCACAAATTCCCTGTCACTTCACAGCGTACTACATGTGAAAATAAACAGCGGAACCTTTCTGATGATGCTACTTGTTTCTCGGTGCAACAAAAGATGTTGAGTAATCCAGTAGTGAAATTACAGCAAGTTTCTACATTGTCTCCAACATAAGGCTGACATTATATCACATTTTGTATGAAAAATAAACACAGAATAATGCATTTGCTTTCCATTGCAATGATTCAAAAGTTGTGGTCAAAAGATGAGTGCAGGTCACCCGTGTGCAAGTAGGCTCATGTGCAAATAGGCACAGGTGCAACCACTGGTCATCTCAAGTCACTTCAGGCTAGTCATACCACATTCATGGTTCTGATACTGCCGGATTCGAGACAATCTCCCCTACATAATTATGAAAATATATCTCTACTGACAGCAATTTATGGTGAGATATAAGTAAAAACATAACAATTTCACTGACTTTTCCTTTGTCTTCTTTCAGCTCAGCCTTAGAGATAAGGTGAGGAGCTCAGACATCCGTAGGGAGCTCAGAGTAGAGCCGCTGCTACGTTGTGTCAAAAGGAGCCAGTTGAGGTGGTTCGGGCATTTGATTAGGATACCTCCTGGGTGCCTTCTTTTTGGAGGTTTTCCAGGCACGTCCCACTGGGAGGGGACTCCAGGGTAGACCCAAAACTCGCTGGAGGGACTACATGTCCAATCTGGCCTGGGAATGCCTTGGGATTCCCCAGGAGGAGCTGGAGGGCGGTGCTGGGGAGAGAGACGTCTGGAGTGTTATACTTAGCTTGCTGACACCGCGACCCGACCCCGGAGAAGTGGCTGATGGTGAGATGAGATGAGATCTTCTTTCAGTTTGTTCCCCGTTTCTCAGGGGTCACCAAAGTGGATTTTATAGTTTCCATCAGTACCCTGTGAGGGCACAGCACCAATGGTGGCCGTTGTTAACCTGGGCCTTGACTGATCCGGTATTGAGCCTCGACCGATCTGGTATGGTCTTGTTAATCCGCACATTGATTTGGCAAAATTTTATGTCGGATGCCCTTCCTGACACAACCACTAACCCTATATGGATGGGGGCACAGGTAAAGCGCTGGATGCCATCCCAGTATTCATGGACTTGCACCCATGCCTGTCGCCGCTACACAATTATGAAAAGATATCTCTACTGCCAGCAATTTATGGTGAGATATGTATATGCAAAAACATAACAATTTCACTGACTACATTTTTTCCTTCATATAAAGGCTAAAATAAAAAAATAAAAAAATCTGCTATCATATCAAATGATGGAAGATCTGGATAGCCTAGACTGTTCTAAAAAAATAAAAAAAAAACCAAAAAACAAAACAAGATACACCATGAATGGCTAGCCCTTCATCAGACAGAGATTGAGACAGGGGATAGTGGGTATGTGGAAACATATGTGGACAGAGTGCTTTCAGTGACTATACATGATATGCAAGCAATAACACTTAAGGACATTAAACAGGCAATGACTGAGGATGAAACACTCAAACAGTTGAAGACAAGTGTGGAGACAGGAAAATGGTCAAACCCAGTCCCGGAGGAATTGCAGCCATATTACAACAGATGTGCAGGAGAATTAAGTACACACGAAGGACTTATACTGAGAGGACACCGGATTGTGTTACCAAAAGCAATGGTGAAACAAGCGCTGAGAATCGCACACGAGACACACCAAGGAGTGGTACATCCAAAACAATATCTGAGGAGCAAGTTCTATTGGCCTAGCATGGACTTAGATGTTGAGAGACTGATTAGAAACTGTTCCGCCTGTGCGCTCAACCAGCTGCTACACAGAGATCAACCCCTCCACTACTTGAACTACCACCCAGGCCTTGGACAAAAATAGGTACTGATCTAGTAGGTCCTATCCAGAACAACTACATATTGACTGTAATAGAGTATTACACTTCATTTCCAGAGGCAGTTGTTATATCGGACATATCTTCAGCCACTGTCATTACAGAATTGACCAAGATATTTGCACGATTTGGATACCCCCTAGAGGCCATTACAGATAATGGCAAGCAGTTCGTATGACAGCTTTTTGAGTCATTCCTTAGATCATGTGGAATCAAACACATTCGTGCATCATCCTACTATCCAAAGTCGAATGGCAAGATCAAGAGATTTCACAGGTATCTGAAGAAAGACCAGAGCAGCCAAATGTGAAAGAAAGACATGGAAAGAGGAACTTCCAAAGATCCTAATGGCATATCGCTCAACGCCACACAAAGCGTCAGGAGAAACACCAGCCATTCTGATGTTTGGATGAGACATCTGCCCAAAGTTTCCAGACCTGAAGAAGGAAGGTGATAAACCAAAAGAAAGGGAGAAAACAAAAGACATCAGAAACCATCACAGAGAATACAAAACAAAAATGAAGCAGTATGCTGATCAGACAAGCCGAGCAAAGGCACACAACTCCAAAGTTGGTGACATAGTGTAGAGCCAGCATGGAGAATGGAAAGCTAGATTCCTTATTCAGAGACACTCGCTATGTGCTGCTGAGAAACACAGCAGACAACTCATTCAAACTGGTCAACACAGAAGATGGATCAAAGGTCAGCAGGAATGTCAAACATCTTCGCCACACTCCTGTGGTCATGGATTTTGATGTTTCAGAGCCAGCACAGGCTCAAATGGACACTGAAGCTTTGGACATGCAATGTGCTCAGAGCACTCCAGCAGTCGAAATCCCACCTGAACCCGACTCGACACCTGTTCCTGAAAAGCAGGTTGTCACTACCAAAAGTGGCAGGGTTATCAGAAAGCCAGTACATTATAGAGACACTTAGAAAAAAAAGGCATTAGCCTACTCTTTGTTATTTTTATGTTCAACTGAAAATATGGATGATTTCATTTGATGATTTGACAGGACATTCAGAAACGTTATTGAAGTTTTGTTTATGATTTGAAGAATGTGAAAAAAACAATGTTGTAAACAAGTTATATTTGTTATGTGACAACACTAAATTGTGTTAGACAGTCATCTGATTTATGTTAGAACAAATAGAAAGAAACCTTTAATGTCAAATTAAGACTTTAATTCTAAACAAGGGGAGGGATGTAGTAAGCTGATTAGATAGAGTTGATGAGATATCGCGAGAACAGGAGAACTGAGAACGACAGGGAACTGAGATGGTAGATCAAAAGTGAATGCTCTGATCTGAACTGGAATATATGTTATTAGAGCAAGTTAAAAGAACCAAGGACTACTTCTTTAAACAACACAACAATTCTAATGCAATATAAAAACAATAAATAACTTTTAACTAGAACATGTTCAAGAATATCAAAGAGGCCAAATCCACATTCCAGCCCAATAGTTTTGAAGGCTTTAGGCTTGGAAAAAAATTAGAGTTGGTTGTTCATTACAGGAAGTCCCCAGGTTACGAATGAGTTCCAGTTTCGAGTCTGTTTGTAAGTCGAATTTGTATGCAAGTCGGAAGTTACGTACAGTTCACATCTAGCATCAATTAGTCAAATTTTTGTCTTAGTATATATTTTACCTAAAACATAAATATAATAGTGCAGTAATAATAACAAATGTAACTACAGTACAGTATTTATAATTGAGAGAGAGAATGTGTGTATAGGTATAAAAAAAAATTAAAGAAACTTTCTTACATTTCAAACTCCCCACCTGCCACTGTCCCAGGAGCGGGTGGCGACCGGCGGATGCCAGCTGTTTGACGCCAGAAATGAGAGCCCGCTTGGGGCTCGCCTCCCCGCCTCACCTAACCCTAACCCCAACCCCGCCTCACCTAACCCCAACAATTGTTATTGTTCATGTCTAAAAGTGAACCTTACGCTATTAGCTTGAGTTTAGGACTTTTGTCTTGACACCTGACTTAAGTTTACAATAAAACTTTTTCAAAGAGAATTCCATTAATGCTAAATGAGTCTGTGAGGTGCTCCAAACTGACCTCTGCCATGGATATCAGCTCTGTTGCAAGTTTCAACTCTAAAACAGGACTCTATGTGGATCTCGCTCTGGTTCAGCATCAACCCATAAGCACTGCTTCTGGCAACAAATGATAATTCTCTGCAACACCGAGAGCCCCCGCTGACGCTGGCCGCTGTTACCTAGTTCATAACAATTATCAGACTCCTCTTGTGACTGATTCTTATCCTGCAGTGCATGGTTAGTTCTGTAATTGGTGCTAGTGAGCTTTTCATCTGCGTAGCAGGAGATCATATCCTCCTGGGCAAGAGCAAGACACACTTGAACATAGCCTGGCATGGAAGCCACACACACACACACACACACACACACACACACACACTGTGCATGAACGCATTGAACTTACTCATGTTTTTGGTGAACGTTGAACTTAACCTAACTATTTTTAACTAATGAATGCAAACGTGAGCGTCGTGAGTGTTTTATGGCACGCAGCATGGCTGGTACAACTGGCAATTCAGATGCCGCTACCAGTTCTGAAGCCAGAAAGAGTTTTATGAACGAATTAGTAGATTCAAAAGGAAGAAATGTGTCCCATTTTTATGCAAATTGTGCACCAGGTCTGAAAAAAAACCCAAAACAAGTCAGAACACCAGCCACATCAGCAACGAATTTGAAATGATACAGGTAGTTAGTTGAAGCATCCGACCATCAGAGCAGCTCCTTAAAAAAAAAAAAAACAGAAGAAATGAACGAGAGCTAGTTCATTAGGATATTGAGCTATACAAATCAAATTGACCTGACTGTGAACTGAGTTCAAAATTCGAAATTGTTAAGTATGAACGTGAACTAGCTCATTTTAATCAGTGTGAACTGAACTTTGTGCTAGCTCTTGTGAAGTGGAAACTTGCACCAACACTGCACACACACACACACGCACACACGGCAGACGCAGCAACATCAGCATAAAATCCAGTTGTACACCCAACAAAAACTATACCCAATAAACAATAATATTGAAGTGGGCAAAAGGCTACTACAGTCTGAAATTGTAAACTAGCTTACGTTTGATGATTACAGCAGGAGACGACAGGGCTTGGTGTGGGTGGTGACTTGAGAATGATGCCTGAACTTGATTCTCTTCCTCCTGGTCCTCACGTCTTTTTGTGACAAACTTACAAAACCTGCTTTGTTATGCCATGATTTTTATCTTAACCTACATTAAGTGCAGCTAGCTAGTGGAAAGAAGGCTTCCTCTGTGCAATGTGCGGGCTGTAGTACACCGAGTTAAAGAGGAGGGGCTGCTCACAATCTGGCGTTTGCGAAATGCACTGCGACTCAAAAAATCTGACCTATCATCATCATATGGTAAACAAGAAACAAGAATTGCTTTATTTCTACTGGTCGCGTAGTCAGATAATTGAAACAGTGAATGCCTGAATATTAGTTTCTACGTTTGTTACATGAATGTTTTTCATAGTTGAGAAGAAAAAAAATTCAAAATTTCTTTACTTGAGAATACAACACACTCTTTGCAGAGATTTGGCAGCTGATCTGCGAGGTTTTATTTCTGTCATTCTCTTTTTTGTCAGATTGAAAATGATAGTCTGAAAACGAGACTCAGACCTAGGAACTGACTGACTCAGAAACGAGTCACAGTCTCTTGAGTTTAACCAATGAAATCCCTTAGTTCCAACGGTAACGGTTTCCAATGGCTTGATTTGCTGTCAATCAATATATGGCCGAGCATGCGTAGCCCAGGCCCTCCAATATTATGGCTGCAGACCGCAAACTGGATATTCCAAGTACCCAAGGCCCATGTGCAGCAACAGTTCATAGATGCAAGCACTTGTAAAAATTTGAATTTCAGACTTTGGCTGAGTGTCAACGAGAGATCTGTACTTTTTTCACTTCAGTGTATTTTGTTTTCCATAGAAAGATTCTTCACCCAGTGCAGGGGCGTAGCCTCTTTTTAGAGCCTACAATGTGAACTCCCCTCATCCTCCTGGGTCCGAAATTAACACTCGCCACCCGCCAAATCCCAGTAGATTTTCTGATGGGCGAGTAAATCTCAGAAGTCTACCCGCCACATGGCGAGTAACAACAAAAATGAAATCCAACCACTTAACCCGCGCCCTCTCTCTCTCTCTCTCTCTCTCTCTCTCTCTCTCTCTCTCTCTCTCTCTCTCTCTCTCTCTCTCTCTCTCTCTCTCTCTCTCTCTCTCTCTCTCTCTCTCTCCTTAGCAACAGCAATAACATAGCAACAACAATAACAGAAATTAACCAACCAAAGTGCATTAGAACAATAACATAGCAACAACAATAACAGAAACTAACCAATCAAAGTGCATTAGAATGTTGCTAGACGCTACCGGCGGGTAACATTACGCACACACTCGAGAGGAACAACGACAGCAGCATCCGTCAAACTCGGTACTAGCCTACTCTATTCTTTTAACTAACATTAGCGAGCAACACCGGTTACGTGGCGAGGGGCCGTGCCTATAGTCCCCGGGTCCTATATTACCCTTTCGGAAAAAAGGGTCCCATATTCCCCGTTTTCCCCTAAAAAGGTCCTATAATCCCCGTTGCAATAGACACCGGGGAACATAGAACCCTCTTTTGGAAAAAGGGTCCTATATTCACAGACCGTGATAATGAGTTGCTCCGTCTGTCGCCAGTATGCCAAAAACCGTAGCAATTAATTTGTCATCGGTAACAAGATAATGAAGGTAGAAAACATCAAGGAACATGAGACCTCCAGATGTCACATTACCTGGATGAATGCCTCTCGGGCTCAGTCGGAGCCTGTCCTCACAACATCCTCCGTAAAGGTGCTAATAGCCATGTCCGAGCAGACCAGCATGAAAATGCAGAACATGTTTAGGACTGTGCATGCAATTGGCAAGAAGGCGAGACTACTCTCCGACTTCGAATGGATGTTCGAGTAAGTGAATTTAGTTGTCTCAAAAAATCCTTATACAGCGTAAACAAAGTGCTGACTGTAGCTAACGTTAGCCAGCTAGACTAGTATGTGACACCTAGCTTGCACTACCGTTAGCTGTGTGCTAGCCTCAACACCAGGAAACAGGTTAAAACTGACTTGCGCGGTGGTGTAGCGGTCTAGGCATCGGCTTTATGTCGATGCAGTTGCCTACTGGGGACCGGGGTTCGCGCCCCGGTCTCGTTGGATCCGACTATGACCGGACTCGGTGAAGCAGCAATACTTGACCTTTCGCAAAGTCCCCCCCCCTTAGTTACTGTTGCTATGCCCTTCAAGCATTTCAGAATCATCCACGAAGTAGCCGGAAAACACCAAAACATGAAGGACGAAATCAGGAGAGAAAATAAGTGATGTATTTTGGAGTAATTCATCCTTAATATCATCCCGTGAAAGGCAGCAGGGGTTACAGTATGCAGGAGGGATACATTCAGAATATTAAAAGTAAAACTGAGTTGCGTGGACTCCGGGCTACCGGGTGCGACTGTAATTGAGCGTAAAGCTTACCGGTCGCAATCAAAGAATGAGAAACCCCATCAACTAATTCTGAAGCACATTGTGGACCAATTGTGCTCTTGCACTGTAGGGTAAGTTAATATTTCAGCTAGTATTGGTATATTTTTAATAATCCATTGTCAACATCACCGTATTATAGTGTTGATTTTGGCCAAGGTTTCCCATGGCGTTCTATTATCGCGGCTTTTTCGGGGGTTCTGTATGGGCTCTTGGGGGTCGCAGGGCGGCCAGGGATATGCCCCGGGGCCGGGGGAACCGCCCCATGATTTTTTTTTTAACCTTCGGACCAGAACCGGTATTTTCAGCAAAATAAGGCAAACGAGATGGCCCCGCGGGCGGGGTGACTTTTCCGAACGGCCGGTCCCCACCTGGAGCTCACAGAGGGGGAGAAACATTTAAAATAGGCCGGATATGAGGAGGTCAGACTGGCCAGAGACCATCCCAGCCGACCCTCCCCGTGGGTCTTTATGCTCTGAAATGAAAGGTGGAACCTGGCTAACCTGTGACTAGCATAACAAAGTTATGTTAGTGGGCTAGCTATCATTAGCTATCATTAAATTAGGTATCTCTGGCCACAGCCTAAGCTGGTTACGTAATGTGATTTTGTTAGTCAGTAATACGTTGATATGTTGATAATGGTAATAATCATTGTGTGGGTAAAAGTAACAGTAATAATACGTTAGCTGTATTAGCTATCAATAATAGCTAGTAGCAAGCTTAGCTTGGAGCAGACGGGTATTTTTGTTGATTTTGGATGGATTAAGCTGGCTGTTAGAAGACTAGACTTATACTTTATGTCTATCTATGCGCAGATGAAGTGGATTATTAAACCGTTATAAAGAATCGTACTGACTACCGAACTTCTGCTGGGGGGAAAAATGCAGCCTCCGTTTATTCGGTCGTTTTGGGAGAAGAAGAAAAATGAACAGCGTCTCAGTGACGTAATCAATCCGCGCATGCAAGCGCAACACCGCCCACTTGTGGACAAACAAAGTCGTAAACAAAATAATAGTACACAGTAACACATAGTCATACAAATACTGGTGTCATATCTCAACACTCCCACTTATGAATCATGTGCTTACTGTATACCTTTTCATATTCATAGAACAAATGAAAATAAACTTGGTATAACCCATACCACTCACATTTCACACACCAAACATTGCCTTAGCAAATGTCTTCAGTTTTACCTTGGATGCGGGCTTCGTCATTACACCCGCAACCATTTCGTCTGTAGGGCAATACACCAATGACATCTTTTCCTTTGACTCCTTGGAGTACACACAATGGTCTGATTGGTTTTGTGTAAAACCATCACCTGTCAAACACTCGTGTAACAGTAAGTTCCAATTGCGGCCAGACTGCTTGAGGCCGTAGATTGACTTATCTAGTTTACACACTAGTTTTTCTCCCTTCTCGATATAACCCTCAGGTTGTTCTATGTATATGTCATAGTCTATGGGGGCATGAAGATAGGCCGTCTTTGCATCCATCTGGTGTAAAATCAAGTCATATTGAGCCGCCTTCTGTAGAAGCACTCGAACACTTGTTAGGTTGGCTGTCGGTGAAAATGTCTCCCCATAATCCACCCCAGCTCTCTGGCTATATCCCTTTGCTACAAATCTAGCCTTGTACTTGTCGTGTCCGTCTATATCTGTCTTTATCGCATACACCCACCTTCCTCCCACTGTTTTCTTGCCCTCTGGCAATTTCGTAAGGGTGAATGTTTTGTTGTCTCTTAGAGACTCCATTTCCTCGTCCATTGCCCTGGACCACTTTTCTGATTCTGGCGATTCCATGGCCTCTTTAAAGGTCAGAGGGACACCGCACACTGCCCTGTATGCATAATCTATAGTAGTGAGTGAGCTGTCATCACTGTCGCTCTGACTATAGTCAATCAGGTATCTCGGAGGGTTGTGTTCCCTTTGGGGGTACCTCCCACTGGCTGAGGCTTGTGACGTCACCCTTCGGTGCTCCTCGTCATCATCCTCGGGTGCTGACTGTGTACCGTCAGTCTGTACATTTTTCTGTACTCTAGGCTGAGTTGCAGCTGTCTCAACAGACTTTCTCTCTCTTACCCAGTCTTCTGGGTGCAGACCTGGTGTCTGAGTCTCATTTTCACTAGTTGCCTTGTGTACAAACTTAACTAGTCTGTGTTTCTGTACTTTCTCTTGGTCAGGGTAGTAGACTAGGTAGGCCGGGCTGTTCTTGTCGTGTCCTACAAAACGCCCCCTCTCACATCTAGAATCTAACTTTCCCTTGTCCTGCTGGTAAGCATAACATTCTGTCCCAAACTTTTGCATTCTAGCCATGTTGCACTTTTTTCCTGTCATTGCCGTGTATGGCGTAGTGCCTGTGTGCTTGTTGAAGCATCTGTTTCTGGTGTGGGCTGCCTCCTGTATAGCATAATGCTAGAGGCTCTTTAGTAGACCACTATCTATTAGCATACACCTTGCCATCTTGAATAGTGTGCGTCCTTCTCTCTCTGCAATGCCATTTTGATGGGGAGAGTATGGGTAGGACGTCTCATGTCTTATTTTGTTCTGTCTCAACAGGGTTTGAAACTCCTTGCCTGTAAACTCAGTTCCATTATCCGACCTTATGCATTTCACTGTCCCATAGGGAGGCTACATCTGCCAGAAATTTCTCAGTCGCTTTCACTGTGTCACTCTTTGTTTTTAAGAAATAAACACACACAGCCCTTGTGCACACATCTGTAAATGATTGCATGTACCTGAAACCATTAATGGACTCGTTTGCCACAGGACCGGCTAAATCAGTGTTTACCAACTCCAGTGGTGTCTTGGCTTTGTCTGTAGATTTCCTGTTCCTGTTTTGGGTAAACTTCCCTTCTATGCGTACTGCACACTCTTTGTCAGGTTAACACACTTTACCCTTTATATGCATACCATCAGTGATATCCTGTAGCTTTATGATATCATCATAGTTGCAGTGGCCCATTATCTCATGCCAAGTTTCTATATCATGGCTCACATGGCACTTTTCAACAACACATTTAGTTTGCAAATAGTACATTTTCCCCTGTACAAAAATGTCAAACCTGGTACCATCCGGTAACATCAGGGCATCTCTGCCCTCTTTGAAGAACACACTGGCTCCGTGTGCTGTCGCAGACTTCACAGAGAAGAGCTCTTGGGGGTACGATGGAATATATAGTGCGTTCCGCAGTGTCACTCTACACCGTCGCCCCTCACTGTCGAGCAGACATACCGTAGCATCTCCCCTGCCCTGCACCACACCAAAGGTGCGCTTACCGTCCACCAGCTCCATACAGTGTTTCTCTGGCTCGAACGAGCTGTCAAAGCTTTTGAACTTCTTCTTATCATTGACTATGTGGGAAGAAGCCCCACAGTCCACAATCAATCCTGGTTTGAACTGTTGCCGTCGTCCTGGTCCTGCTGAGCTGGTCTCTCCAGCCTGCACTCTGAAGATGTATTTCTCTTCTTCCGCAGCATTCCCCGGTCCCTGACCTTGACCTGCTCCGTGACCACCATCGCCGCTGCCACCTTGCTCGCGTGCACACCTGGCTCCATCAGCGCGGTCCTTCTTCTTGCACACTTTGTCCGTGTGACCCTTGACCCAGCAGAAGCTGCACCACACGCTGCGTGAACAGTCCGATTTCCAATGGCCTTTGTCACCACATCGCCAGCACACCGTTTGTTCATCATCTCCCTCACAGCGTTTCACTGGCTTTTTCATAGGCGCTGCGTGGGCCTTCATCACCCTCTCTGACGTCTCGTCCAATGCTGTAGCATTAGCTACATCTTCAGCCGCCTCAAAGTTTCTCAATTTGGCCTTAAATTGTCCCAATGTCAACTCACTGTCGCCATGTGAGTGAATGGCTTATATCTCTCGGGTAACCCCCTCATCACCATGGCCATCATTAGTCCCTCACTCGGTGCTTCTCCCGCCCCTTTGAGAGCCGTAATGATAATAATGTATTCGGTTATCGTTTCATTATCAGCTTTCTTTAGCCCAGTCAATGTTACATACAGAGTGATAATCCGGGGTCTGCCCTTACCAATGTAATGTTCCCGCAACACCCGTAGACTCTCTCTACCTTTGTTCTTCGTTTCTCTGAAGATCAGTCCCAAGCTTGTGTTGTCCAATAAAGGCGCCAATGCGCAGTAGGCGTCCGCGTTCCGCTCCTCGTCTAGGGCCTGCTCTTCCGCTGTCGAAGGTCCCACGGGCTTGGTAAGAATGGTGGTTTTCAGCCCCACACCATGCATGCAACAGAGCATTCGCTCTTCCCACAGTTCATACTCATCGGCCTGTCCGTTGAATGTGGGCCACCTGCTCTTCTTCCGCTCCATCTCCCTAGGTAGCGTTAGCTTAGCGTTCCGTTAGCTTCCCGATAGCCTCTCTCGATGCTAACTAGCTTCACACTTGCTAACTTGCTACTCCGTGCTAACCTGCGCGCATCCCGCCATCAGAGGTTATCACACTTCGTGTACTTCTTCTATCAAACTACTAAATAATCCAACGTTATCTGGGCCCATAACCTGTTAGAAGACTAGACTAATACTGTATGTCTATCTCTGCGCAGATGAAGTGGATTATTAAACCGTTATAAAGAATCGTACTGACTACCGAACTTCTGCTGGAGGGAAAAATTCAGCCTCCGTTTATTCGGTCGTTTTGGGAGAAGAAGAAAAATAAACAGCGTCTCAGTGACGTAATCAATCCGCGCATGCAAGCGCAACACCGCCCACTTGTGGACAAACAAAGTCGTAAACAAAATAATAGTACACAGTAACACATAGTCATACAAATACACTGGTGTCATATCTCAGCACTGGCCATGGGGGTCTGCTATACTGCGAAATCTATTGCCGACATTGCGCTTTTTGCGTTCTGGGTTTCGGGAAGGGAAAGAAAATTACACCCCCTCCAAACTTCTCAGATATCTAGTGTCCGATTTGCAGATCCCATAGGCACACCGTTTCAGCATTTTGCTGTGTGTTTGAAAGCTTGACGGACCTCCCTCACATAGAAACCGTTGCTAAGGTAGGATCGGACAAGCACCGTTCTGGGGTTGGTACTTTGCGAAAAGTCAATTGGCAGCGCGGTCTTCGGGAGGGGGGCGGAGTCGGCTTGTGTTCGCCACATGAATGCGTCCCTGTGTGTGTCGGAAAAAGCAGTAATTCGGCCTGGATTCGGTGGAGAGGCGTCTCCTCTGAGACTGCCGGCCGGAGATATGCAGTTGGCGAACGCATGCAGTATGGGGGTGGGTGTTTGAACTAAAATAGGGACCGATTGGCCACTAAATTGGGAGAAAAGGGGAAAAATCAGAAATACATTTATAGGAAAAAAAAACTGACTGGCAGTCCAACCTCAACTCAGACACACTCGGATCTACTGATGGTGCAGCTGTCATCTCCCGAGATCAGGGAGTATGACCCAACCAGTGCTGTTGATCTGTGGCACCAAGACTGTCAGGAGCAGGAGGCCAGACGTCATGGATGGTGCAAAGAGAATGGCTGCTGTAGAGTGAGAAGTAGTCTGGGACTAGGGACGGGCATGTGGAGCACTTGAGTAGTTATAATAATACTGCAAATAAAACATGAAATCATACTTGTAACATTTTATCTTTTAACCACTGACTAATTTTACATAAAAATATTTTTGCTTCAGATCTGCTCTTGTCACATTTTTAAAAGCTTTTATTGAACACAATACCTTATTCTCTCATTGATATGTACTGAAAATGTATGTATGGCACAAAAAAGGCTACTGATTATTTTTGGCTGGTAAAAAATATGCTTGGCCGGTAGATTTTTTCATCTACCAGTCCCCTTGGCCGGTAAGCCAAAAAGCTATTTTCGGACCCTCCAACTTGACAGAAATTCAACTTTTTCTTGAAGTGCACAGTTCATCAGTGTCTCCTCTAGTTCCACCAACCAATAAGAATGAAGGAGGGATGGGACTGGAGAGGAAACGAAAACTCGATCTTCTTTGTCACAGCAGAACGGAGAAACAAAAACAAAGACTCAAAAGAATCGATAACTTGTGTTGATAACAGGAGAGACCTTGTTTATTTGACATTTTTTAAATATTTGTTTTTGTATTTATCTAATTACATTGTACAGCTACTGAGCATCCTCTCCCAGCACTTAGTACATGCTTTTCACAAGCTTTCCCACAATTAAAATACTCACCTCCAGTGCTAGTGCTAACAATGTTTCGTTGAAAAGAGATTTTCAGCGGACACATGGCCGCAATCTGTGTGTTCAGTGGGCATGAGGATTATAAGGACATTTTTCATTAGAGTTGCAAGCCAACTCTTAAGCAAAGTAATTGATTGGAAGGTTGCTAGATCTCACTAGATGATGCCATCAAGTATTTTGCATAGTAATTTGCATAGAAATTACACTAAATAGGACAGGAAGAGCTACTGTGATGGAGACAGAAAGAAAAAGTGCATTTCATAATAGCCTGTGTTTAAATAAAGACACCACTAAGGTAAGCTATTTTACATTTTTAGACTGAATATAGCAAAAACATTCCTTGAAACAAAGCTCACTGAAGTCAATTATTCGTACAACACTGAACACAAAACTAATAAGCATGCTCAAATACAAGTGCAAAAGTCTCTTTCTTAAGTTAGTAATTACCTTCGGGACTGAATGACATGTTTCAGCTCCTGACCCCAGACAGCCATGTGACGGCTGGCTGCCAAAAGGGCCATAGGGATACAGGGCTTGACAGAGCAGGTTTGTATACAGAGACATAGTGGGACTTTCAACCTGGATCCGGCACACTCAATAGGGAGGTGGTAATTGTCATTGGAAGACAGGATCTCCATTTTATTGCAAATAAAAGTGAAACAAAAGTTTCGGGGAATCAAAGCGATTAATTGATGCACCAATTATTTTGCAAGAATAACAAACTAACTTATTAAGAATTATATTGTCTTGATGTCACCACCATACAACATTCACAAATTATTTTCTGTCCAAATTGTACTAACTGTTCTAATTGTACTAAATGGCATGTCACTGCCTAGGGCGGTTTTATCCTCAAATTTAAAGTAACCCTGTTTTTTTCTATAACTTGTAGTTTTAAACAAGATTTGTGAACAAAAATGAAGCCAACTTCAACTCCTTCTTCATGAACCTCCCATTAGTTTTTGCTGTAATGGTCATGTGATGCCCAAATTGGCAAGCCCAATATGTGGTTATAATTTGGGAAAGCTTTAATTTGAAAAATTACAGTAATTAGAAAAGCATGACAGTTAGGAGAG
This sequence comes from Lampris incognitus, assembly GCF_029633865.1. Lineage (NCBI taxonomy): Eukaryota > Metazoa > Chordata > Actinopteri > Lampriformes > Lampridae > Lampris > Lampris incognitus. The sequence continues at coordinate 41,064,457 of NC_079216.1, forward strand.
GCAATTTAATGACAAGTTCCAGGCTCAGACTCCTATGCAAGCTGCCAGTGTTTGAAGCTTGAGTTGAAGCCAGCTTGTCTTAGGGGTAGAAATGTGGTATTGCAGAAGCGCTTTTATGTCAAAACTTAACGTACAGGTTCGTGTTTTTGAGCCCAGACCTCATTAAAACATTGCCAAGCATCATTTGGAATCATACAGACAAAAAACTCACAGAATGTGTCAGTACTGAAAAACATCACTTTGTTGAATCATGATATATTGATGATAAGTCTCCTTTCGAAAACGGGAAGCTCACAGTAGTCAGACATATCTCAACATGTTCAATGAAAAAAAAGTTATGAACCATGCTTTATACAAGTTTAAAATGACTTTATTTTGCACTCTTTGCTTATTCTACGCCATTGGTTTTCATGCTACAGGTTTACTTTTAATGAAAACATTATGAAAAAAATTAAAATCACTAAAGATATTGTAACGTGGATGGATAAGAAGACACGCTGGCCGCTGGCTGGCAGGTCTGACCCTTTAGTCGAGCGGTTAGCGATGTCTCCTGCAGTGCGGGCGATACGGGTTCGCTTCCCGGCCGCGGCACTTCCTGTGGTTGCGTTGTCCCCCGAATTCGCTACAGTATAATAGATTACATTTATATAGCACTTTATCTAGACACCCAAGGCATTTCACATTGAAGGGGAGAAACTCACCTCAACCACCACGGCAGCCATTTTGCACCAGAACGTTCACCACACATCAGCTTGAGGTGAAGAGGGAGGAATGATTGAGCCAATTACATGGGGTGCGGGGCGGGGGGTGATTAAGTGGCCAGATGGAGAGAGCAAGGTTGGGAATTTTGCCAGGACACCGAGGAACCCCTACTCTCTATGATAAGTACCATTTTTAATGACCACAGTGAGTCGGGACCTTGGTTTAACAGATTTTTGTTGTTTTCTATTAGGACCAAAGGGAAGACTGCCCCCTACTGACCTACCACCACTTACAGCAGCAACTCAGCTTTCCCGGGGGGTCTCCCATCCAAGTACTAGCCAAGCCCACACCTGCTTAACTACTGTCATTCAGCAGAACCAGGGTACATGTTGGTATGGCTGTTGGCACAATGTTAGCACTGATATGGTCCATTCTTGCATAGAGCCAATTCTTATAAAAAATAACTTTTTAAAAATTGAGTTGAATTCAGTTTTAGTATTTATATCACACACATAGCAGATTTTTTACTTGAGTGTTTAGAAGCATATACTAACCAGAACAGGGTGCCATGAGGAACCCCCTACTCTCTATGATAAGTACCATTTTTAATGACCACAGTGAGTCGGGACCTTGGTTTAACAGATTTTTGTTGTTTTCTATTAGGACCAAAGGGAAGACTGCCCCCTACTGACCTACCACCACTTACAGCAGCAACTCAGCTTTCCCGGGGGGTCTCCCATCCAAGTACTAGCCAAGCCCACACCTGCTTAGCTATTGTCATTCAGCAGAACCAGGGTACATGTTGGTATGGCTGTTGGCACAATGTTAGCACTGATATGGTCCATTCTTGCATAGAGCCAATTCTTGTAAAAAATAACTTTTTAAAAATTGAGTTGAATTCAGTTTTAGTATTTATATCACACACATAGCAGATTTTTACTTGAGTGTTTAGAAGCATATACTAACCAGAACAGGGTGCCATACCAGGAACCATGGATCTTGTAGGCATCATCACTATCCAAGGAGGTTGTATGAATTTCTCCTATGATTCTCAGTGTTTTGGTAACATCTAATGTCAGTATGCATCACTTGGTGCACAGCATGTGATGATTTCAACAAATGGCAGCCGGGTCTGCCTACAACAAACCTAGTAGCGCCGGTGAAACCACCTATTGAGAATGAATGGGGAGGCACCGTCTGTCATTCCAGGTTTTTATACAACTTCGTTGCTCCAATGACAGCAGTGTCACATCCCGCGACTATAACTTAAAATGTTTTGCACTAGAGGAGGAAAAGAGGAAGGCCAAAGAGGAGGTTTATGGATATGGTGAGAGAGGACATGCAGGTGGCTGGTGTGACAGAGGAAGATGCAGAGGACAGGAAGAAATGGAAACGGATGATCCACTGTGGCGACCCCTAATGGGAGCAGCCAAAAGAAGTAGTAGTCATGGTAGATTTTGCACAGTCTGTGTCATTCACGTTCTGCAAATAATATCGGCCATTTTTAGCTTTTGGTCACTTCTTGTAATGTTCTTTTTCTTTTTGCTGCAGTGTAAGCAACTTTTTGTGTTTGCAAGTTTGTTTGTATTGGTGTATCAATCAAAAAGAATCGGGGGGGGGGGGTTGGCTCACCTGGTGTAACACATAAGGCTGAGTCCTTACCGCAGCGGCCTGGGTTTGAATATGGCCCGTACCCTTTGCTGCATGTCATCCCCTCTCTCGCCTCTGCCTTTCCTGTCTCTTTCTACTATCACTATCCAATAAAGGTAAAAAAATAAAAAAATAAAAAAATTTAACCCCCCCCCCCAAAAAAAACCCCAATAATGATGAGGGAGGTAATCAACTGCAAGCATATCATGTAGACGAACAATTTTATAAACCCAACTTTGTCACCATTATGCCTCAGTATGTTGCGTCTGACTGACATAAGAAGATGGAGCTGAGATTGGGTAAGAAGCAGGAGGAGAAAGGTCAAGAAAGGTCACGAGAGTAGAAAAAAAGGACAAAAGAAATGGTGTGTAAACACAACAGCGGGACGATGTCAAGTAAGGATAAAAATTAAGACGTGTAGAAATAGCATGTATGTGAAGCAAAAAGCTTGTAGACATTAATGGCCTCATTGAGATTCTGACAGTGGTCTGCAGGTAGATTTGTATTTGCCTGTAGTCTTTTATAAATGAGTAAATGTTGACGCGTGAATAATCAGCATAACGGTGTATTTGTAAGTGTGTACATTTTCTTACATCACTGTCTTTTTCATTCAAAGTAAACATTGTTTTTTTCCATTTGTACTCAGCAGAATCATGTTACTTGCCACCATCCTATTGCAAGTGTGGTGGGACTCTAGCATGGGAAAAGACTGCAGACAGACAAATGCAGACAAAGAGGAAAACCTGTCCCACAGCATAAATATGTAATTGCTTTGATGTAGGCCCTGGTAAATAAGTCAGAGACTGAGAATGAGTTTGGGTAAGTGCTGAAGGACACAGTTATACCCATTCCCACATTTTGTAAATTCCCTAACAGGTTGACTTTTAAGCTCAAGAGCCATAGAGTGAAACGTCCTTAAAGTGGCCAACTTTCCTATTTTACTACTCAGCTTTTAATCATGTCTACCCTTCTCCTCAGTTTTGCCTTCTTCACATGCAAAAAAATGAGGCTACATTATTATTATTATTATTTCTTTCACGTTTCCTGTTTTACATCCTGTAGAGCTGGGTCCAAACTATGGACCTGAGGCACTATAGGGCAGATGTCACTTGATTGACAGTACTCATCGTAATGTGTGGGCTGTTCCGAGGAGGGCGATCTTCTGGACTGCACTGATGTTGATGTTGCCTGGGATATGATTGGTGAACTTTTCCATTCCCTTCTTCATGAGTCCTAGAGCTCTGATGACCACTGGTGTTGTTTCGGTCTTCATTCCCCACATCCTGTTGATTTCAATCTCCAGGCCTTTGTACGTGGTCAGCTTCTCTGTGAGTTTCACTGAGGTGTTTTTTTTCCGGATGGTATTGCCATGTCGATGAGCATGCATCTCTTTTGCTTCCTGTCCTTGATAACGATGTCGGGCTTATTGGCTTTTATCTCTCTATCAGTGTGGATGGGCATGTCCCAGAGGATGGTGACATCATTGTTTTCAGTGATTCATACCACTTCTCAGTTTTCTTGATCTTTTAACTCCTGCAGATCTTCCAGTGCAGGTATGCTGCTGCCTTGTTGTGCCTGTGTGTGATTATCAGGCCCTCAGGCTCTGCTTTCAGCCAGGTGCTCCTCAGCCACTGGTGTGTCTTTTGTTGGTCCACGTCTATGTCTTTCATTCTTTTTGGGTACTTCCCATGCATTGCTTTGTCCCCCCTGGCCATGGTGTTTTGCCTTCTGCTTCAATCGTTTGGCATAGATGGCAGTTGCCACATTTTCTGTTGGTGGGGTTTCTGAGACGTCAAGCTCTTTCTATGCATCCAGCCTGATAGTGGTAGTCTTGAAGGTCAGTTCGAGTTGGACTAGGCCTCGTCCTCCTGAAGCTCATGGTAGGTACAGCTTGTCGACATCTGCTTTCGGGTGGTGCATCTTCTCCATGGTCAGCATCTTGTCTTGGTGTCTAGTCTCTTGATGTCGTTAAGTTTCCAATTGATGATGTTGAAGCTGTATGTCACTACAGGTATCGCTAGGGTGTTGATAGCTTCAATTCTGTTAGCCGCATTGAGTTTGCTCTTAAGTACTATACACACTCTCCTGTTGTACTCTTTCCGGATCTCCTCCTTCATGGTTGAGTGTTGTATGCCGTCTCCTTCATTCACTTCTAGGTACTTGTATGTGCTATCTTGGTCTAGCTCTTTGATTACAGTGTCAGTGTTAATGTCTAAGTCTGCAGTCTTGGTAAGTCTTCCTTTCTTGAAAGTGGCTTTGGCACACTTGTCAATTCCAAATTCCATCTTGATGTCGTTGCTGAAGGTCTTGACAATGGTGAGCAGACCCTTCTGCTGACTGTCATCGTTGGTAAACATCTTGAGGTCGTCAGTGTAGAACAGGTGGGTCAGTTTGCCATTCTGTGATTTATACCCATAGCTGCTGTTGTTCAGTAGATTGCTGAGTGGTGCTAGTGCAAGGCAAAAGAGCAGTGGTGATAGTGAGTCCCCTTGGAAGATTCCACTTTTGATGTTGATCAATCTCGATGTTAATGACCCCTCTGCATGATGGTGATTCAGGGTGGTCTTCCAGATCTTCATGCTCTCCGTGATGAATTTGACAGTTGTTGGGCAGACTCTGTAGATCTTGAGGCTCTTCTCTATCCAGGAGTGTGGCATGCTGTCAAATGCCTTCCTGTAGTCAATCCATGCTGTTGACAAGTTCTTTTTCTTTGATTTGACCTCTTGCAATATGGCCTTATTGATGAGTAGCTGGTCCTTGCATCCATAGCTACCTTTCTTAAATCCCTTCTGTTCTGCTGGTAACAAGTTGTTTTTGTTGAGGAAGCTATAGGTCATCTCTGTGATGATGGAGGTGATGATCTTGTACATTGTTGGTAGGCAGGTGGTGGGTCTGTAATTCTTTGGGTTCTGTTTCTCCTCTGTCTTCGGGAGCAGGTACGTGGTTCCCCATGTGAGCCATTTGGGACATTTCTTTGGATTCTTGATATCATTGTAGGCCCATGAAAGGTCTTCGTGGATGCTAGGCAGGTTCTTGATCCAGAAGTTGGCAATTCTGTCTATCCCTGGTGCCTTCCAGTTGTTGGTCTTGCTGATGGAAGCAGTGGTCTCAGTGGTGTTGATGTCTGACCATTCTTGGTTCTGTAGGTGTTTGTATTGATCCTGTTGTTACTGGATTTTCGTTGACGTCTATCTTCTTCTTGCCCAGCTCACAATAGAATTTTTTGGCATCTCTGAAGACTTTGTTTTGCCAAAAGAACTTTCTCCTCTTGTCGAATCTCCTGAGTCTCTGTGCCTTTGCTAGAATCTGTTGTTTCAGCATCTCTTTGACTATTGGTATATCATTCTTCTGTTTGATGTTGCGCTTTCATTCCAGTTGTTTCCTTTTTCTCTCTTTGATGTTGAAGTTTTTCTCGACTTCACTCAAGAGTGATAATTGTCTCCGCAGTTTTTGTTGTTATTATTATTATTATTATTACTAGCTAAAGCCACAGAAGGTTAGATAGAATGTTCTGCATACATACACACACATGCACACAGTTTTTTTTCCTTTTCCTTTTTCTTTAGGGGTCCATGCATGTACTGCAGGAACCCTATTGTTACTGTAATGGCATGACTCAGGGGTTTACACATGATGCTACACATCATCTATACATAATGTTAACTTTGTCTTTGATATGATTGTCATCTGTACTAGATTTTTTTTCTGTTTATCTCTGCTCTGGGGATGGGAGGGAGGGAGAGAGAGAGGGGAAGAGGGAGGGGATGCATATGCTTGATTGTTTGTGTTATGTTTAAAAAATGGCAAAACCCAATAACCAGATTTTTGTTTTTTAAAAATAGGCTACTGAAGGCTCATGTGTTTCCACTGAAACATCCACCCATCCATGATCCAAACCGGTTATCCTGCTCTCAGGGTCGTAGGGATGCTGGAGCCTATCCCAGCAGTCATTAGGCGGCAGGCGGGCAGACACCCTGGGCACAGAAAAACACACCCACACCCACACCCACACACACACACACACACACCTAGGGACAATTTAGTATGGCCGATTCACCTGACGTACATGTCTTTGGACTGTGAGAGGAAATCGGAGCAAGTGGAGGAAACCCACACAGACACGGAGAGAACAGGCACACAGAGGATGACCTGGGATGACCCCCCAGGTTGGACTACTGCGGGGCTCGAACCCAGGACGTTCTTAGTGTGAGGTGACCATGCTAACCACTGCGCCACCGTGCTGCACCATGGATCGTACCGTATCCTAAACCATACGACTTGCACCGGATTACAGACTCGTTTGCTATGTATCATAGACAAACACTCCAATGTGGAAATAGGATGACTATGCTTTTCTGCACTACACAAGGGGGTGCATGTATAGGATTGACATGCATGTACATGACAAAATCCACTATCTCGCACACACAGACACAAATAAGATGATAGTAATCTCAACTACATCAGAAAAAATAAAACGTGTGATGACACTGACATTGATCCTCAATGGAAACAGTGTTGACAAAACCTGGGATAACTGAGGAAGACCAAACTGGGGCAGTGGTATCTCAGTTGGGAGATAATACCACCTCTTCCACAGAAAGGAAACCCCACATGTGGCAGTAAACAACAATTCTGTGAGGCCAACTCAGGTACTTAGAAAAATATCAAAATATCGCAGACTGGTAAGTTAAACACATGAGGCTGTGAAAACCTGAGGAACCCACTGCCTCAACCCATAACTTCTCTGGATGATCCAGTCTCTACAGCCACCCACCTTCCTGTCATTTTCCCTAAAAAAATTATGCTGGCAGATGACCTAGAAGCATTTGTTGAACTTTTCAAGTATTTGTCCGAACAGGCCATTCATGCCATGACTGTAGCTAACCTCCTTCTTTATGTCAATAACTAATTAGGTTTTCATAGGGGCTCACCCATGGCCATTGTTTTGTAGCGTTTAGGAATGATATGCTCTTGTACCAGACAGACAGGGTGAAAATGATAAGCACTGCTCCCAATGAAGGCTACAGCAAACCACTAACCTCCTCCTGTTGAGGAACTGTATGATGAAAACCTTACGATCTGTAACTAAAACAGTTCAAATAAGGTTGCCTTCCTCAGTTGTGCAAACTACCTTGCTCTTGATATACAAAGACAGATAGACAGACAGACAGACAGACAGACAGACAGACAGATAGATAGATAGACAGATAGACAGATAGATAGATAGATAGATAGATAGATAGATAGATAGATAGATAGATAGATAGATAGATAGATAGATAGATAGATAGATAGATAGATAGATAGATAGATAGATAGATAGATAGATAGACGTGTGTGTGTGTGTGTGTGTGTGTGTTTGTGTGTGTTACCAATCTGCCTTTGCCCTTGCCTTAGATGCATTAACCTCATACACCATCATATCAAAATTATACCTGGGGTAGAGATTTATAGCAAAGTCCGAAGCAAGAGCAGACATTATAAATAGGGAGTCCCATCAATAATACAAAGCTGTGTACTGGTCATAAATTAGTCACGAACCAAGTCAATTATTAATGCATAATTTGTGAATTATGAATTGCCCTTTTTTCCCACAATGTTGTCAATGACAGATAACTAAATTATTTGGTAACACAGACATTTTAGTGAATCTCACAACTTGTTCAGTGATCTTGCTTTTATAATTCATTTTCCCTCCATATTTCCATGACATTTCATATCACTTTCACAGAGTTTGTCATTTAATCTCCCTATGATGCAAAATGGAAGTATGCTTTGTAGGATTAACCCACTAATGCATTGCTATAAAATTATTTGAATTAGTTATGACGGCATATGCCACAAACCCTGTTAACCATCGAAAGTAGTAAACAGCAACACTAGAATTTGCAATGATTAAGCATCTCTTGTAAAAGTCTGCAGTCACTGAACAAATCAACATGATATTAATATTTCTACTAGCTACATCACATTTTGGCTTCTTCTGATAATTAGCGGGGAATTGCTTCCAGCTCCAACAACAAAGTCATTTATCTGTATGTAAACGAGAGTACTAATTACAGTAAATAATTAACAAATATCCTTTGTTTAGTACTTTCACAAACAAAGTGACCAAGTGATTTATAGATATTAATATAATACCAAATGAAAGCCAATAAGAGACGCAAGACACAATTAAGAACATGGTTGGAAAAACAAAAGATGACTATTTTGGATAGAGAGCATCACATACATAGTCCTGGAGATTGTCCCTTGACAATGGAGACTGATGTCCTTTGAAAAGATGACATGGATTTTGCCAACCCGAGCTTATCAGGTCGGGAGGTCAAAAACTGAAAGGCTTGGTTCAGTAGAGCTGATCACATTGTTTCTTGGAATCACCAAGATTGTTTTTTAAAGGTGCTCTAGCCTAATGAGATTTAGAACATTAATATAGCAGCACACAACTGTGAAGAGATAGCGGAGTAGTGGCGTCCTCAGCAGAGAATGAAGTCACGCTCCCTCTGTGTGTGTGCTGTAATCTGAGTTTCTCTGTTCTTTGTTTTGGAAGCCAGTCCAGCCACACGTGCATGTTAGTGCATCATGCGCGCATGTTAGTGCATGTGAAGTAGCAAGCATTAGCAGGACAGCTAGCACACAAATCATTACGTTACCTGGATTTAGGTCACTCAGCAGACCCATGCAAAGCTCCTTACCAAGCTGAATATGTTACTAATGTTAACAAAATAACTCTATAATGTAAAAATCAATATTCCAACCAATGAAATAGCCAAGAATGCAATATAACCAAGTAGCCAAGAGTGTGAAGGGGAGGGGGAGGTTTATTTTATTTTGGTCTGAGATGCTGATGCTGAATGTCATATATAGCACCTTTAACAGCTGAGGAAGTAAAACAAAATATTAAGATCAAAGCCAGATGTGTCAGGTCTGGGGTGCAAACTACGGGGGAGCCAGTGGGAGCTTGGCTCCCCTTGATAAGACATGACCTCCCCTGAAAACATGATTTCTGAAATTTTTTTTTGGGGGGGGGTCTCTAAAATATTGACAATATGCTATGCATTTCTATTTTTCTGTGTCTTCATCATCATGGATCATGTGTAAAATAAGGCTATTATTGATGCATGATTCATACATGAGGATCACTAATAGGCTTGGTGCATTAATGTCACGCTGCGGCACTTCCGGGTGTATCTGTTTGCATGAGAACTTCCGGTACAACCAGATGATTACGTCCTACTGAATCATTAGCTTATCCATCCGAAATCTTAATTTCGTACAAAAAAATCAATGAATCAAACAGGGCAAAAAGAGGCGTTCAAGTATCAATGCTGTGAATCAGGCTCCACTGAGCACTGTTGTGTGCCACAGTGTGTGAATTCGGCGCGCTATAATTCTCCTTTAAGTTTCCATTCACTCTCTAGTAACTGCGAGGAAAGAGCTAAGTGGCTAGCAAAGATTTGGAGGGATGCATTTATCGTCACCAAGAGTACAAAAGAGTAGTCGGCATTTTGAACTGGGTGTGACGCCTGTAGCTGGCACAGCTACAGGTGTGTTAAAGAGGCCCAAGAAAGGAGCTGTCCCCACACTCTTTGCGTGGAATGAGTACTCCACACCTGCACCCAGGTTAGGTGTGTGGGAGCACCGGCAGCATCCTTCTGTCGCCTCTGTTCAGTCTCTCCACCCCTCACCATGCCTCTTTCACACATACCCACACATAGTAGATTGCAATAAGTGCTGGGCTATACTTTAACAACTGTACAGAAGATACAATGCAAAACTACCATGTCGTGTATTATGTCTTGTGTCCTAAGTTTTGCCATCTATGAGCATTTCATGTGTTTCTGGCACTTGATCGAGCTGTCTACCTCCAAAATTGTGAGGGTTACCCAAGCTAGCATAGTTCTAATGATGCCGTTACTCACCCTTGTAGTTGTCGATGTAACTTGTAATATACATATTAAAAGCCCCTTTTCTTTTTTGCTCGTCTGAGAAACGGAGGAAGCACTCAAGATGCAATGTACATCATTGACCATGATTTTAGGGAGGTCCTGCAAATGGCGAGTGTAAAACAAAGCCCACTCTTTTCTCAACAAACCATACCGGAAGTTCTTGTGCAAGTACTCGTAGCTGGAAGTCAAACGACGCCATCTTACGTACCCAGGCTATTCACTTTTAATAAAGATACCGGCAAGCATGCAATTCTTGCCATCTCCACTGAAGTGTGGCAGTGCAATCAGAACAAAAGAAAACAAATTTTCTGAAAAATAAACAAAACAAAACCAAACAAACTCTCTTAGGGTCCTGACACACCAGGCCCACGGTCGGCCGTCTGGTCAGTCCGAATTGCCCTTATTCATTTCTCTTTTGTAGTCAGCCATACTATGACAAAAAGAAAGCAAGGGAGCTTAGTTGCAAATTTTGGATTTATTAAAAAATCAAAGCCAATTGAAGAGCAACCAGAGCAAGAGGCGTCTTCTACAACCGACGCTCATACTACACCTGTTGGGATTGCTGTCAGCACAAACCTGCCAATGTCCGGTCTGACAACGCAGGACAAGCCACCAGAGGAAGCTGGAGATGGGGGTAACAGCTCGAAAGAGGCAGAAGACAATGACGATGCTAACCCCACCTGGGGTTTTCTGCAGTTAATAATACTGACAGCAAGACCCACAATAGGCTGCGTGAAAACAGCTGCTCATTGCTCCTTTTTGTGGATCTTAATCCTTTTGGAGAGATTCGACCAAACGCCCTGTATCACATCTTGGATTTAATTAGGTCATCGCCAGTCCACATCATGAGCTTCTGGACGAACAGTAAAGGCAGCTGATCCCAGGCCTCTGTGGTCGCTTCTGTTTTAAGGTAAGGGCTATTCCCAAATACCTGTATTATTCACTGTTAGCACTCTATTGTGTGTGATGGGATCCCTTGTAGGCAGCCTGGCCTATTTCTGTGGTATTTACAATGCTCATGCATGTGTGTGTTGTTATAGGCTGGTTTGTTGATATGTGACCCTCGCATTTGATGTCTTAATTGTACCGATAAATTATTGTGCTCATCTGTATGTAATGGGTAACTTTAACTTTTGTTGATAGGACTTAGTCCCTTGTAGGCAGGCTGGCATGCTCTGTTTTTGATTTAATGCTCATACATTTGTGTGTTTATAGGCTGTTTTGCTATTTAATCTATCCATGTCTTATTTGTGCCGAGAAACTATGCAGAGTATACTGTGCCCTGCTTTAGTTGGCCGTATTCGTAGCATATTGTGATGTTTGGTTTTGATACCCATGTGGAGGTTTGATGTAGTCATTCACTGATTATGTTGTTGCTGTTGAATTCATGTTCACCTTATTCAGACGATATGGAACTACAAGACAATAAAGCCAGGCCACATTACATGAGTCAAAATAAATTTGTTTTGAGTGTTTTCAATGAACAGATTGTTCATAGATTGCTTTGTTAAGGCTGTTGTTTATATGTTTTACATGCCTAACAGAGCGCACTCCTGACAAGATGGTGCCCCGTCGCAACATACAATGCAGGTGATGTACCTTCACATATGCTGACATAAAGCAAGTAGGCCTACATGCTTGCAGCTATAAATATTTCTTTGCAACAACAGTCACAGTCAGCCCTTTCTCTGAGGCATGTACAAGCACCCCCCTCCCTCCCTGGGTAAAAAAAGTGAGCTCCCCCGAAAGCCATGGTATAGTTCGCACACTGAGGTGAGCAGTGCCGGTAGAGCAGAATGAGAACATTACAATATAGCCATACACCTGTCTTCTCTGTCTGTTGTCTGTTACTTGGCAGCAACATTTTGAAGGCAATCAGGAGCCTTGCCGATGTTTGTACAATTTTGTAAATTCAGAAGGGAGCACAGTGCACTACATTATCTATATATGATATGTCTGTATTTTGCTAAAATATAAAGCTGGGTTGTATTTTTTAATGATTCTTAGTAACTTTTTCTGCACTCCTCTTTGAGCACTTGAGTCTGTATTTAGATAGGGAATTTAATAAACAAAAGGCCAAGAGTAACGTTTTTACTACATAATTGGCCATATTGATTTGGTGCCACTAGCCATTTTTTATTCCCCTCCGAATATATTTCAAGCAAATAAGATTTTGCAAAAAAAAAAAAAAAAAACTGAAATTAAGGTGTGTTTCCATCAGAACTGTTTAACGGTATAAAACTCTAAAGATGGGCCTAACACATATCCTATGTCATATGTCTATACTTCTACATTTACAAGAAAGATTGACCTGTAAAGATGAAGAGACAGCTGATCACTTGATTGAATTATATTTGCATTTAATTTTTGATGCAGCCAATGTGTTTCCATTGCAATTCAGCACTTTTTTTTTAATCGAAAAAGAGGTAAATGTGAATTTGGGGAATCTGTATAATATTTACAGGACTAAGCATTTGAGGGTTTTGTGCTTTGAGGGTATTGCGGTGATACACAACTGAGGGTAGATTCACCAGGGGCTGCTGCTCCTTTAAGGTCAGATGTTCAGAGTGCTGACGTAGGCACTGCTTAGAGTTTCCGGGGTGGAGCCATGTTTGCAGCAGCCAAGCTAGCGGTTAGCTGGTTGCCACGAGAGATTGTGCTGTATCGGTGTCGTTTTGTGTGGCGAGTAAACGGAATGGACTCGACTCGATCTCTCCGTCTCCTCATTTCTGCACTCCCACAGTATATTTCAGGGTATCTTAGCTGTTCCTAGAACTGATATATATATATATATATATATATATATATATATATGGTCAAAATATAGTCAAATGTTGACAGCTGATGATTGCTTATGGCATGAAACAGGCTTGTACTATCTCAAAGAATTTACTTGACTCAGTGGATTATATATATATATGTGTGTGTGTGTAGGCCGCCAGGCCATCACAGGGTGCACACACACACACACACACACACACACACACACACACACACACACACACACACACACACACACACACACACACACACACACACACACACACACACACACACATATATACATTGCACCCGGAAAGTATTCACACCCCTTCACTTTCCTCACATTTTGTTATGTTACAGCCTTATTCCAAAATGGATTAAATTCCTTTTTTTCTCATCAATCTACATACAATACCCCATAATGACAAAGTCAAAAAGGTTTTGTAGACATATTTGCAAATTTATTAAAAGTAAAAAACTGAAATATTGCATGTACATAAGTATTCACACCCTTTACTCAGTACTTGGTTGAGGCACCCTTGGCAGTGATTACAGCCTCAAGTCTTCTTGTGTATGAAGCTACAAGCTTGGCACACCTATATTTGGGGTATTTCTCCCATTCTTCTCTGCAGATCCTCTCGAGCTCTGTAAGGTTAGATGGGGAGCGTCGCTGCGCAGCTATTTTCAGGTCTTTCCAGAGATGTTCAATGGGGTTCAAGTCTGGGCTCTGGCTGGGCCACTCAAGGACATTCACAGACATGTCCCAAAGCCACTCCTTCGTTGTCTTGGCTGTGTGCTTTGGGTCGTCGTGTTGAAAGGTAAACCTTCACCCCAGTCTGACGTCCTGAGCGCTCTGGAGCAGGTTTACATTAAGGATCTCTCTGTACTTTGCTCCATTCATCTTTCCCTCGATCCTGACTAGTCTCCCAGTTCCTGCCGCTGAAAAACATCCCCGCGGCATGATGCTGCCACCACCATGCTTCACTGTAGGGATGGTATTAACAAGGTGATGAGAGGTGCCTGGTTTCCTCCAGACGTGACGTTTGGCATTCAGGCCAAAGAGTTCAATCTTGGTGTCATCAGACCAGAGAATGTTGTTTCTCATGGTCTGAGAGTCCTTTAGGTGCTTTCTGGCAAACTCCAAGTGGGCTGTCATGTGCCTTTTACTGAGCAGAGGCTTCTGTCTGGCCACTCTACCATAAAGGCCTGATTGGTGGAGTGCTGCAGAGATGGTTGTCCTTCTGGAAGGTTCTCCCATCTCCACAGAGGAATGATGGAGCTCTGTCAGAGTGACCATCGTGTTCTTGGTAACCTCCCTGACCAAAGCCCTTCTCCCCCGATTGCTCAGTTTGGCTGGGCGGCCAGCTCTAGGAAGTGTCCTGGTGGATCCAAACTTCTTCCATTTACGAATGATGGAGACCACTGTGCTCTTCGGGACCTTCAAAGCTGTAGAAAATTTTTTGTACCCTTCCCCAGATCTGTGCCTCGATTACAATCCTGTCTCGGAGGTCCACAGACAATTCCTTTGACTTCATGGCTTGGTTTCTGCTCTGACATGCACTGTCAACAGTGGGACCTTATATAGACAGGTATGTGCCTTTCCAAATCATGTCCAATCAGTTGAATTTACTACAGGTGGACTCCAATCAAGATGTAGAAACATCTCAAGGATGATCAGTGGAAACAGGATGAACCTGAGCTCAATTTTGAGTGTCATAGCAAAGGGTGTGAATACTTATGTACAAGCAATATTTCCGTTTTTTATTTTTAATAAATTTTCGAAAATTTCTACAAAACCTTTTTCACTTTGTCATTATGGGGTATTGTGTGTAGATTGATGAGAAAAAAAAGGAATTTAATCCATTTTGGAATAAGGCTGTAACATAACAAAATGTGGGGAAAGTGAAGGGGTGTGAATACTTTCCGGGTGCACTGTGTATATATATACACACACACACACACACACACACACACACACACACACACACACACACACACACACACATATATATATATATATATATATATATATATACACACACACATATATATATATACACACACGCACATATATATATATATATATACACACACACACATATATACACACACATATACACACACACACACACACACACACACACACATATATATATATATCATCACCGATACAGGAAAAAAAGAGTTTAATGCGTTGCAGTAGAGGCCTGTTTTGTGCATCTCACACTCATCAGCTGCTAATGTTTTTTTTCACAATGAATCATACCGTTACGTTGCGCAGCGTCACGCCCCTAATGTCGGTTGGACGGCAACCAATCAGATGGGGAAACATTCAAATTATAACAGCCAATGGGGTAGGTACTTATGATGCACAGCAACCAATGGAGGGGTAGAAAACATTACAACCAATGGGACTGGAGTTTGTTTTGAAAAGCATTTAGGGGCCAGGGTACTGTTGAAATGATGTGCACTAAAAATGTAACATGAGAATTATATATTGGGGTGGTGTTGGGGCACAGTTGGGAGGACAGTTAGTTTAAAAAAAAAGTATTTAAAAACATTTAAAATAGCATATTTAAAAAAACCTAATAAATGTCATATGTGTATCATCTAATGGGGGGATAATAAAGACGTTTTACTTATAGTTAACAAAGGAGATAATTTTTTTCGGTGTCTACAGCTGGTGGCCAATTCGTTTCTATTATTCAAGGTGGACATATCAGGTCTGCAAATAATAAAATGTTTTTCTGCCAAGCACAGGTCACATCTTTTACCTCTAACTGAATATGCACCCCTCTTTCCAAGGATTTTCCATGAGACGGAATAATTAATATTTTTGTCTACCAATGACCAAATGTGGTGGCGGTTCACGTGCTCATTTCTGAATCTACTCATATGGGCGTTAAACCTAACTTTAAAAGGGCCCTCTGTTAATCCCATGTAAGTGTCCACATAGTGGTTATCTTTTCTTGTCACCGATGCCTGGTAGATGACTCCCTCTGTCTGGCATTTTCCTTCTAGAGGACACGATGCCTTAACACGGCATCTGCAGTTGAAGGTGTTTGGTTGCGGTGAGGGGGTCTGTGCCTTGGCCGTGATGCTTGTGTTGTGGTATGAAATAACCTGCTGAATATTTGGCATGCAGCTGTAGCTCATTTTGACTGTGTTTCTGTTGAATATTTGTCTCAATTGGTGGTCTGGGGTAAAGCACTCATCCAAAAGTTTGAAAAATTGTTTTCCAATATTAGAGGCCACAATGTTGCTGTACGGCGGATTATACCAGGTGATGTTCCGCCTTCTGCTGTACTTTTTTCGTTGGTGTTGCTGGCTGTCACTAATTGGTGGTGGATTGTACTTAGGTCTGAAATCATATCCAACTGTTTGTAAGGCTTCCTGGTATGGGGGGGAGCTGCTTCGTTAAAGATGGCCTCGGATGATAAACATGAGAGTCTTTTGTTTATGCTCACTGGGTTATTTTTCAACATGGAGGGCGGATGATTGCTTTCTCTGTGGATGTATTGTAGTGTATTGTTGGGCTTCATGTAAGGCCTGTATGTACCATTTCTAAGATCTAAAGAGATGTCAAGGAAGTCAGTCTGTTTTTTGTTAGCCTCAATTGTAATTTTTAGTCCATTGTTTGCAAATATACTACACATTCTCTTTTTTAATCTCTCGACTTCTCTTGCCACAATGTAGACACTTACGTGGGATTAACAAAGGGCCCTTTTAAAGTTAGGTTTAACGCCCTATGAGCAGCTTCAGTGAAAAATGCAACGGCCTTAAGCCGCCACATTTGGTCACTGGTAAACAAGAATATCAGTTATTCTGTCTCTTCGAAAATCCTTGCAAAGAGTAGTGCATATTCAGTTAGGGGCAAAAGATGTAACCTGTGCTTGGCAGAAAAATTGCAGACCTCATATGTCCACCTTGAATAATAGAAACGAATTGGCCACCAGTTGTAGACACCGAAAAAAATATCTCCTTTGTAACTATAAGTAAAACGTATATTATCCCCCCCATTAGATGATACACATATGAAATTTATTAGGTTTTTTACATACGCTTTTTTTTAATATGCTATTTTTAAATATGCTATTTTAAATATGGGTTTTTTAAATATGTTTTTTAAATATGCTATTTTTTAAAATATGCTATTTTTAAATGTACTATTTTTTTTAAATATGCTATTTTAAATGTTTTTTTAACTACCTGTCCTCCCAACTGTGCCCCAACACCACCCCAATATATAATTCACATGTTACCTTGTTATATTTTTAATGCATGCCATTTCAACAGTACCCTGGCCCCTAAATGCTTTTCAAAACAATCCCCAGTCCCATTGATTGTAATGTTTTCTACGTCTGCATTGGTTGCTGTGCATCATAAGTACCTACCCCACTGGCTGTTATAATTTGAATGTTTTCCCATCTGGTTGGTCGCTGTCCAACCGACATTAGGGGCGTGACGCTGGGCAATGTAACGGAAAAAATTTTTGTGGAAAAAACATTAGCAGCTGATGAGTGCGAGACGCACGAAACAGGCCTGTACTGCAATGCATTAAAATCTTTTTTCCTGTATCGGTGTTGATATGCCGCTCCTCATTAGTCGAGCACTCAACACCATTGACAGTTTCGGAAAAAAACGCTATATATATATATATATATATATATATATATATATACACCGCTTATCCTTACTCGGGGTTGCGGGGATGCTGGACCCTATCCCAGCAGTCACTGGGTGGTAGGTGGGGAGACACCCTGGACAGGCTGCCAGACCATCACAGGGCCTACACACACTTTCACACCTAGGGACAATTTAGTATGGCCAATTCACCTGACCTACATGTCTTTGGACTGTGGGAGGAAACCGGAGCACCCGGAGGAAACCCACGCAGACACAGGGAGAACATGCAAACTCCACACAGAGGACGAACCGGGACGACCCCCAAGGTTGGACTACCCCAGGGCTCGAACCTTACTGTCTCAAAAAGAATTTACCTGACTCACTGCATTAGATAGATAGATAGATAGATAGATAGATAGATAGATAGATAGATAGATAGATAGATAGATAGATAGATAGATAGATAGATAGATAGATAGATAGATAGATAGATAGATAGATAGATAGTAATAATATCTTCTTAGACAAAATTGTGATGAGCCAGAATGATCAACTGAAATGTTTAGTTTTCCAAGCAAATATCTTAATCACAACAAATTAAAGCATAGTCAGCTATGTATTCATGGTTGTAGATTCAGGAGTGGAATGCACACTGAGTTTAATATAACAAATTGGTGTGTGCATTAGGAAAATGTGAATGCTTGATTTGAATGGAGCTTCGATGACCACGTGGGATGTCAAGGTATCTCCAATCAGAAGCTTCTTTTTTTTCAAACTTTTTTTTTTTAACTTGAGGTGCAGACTGTGAAAAGAAGCCTCTGACATGGTCCAGCACATAGTAGCAGGGTATAATTTTTCCATGTGCTCAACAAGGCTTATTGCTCTCAATTTTTTTCACTAATTAATTTACATTGGTGTTAGTGAGAACTTCTCCATTGCCAAGATGATCTGTCCATATGACAGGTGCGGCATGTCAAGATGCTGATTAAACAGCATAATCTTTATGGTGTGTCTTGTGCCAGGTACAACAATGAACATTCTAAAATGTGCTGTTTTGTCACACAATACAGTGCAACAGATGTCTCAAGTTTGTAAGGGGTATGCAATTGGCATGCTGACCACAGGAATGTCCACCAGAGCTGTTGCCAGAAAATTGAATGTTTATTCCTTCAGAAAATTTGGCAGTATGTCCAAGCTGCTTCACAGACCATGTGTAACCATGCCAGCGCAGTTGATAAGGCAGCTGATGAAATTTTTTGCTCAAGGATCTGCACATAATTCCTGGAGGCTGAAAACATCTTAGTTCTTCCTTGACCTACATATTCACCTGACATGTCCAAGGATCTGCACATAATTCCTGGAGGCTGAAAACATCTTAGTTCTTCCTTGACCTACATATTCACCTGACATGTCACCCATTGAGCATCTTTAGGAATGCTTTGGTTTGGCATGTAGGACAGTGTTTTAGCAGTTTTTGCCAATATTCAGTAACTTAGCATTGCCCTTAACAAGTTTCAAAGACCACAATCAACAATGTGATCTTCTCTTTGCAAAGTTGAGACACATGTTTTTCATGTGTTGGTCACACCAGAAACAGACTCCTTTTCCAATTCATGACCCTTTCTTTTCTGTTGTGATCAGCAGATGCATATCTTTATACCTAGTCATGTGAAATCCATAAATTAGAGCCTAATGAATTCATTTTAATTGATTGATTTCCTTATTTTAGTTGCAATTCTATATACAATCTTTGATATTGTTGCATATTTCATTTATTTTTGGTGAGTATAAAATGCATATCAATAGGGTCATGGAGTAACTTGCATACTCCTTAACAGATTTAATTTTGTATAAGCATCGCAGATTTTAGCAGGATTCGTATAATTGGTTGGTTGTCATGGCCTATAGGCCTATACTAACCATCTCAGAGTTGCTGGTCGTCTTATTATGTGCCATCTCTGCAACATTTGCTCTGAAAGAAATCCCCATTCTTAATGAATAGCCTATAAATACCTTGTATATAAACTAATAAGTCAACTTGCAAGGGACCAGATCACATGACCATTTGTCACTTTGCTCTGTACAGCATCCGAAAGATGCAGCTTTCATTTTGAGGCCATGTTGTAAAGCTTCTTGTTCAGGCTCTGGTCATTTCTGTTTGACTATTTGAAATGCACTTCTTTCCAGTCTCCCAGCTGGTGTAATACAACTGCTGCAAAACAATCCAGAGTGATGCTGTGCACTTGGTTTTCAACATGCCATGATGTGTACACGTCTCAACTCTTGCTGTGTTCATACACTGGGTCCATGATGCCTGCATAAACTTTGCTGTTGGCTGTCCACACAGTTCAAAGAACTGCACTGGTCTCTGTGCGAATCCATATTAGTATGTATGCTTGGCTTCGTCTCACCTCTGCAAGCGTTCTGTCTATGCTCACTTCAAAAGAAAATGAGCTCAAGGTCCGCACTTTTCTCGCATCAGGCACTAAAATGTTGGAACAAACTGCTGTTCTATATCAGGGCTACAGATCTGCTTATTTCATTCAAGAAAGTTCTAAAAACGTTTTTCCAGAACTACTTTAATGCATAGATGAACTCTAATCATCGTTTTGATATGAATTCATGTCATCGTCCAGTAATTTTGGAAATTATTTGCATCAGCATTACTGATCTATTATTATCATCATCATTATTATTAATTATTAATTGTTATCATTATTACTATCATTATATTATTATCATTAGTAATATCAGGGTGCTAGTGCCTATCCCAGATAGGCACCAGCACCCTGATTAGGATAAGCAGCTTGGAAAATGGATGGCTGGATGGGTTACTGATCTACCTGTTGCACACTTTCACTAACTGTATTTGCGGAAGCAATGACAGACTTGGTTCTGCGTCATTGCTTCCATACCACAGACTGGCAGATTTTCCGGGATACCGAAAGTAACACTGACGAATACACAGATGCCACATCATCATATATATCAACAAACGCATCAATGATGTTGTACCGAGAATTACGTGTACGAACATTCCCAAATCAGAAGCTGGGGGTAAACTACGAAATCTGTGCCATGCTTTGTTATATCTGGGGTTAATGAATACAGGGACAGAGCGGGGAACTCAAATGACACTGTTTACTTATTATGCGGCAACTCACAACTAACAGAACAACGCAACTCATTGCTTACACTAACAACAGGTCGCCCCTTGGGGCATCTCTACATTTGTGTTTATTCACATCCATATGCAAGACTCCTCCCCTTTTAGTAGAGAAATCATATTTGAACTGTTACAGCCATGTCTCACCCTCAAAAATATTTATAAAGCCAAACACGTGCCTAATATCAATTTAACTTTTTTTTCTTAAAATAACTTTTCTTAATATTACTTTTTTTTTTTTTTTACAGATTTGTATACCTTTCAAACCATTATACACTGTACCAACTATTGCATTAAAACACTGACAGATTCAGTCTTTGTGGTGCTTTTGTGTGTGTCCTCAGAACGTATCTATGGTTTGTGTTGTGCTGTATGGGTGCAGGTGTTTGTGTATGAACTGGTGACAGTTGTGCACTGTCTGTGTCAAAAGTCAAAGTCAAAATATCTTTATTGTCCCTTACAGGGAAATTAGTTTGCAGTCAGTATAATAAAACTCTCACACAAAAACAAAACTTACAACACCAAGGCAGAATTGACAACAGGACAAAGTGGGCAGGGAGAACAAAAGGAGTTCAAATATACAGACCAAGGAAACAAGCGATTTGCAGACAACAGATGCATACTATCTACCATTTAACAATTGGATGGCAGTGGGGAAAAAGGAAGCCTTGTATCGCTTAGTTCTAATACAGGGCATCCTCAACTGACGACCTGAGGGTAACAGCTCAAACTCTGGCCGAAGGGGGTGACCTTGGCACTCCAGAAGGGAAGTAGCCTTTCTGAACACCTTCCTATTACAAAGGTCAGTAAGCTGGGCTTGACTTCTCCCTGAAATCTTACCAGCCCATTTGATGAGTCTATCAAGCCATTTTTTACTGGCCAGAGTCATGTTACTAAAACCACGCACCAATACAGTACATTAAAACTGTAATGAATGAAAGATCACGTGTTTAACTTGACCTACTCACGGGTGTACGTGCAGTGCGTGTGACGTATACAGGAAGTTAGAAGCGCATATTATGAAGGTTGTATGTCGGATGAACGCTAGTAAAAGCTACACAGTTAAGAACCTACGAAGTCGGCTCGTTCTTGAATTATTCTTATGTCAGTAAGACAAGGCGTCTACGGACATTACATGGTGTCAGAATAGTCTGTGTATCTGAACACGAGCGGTCATGCCGAAGTTTAATCCGCCGAGTGAATTCAAGTTTGACTGCCCCGTTGAATGGCCGGAGTGGAGACAACGGTTTTCGCGCTTCAGGCTCGCGACAAAGCTGGATAAAGACGACGGGGAGATTCAAGTGAGTTCGCTGATTTATGCAATGGGCAGCGAGGCTGAAAAGATATTCAGCTCGTTTGACTTCGCGGCGGAGGGTGATAAAGTGGACTATGATATCGTACTGAAAAAGTTCGATGACTACTTTATTCCCCGCCGTAACATCATACATGAGAGGGCGTGCTTCTATCAACGTAGCCAGCAGCCAGGAGAGACAGCGGAGATGTACATCCGGACATTGTATGAGCTGTCTGAACACTGTGAGTTTGGGGACAAGAGGGATGAACATATCAGAGATCGTCTGGTAGTGGGCATAAAAGATAAGGTGCTCTCCCGTCAGTTCCAGCTCACAGCGGACCTTACTCTGGTGAAAGTCATTGAACAAGTGCGCCAGGCGGAGGCAATAACAAAGCAGCTCAGCCTCCAAGCTAACCAACCAGAGGCCCTGCTGGCTAACGTCAATGTTGTCCGATGGCGGGACGAACGCCAAAACAAAAAGGGCGGACAGCGTCATGGTGGCGGCAGTCCGGCAACCAACAAAGTAGATGAATGCGGGAGGTGCGGCAAGACGCAGCACACCGATGAGCGGAAGTGTCCTGCAACGAACAGTAAGTGCAACAAGTGTCATAAAAAGGGACATTGGGAGCGTGTATGTCACTCTAAAGCGGTGAGAGAAGTCACTGAAGAGGTTAAACAGCTGTACTTTCTGGGAGAAGTTGGCAAAGAGAGCAGTCAGGAAGATTGGACTGTTAGTTTAACAATAAGTGATGTACCAATAACCTTTAAAATTGAAACGGGGGCTGACGCTACTGTTATCAACCAAGGGACATTTAAAAAGCTGAAGCCAAACATAAAACTGGGACCTCCTGACACATGCTTCATAAGCCCAGGTGGAAACATCAGCTGCATAGGACAGTTTCAAGCCACAACCAACTACAAGGAGAAACAATACTCCTTTCCAGTGTATGTGATCAAGGGGAGAGGCAGCTGTCTGCTGAGTCGTCCAGAGGCAGTGGAGATGGGTCTAGTGAAGCGGATGAATGAGGTCAGTGGAGTTTTCGGTTCAAGTGGACTGCTGAAAACAGACCCAGTGAAAATAGCTCTGGTGGAGGGTGCCCAGCCATACGCGGTGCATACAGCCAGACGGATACCGCTGCCACTTGTACCACTGGTTAAGAAAGAACTGCAGCGCATGGAAAATGAGGGCATTATTGAAAAAGTGACTCAGCCCACAGAATGGTGCGCCGCTATGGTGCCGGTGCTGAAACCGAACAAGAAAGAGGTTCGCTGCTGCGCTGACCTCAGGAGGCTGAATCGAGCGGTGAAACGTGAGAAATACGTGCTGCCCACTATGGAGGAAATAATGCCAAGGCTCGCAGGGTCAAAGTTCTTCACAACGTTGGATGCAGCAAGTGGGTTTTACCAGATCCCCTTGCATGAAGACAGCAGGGGGCTCACCACTTTCATCACCCCATTTGGGAGGTATGCTTTCTGCCGCCTTCCATTTGGTATAACGAGTGCTCCAGAGATTTTCCAGAGAAAGATGGCGGAAACTCTGACCGGGCCAGAGGGCACAGAGGTGTACATGGATGACATCCTTATACATGGAGAGACTGAGGAAATCCATGACCGGCGCCTAGCAGAGGCCCTGGGGGTCATTGAAACAGCAGGTCTCAAACTGAACCAAGCGAAATGCAAGTTCAAACAGAAACAAGTCCGCTTCCTTGGTCATGTCATCGACGAGGCAGGCATCAGACCTGACCCGGACAAAGTGGCCGGAATAGAGAACTTTCCTCAGCCCCAGAACGTGACGGAACTCAAGAGGTTCCTCGGGATGGTGAACTATTTGGCAAAATACGTCCCAGAGCTGTCCACTGTAGGTCAGCCACTTTATGGACTGCTTAAAGCAACGACAGAGTGGCTGTGGGGACCTGCACAGAACACAGCATTCCAAGACCTTAAAGCAGCACTCGCCACCGCCCCGGTACTCACCTTTTATGACGTCACTAAGGCTACGGTGGTGTCAGCAGATGCCAGCAGCTACGGGCTGGGAGGCGTTCTGCTCCAGCAGCACGGGGAACACTGGAAGCCCGTGGCCTACTGCTCCCGACGGCTGAGTGACGCAGAGACAAGGTACGCACAGATCGAGAAAGAGTGCTTAGCCAGCGTCTGGGCATGTGAAAGGTTCGAGAAGTACTTGTTTGGGCTTGACAATTTCAGACTTGTCACCGATCATAAACCACTAGTGCCTCTCATGAACAGCAAAGACTTGGATAATGTGCCCATTAGGTGCCAGAGACTGTTAATGAGGCTGATGCGTTTCAATGCAGTGGCTGAATACGCACCAGGCAAAACTTTAGCTGTAGCTGATGCACTCTCCAGAGGCCCAGAGCAGCGCTACGGAGATGGTGCTTCTCATGATGATGTTGCAGCGCACATTGATGCCATCGGGTGCCAGGTGCCTGCCACACCTCAAAGGATGCAGGAGATAAAACAGAGCACGGATGGGGATCTGCAGCTCCAGACAGTGTTGGGCTTCATCAGACACGGCTGGCCTGAGTATGTCGATAAAGTGCCGGAGACAGTCAGAGACTTTTATCAGGTGAGAGGGGAGTTATCTGAGGTAGATGGTTTAGTCATCAGAGGCAGTCGTATCGTCATTCCCACAGAGATGAGGGAGGTGATCTTAGACAGAATACACGACGGGCACCAGGGGATAGTTAAGTGCAGAGAGAGAGCTAGCCAGTCAGTGTGGTGGCCCAAAATGACAGAGCACATTACAACAAAGATACAGCAATGTCAATTCTGCAGAGAACACAAGAACACACAGAGAAAAGAGCCTTTAATGTCAAGTGAGCTCCCATCCAGACCATGGCAGAAAGTTGGCATAGACCTGTGTGAGTACAAAAAGCAAAACTACTTGATAGTGTCTGACTATTATTCCAGGTTTTTGGAGATCCTAAATCTACCAACAACTACTAGCAGTCAGGTTGTAGCTAGGCTGAAGGCTACATTTGCACGTTTTGGTATCCCTGAAATTGTAGTTAGTGATAATGGGCCACAGCTAGTTTCAGAAGAGATGAGGAGGTTCAGTGAGGATTATGATTTCATCCATGTGACTTCAAGCCCACACTACCCCCAGAGTAATGGACAGGCAGAGAGGGCTGTTCAGATAGCCAAAAGCATATTAAGGCAGGAAGACCCTCTCCTCGCCCTGTTGACATACAGAGCTACACCCTCTTCTTCCACTGGAGCCAGTCCAGCGGAATTGCTCATGGGTAGGAGACTCAGAACCACCTTACCCACATTGCAGCATAACCTGAAACCGGCCTGGCCTAAAGAGGAACTGATCAAAACCGCTGACGCCGCAGCCAAATCGAGGCAGGCTTTCTACTACAACCGCAGGAACGGCGTGCGGACACTGCGCTCACTGAACTCGGGTGACGCAGTACTCACCAAACTTGATGGACAGAAAACATGGACAATGCCAGCAGTTGTTCACAGTCAGAGCTCCACTCCCAGATCCTACATAGTGGAGACAGCTCAAGGTGAACATTACAGAAGGAACAGGCGCCACCTGTTTGCCACACCTAAAACACTCACCTTTGTCAGCAGGGATCCTGACCATGTCACTCCAGGGGAGAGTGGAAACACGGATGAGTCCCGAGCAGCAGAAATGCCAACTTCCACACCATATGTTACTCGCTCTGGCAGGGTGAGCAAGCCTGCAATCCGGCTGGATTTGTGAGGCGTATGGACTGGTGTATTGTGGGGGGATTTTTTATTTTTTGTGAAAAGGGGGGTGATATACAGGTTAGAAAATCATCTTAGAGGGGGAGATGTAATGAATGAAAGATCACGTGTTTAACTTGACCTACTCACGGGTGTACGTGCAGTGCGTGTGACGTATACAGGAAGTTAGAAGCGCATGTTATGAAGGTTGTATGTCGGATGAACGCTAGTAAAAGCTACACAGTTAAGAACCTACGAAGTCGGCTCGTTCTTGAATTATTCTTATGTCAGTAAGACAAGGCGTCTACGGACATTACAAAAACTGTTTCAATAAAACTTCTATAAAAGAGAGTCATCATCTGGGAGGAGATATTAAATGTACGCATTTTCTTCGGAAAAAAGTCTTTGTTTCAAAAGCACAATTTGTTGCCAATAACAACTCCCAGATATTTGTAGCTGTCCACAAGCTCAATGTCAGCATCTTTAATGCTGGTTGGTACAGGACTAGGAGGAGTCTTTCTAAAACTGATTATCATGTCTTTAGTTTTAGACACATTTAAATGGAGAAAGGACTCATCACACCAAGATACAAACTCATCGACCACAGGTCCACGTTGTTCCTCCTCCCCTTCAACAAGATTTACAATCACTGAATCATCTGCAAATTAGAGTATGTGTCTATTGGTATGGTTGCTGCGCAGTCATTAGTGTACAAGTTTCTCTTGCAGTTGTGTTTGTGTCTTCTTCCAGGTGGGTTGGCGCTGGTGTTGTGTTACACACAGCTGTGGTTTCTTCCAAAACATCAGGAGCCCCACTTGAGCTCACGCTCGTGGGCCTGCAGTCCACCTCAGGTAAGTGCTAATCAGTGCTGGTGAAGTCTGGCAGCTCTCTTGATGACAGTAGGTGGTCAATGTGCACAGTACCCTCTTCCACACCATCATGTACCAGGTAAGTGACCTAGACATTTCACCACTGTACCTTTTATCCACTTCTCCTTTCCCCCTTAAATGTTTCTCACATGGACAGCGCCACCCTCAGTCAGGACCCTCAAGGTAGATGAAGCTCTGTCATAGAAAGCTTTCTGTTTATCTTGTTTTTCTTCCATAAACCTGGCACCTTCAGCAGCTCATCAACCCAGCTAACACATCCTCAGTGGAGGAAGTAGAGTCTGAAGACTCGGGGGAAACCCCACCCATATCCCTGGCAGAGGCCTCTGAGGTAGTTAAGAAGTTCCTCTGTGGCAAGGTGCCGGGTGTGGATGAGATTCACCCTGAGATGCTGAAGGCTCTGGACATTGTTGGGCTGTCTTAGCTGACATGCCTCTTCAGTGTCATGTGGAGGTTGGGGACAGTACCTGTGGAGCGGCAGACTGGGGTGGTGGTTCCCATATTTAAAAAAGGGGACCGGAGGGTGTGCTCCAATTATCGGGGCATCACATTGCTCAGCCTCCCTAGGAAAGTCTACTCTAGGGTGCTGGAAAGGAGGCTCCGACCGGCTGTCGAACCTCGGATCCAGAAGGAGCAACGCAGTTTCCATCCTGGCCATGGAACAACGAACCAACCCTTTACCCTTGTAGAAGTGCTGAGGGAGGCATTGAAGTTTGACCAGCCAGTCTACATGTGTTTTGTGGACTTGGAGAAGGCTTACGACTGTATACCCTGAGGCACTATGTGGGGGGTAATGAGGGAGTATGGGGTACCAGGGCAGTTGCTAGAAGTCATCTGGTACTTGTATAACCAGTGAATGCTGTGTCCGCATTCTCGGCACAAAGTCAAACATGTTTTTGGTGGGTGCCAGACTCTGCTGAGGTTGTCCCTTGTCTCGGATTCTGTTTGTGATATTCATGGACAGGATCTCAAGGTGCAGCCAAGGTGAGGAGTGTGTCCGTTTTGGGAACCTCAGAATTGCATCTCTGCTCTTCGCAGATGATGTGGTTTTGTTGGCTTCATCTGAACGCGACCTCCGACGCGCACTGGGGCAGTTTGCACCTTGAACCCATGTGTCATTCCAACCGCACACCTCACCATTGTCACACTTCCCTCATACATATCCTGCACCACTCCTACATACTTCTCTTCAACTTCCTCATATAATAGCACATCTCCTCTCTCGGCACCCTGTCATATATGTTTTCTCTATATCCACAAAGAGACACTATAACTCCTTCAGGCCTTCTCTATACTCCTCAATCAACATTCTCAAAGCAAACATTGCATCTGTAGTGTTCTTTTGTGGCATGAAACCATACTGCTGCTCACTAACCATCACCTCTCCTATTAACCTAGCTTTCACTACTCTTTCCCATATCTTCATGTTGTGGTTGATCAACTTTATACCTCTGTAGTTGCTACAGTTCTGCACATTGCCCTTATTCTTGAAAATCGGTACAAGTATACTTCTCCACTCCTCAGGCATCCTCTCACTTTCCAAGATTGTGTTAAACAATCTAGTTAAAAACTCCACTGCCATCTCTCCTAAACATCTCCATGCCTCCACAGGAATGTCATCTGAACCAACTGCCTTTCCACTCTTCATCCTCTTCATAGCTGCCCTCACTTCCCCCTTGCTAATCCACTGCACATCCTGATTCACTATCCCCACACCATCCAACCATCTCTCTCTCTCTCTCTCTCTCTCTCTCTCTCTCTCTCTCTCTCTCTCTCTCTCTCTCTCTCTCTCTCTCTCTCATTTTCTTCATTCATCAGCTCCTCAAAGTACTCCTTCCACCCTCTCAACACACTCTCATCACTTGTCAGCACATTTCCATCTCTATCCTTGATCGCCCTTACCTGCTGCACATCCTCCCCAGCTCGGTCCCTCTGTCTAGCCAAGAACTGCACTTTCAAATTCCATTGTACTTGTAACAATGACAAATCAAGTTCTATTCTATTCCTTTTCTTGGTCTCCAAAGTCATCCTACAGACCACCATCCGATGCTGCCTAGCTATGTTCTCCCCTATCACCACCTTGCAGTCTCCAATCCCTTCCAGATTGCACCTTCTACACAAGACATAGTCCACCTGTGTGCACTTTTCTCCACTCTTATACGTCTCCCTGTGTTCCTCCCTCTTCTTGAAATATGTATTCACCACAGCCATTTCCATCCTTTTTGCAAAATCTACCATCATCTGTCCTTCCACATTTAACTCCTTGATACCATTCCTACCCATCACCTCCTCATCACCTGTTTCCTTCATCAACATGCCCAACTTGCAGGGCATATGCGCTGATAACATTCATCAATACACCTTTGATTTCCAGCTTCATACTCTTCACTCTATCCAACACTCTCTTCACTTCCAGCACACTCTTGACATACTCTTCCTTCAGAATTACCCCTACCCCATTTCTCTTCCCATTCGCACCATGGTAGAAGAGTTTGAACCCACCTCCAATGCTCCAGGCCTTACTCCCTTTCCACCTGGTCTCTTGCACACACAGTATACCTACCTTTATTCTTTCCACTGTATCAGCCAGCTCTCTCCCTTTACCAGTCATAGTGCCAACATTCAAAGTGCTAGAATCCTACCTAAAACTAGAAAATTTGACCATATTACACCAATTCTTGTCTCTCTTCATTGGCTTCCTATCCATATTAGATCAGACTTCAATGTGCTTCTGCTGACTTATAAAATCCTAAATGAGCTTGCCCCATCATACCTGTCTGATCTCCTTAAACCATAATTCCATTTCAAGCTCTTTGCTCTCAAAATACAGGCTCCTGTGTGTACCCAAAGTTAAAAAGAAGTCAGCTGGTGGCGGGGCCCTTTCCTCTCGGGTCCCATTCTTGGAGGACTTCCGGGTCATGGTAGAGTAGGGACGTCTTTCCAAAGCTTTCCTCATCTTCTGTGTAATTCATTCCTTTAAAACATGCTTTTTTAACCTGCCTGCTGCCGTCAGACAATCAGAGTCTGTTGAGTCCTTTAAATCCAAACTTAAAACTCATCTTTTTGCCTTAACCTACAATTAGTTGCCTTTAAATTGAATACTTCACCATCTATACTGCATGGCAGGTCGGTTTCTGTCTCAATGAATTTACCAAGCATTGTTCTGCAGACAAGATTATAGAGTATACATTATTGATTATTGTAAACTGTTCTCTTCTCTCACACATCTTTTCTCTCTCTGAATGATTTCCTCTCCTTTCTCTTCTCCTGTGTGTGTGAATGGTGTGATGTGAGTCTCCCCTGCATGCACGTATAGTCTGTCCTCCTCCTAGGTCTCTATGGTGACGGTGGTCGCCACCTGGATGCTGCTTGGCATCCTCATCACATTTTTTATATATTTTATAAATCCATATAATTTTGTTATCCTGTTTCAGTGTTATATCCTTCTCTCACTCCAATGTGTGACTAACGTTTTTTCTTGTCTCTTCTCCCATGTATGTGAATTGTATGATGTGAGTCTCGCTTGTTCGCATGTGTGGTCTGTCCTCCTGTCAGGTCTACGTGGTGATGATGGTCCTGTGGCTCAGGTCCTAGGCTGTTCCGCTTAGAATAAAAATGTCTATGAAATAAGTAAATAAATGGTCTCCACAATCATTTGCCCATATTTTCAGTGCTTAACTTTGAATATGGAGCAGATACTGTGATGGTGACCTGATATGCTATCTCTCTTGTTCCTGTCAAGATATCCATGCTATCAAAATCATGGATCTTATAAAAACACACACATGCTCTTGCCGGTTTATGACGTGTGGTTATTTCTTTCACTTTTTGAAGTTGTTCTGCCTTCGTATTAAATAATGTCTGATATTAATCATTTCTACAGTATAATCACAGAATAAAAAAAGAGCAAAAGTAAATCCATACCTTTTTTTTATAAATTAAACTCGATAAATAATCATTCAAAAGCAGCCATAGTTGATTTGATTAAATCTTGAATCTCATGCATAAGGTTAACAATTTTAAAATGCCAAACCTATGGTTTCAAATACTCAAAAACCCATTGCATGGATGGCACAGCAGTCGCGAGGTGCATGAGGGTTTACATAGCCATTTGCCAAATAACCAAGAGCAAAACTGTAATTCAGTTTCCAAATGTCAAGTGTATCCACAAATAACCATGGATTCATTCATAAATAAATGATGAGCTGCTGAAGTAAATAAGAGGAACATGGGCATTTTTATGCTTCTCAAGGCTGAACAAAGGACCTTATGCCATACCTCAGGAGCCCCAGCAGTGAATGCTCCCAGACAGTCACAGCACACAAACCATTTGCCTCTCTTTCACTTGGCAAAGTCTGATTTAACAACAAGGGGAACAGGATCAGCTTGGTCTTTCACACACACACACACACACACACACACACACACACACACACACACACACACACACACACACACACACACTGTGTCAAAGTAACATAAAAATATAATCAACCTAAACTGATTTTTTTTTAGCTCTAGTGACTAAAATAAAATGTGGACTTTTATTTATTTTATTTATTCTTATAAAACGTACACAGGAAAACAAATTAATTCAATTTTATTCCAATTTCTTAGCAGTGTGATCCAGAATAAGTCTCATTTCCGATATGGTGAATGAGGAAAGCAGACCATTAATTAAAATATATTCTTGCTGAATTTTTCATTCATTCATTCGTTCATTCATTCATTCATTATTTATTCCACTGTTGGGGATGCACAGCTTCAGAAATGAACGACAACAAAAAAAGCGATTCACAATTAAAAACACAACTCTATTTACACATTCCATGACCAAAAAGGCAGAGGGAAAATAAAATCTTATTTTGCCTGCCCCTTACTCAAAACATAAATAAACAATAGAAATAGATGGTCTGCCAATTACAGTTACTTACAAAGAATCAAAAGCCATACACAATAATTCACCATCAATGAAAGAAACCCATTCTTGTCTTCCTTCAGTGGCTTCCTATCCATGTTAGATCAGACTTCAAGGTGTTTCTGACTTATAAAATCCTAAATGGACTTGCCCCATCTTACCTGTCTGATCTCCTTAAACCGTACATTCCATCTCGAGCTCTTTGCTCTCAAAATACAGGGCTCCTGTGTGTACCAAAGTTAAGAAGTCAGCTGGTTGCAGGACCTTTTCCTATCGGGCTCTGTTCTTATGGAATAGCCTGCCTGCTGCGATCAGACAATCAGTCTGCTGAGTCTTTTAAATCCAAACTTAAAACTCATCTTTTTCTCTTCGCCAACAATTAGTTACCTTTAAGTTGAGTGCTTCACAACCTGTACTGCATGGCAGGTCGGCTTCTGTCTCAATGAATCTACCAAGCACTGTTCTGCCAACGATATTATAGAGTATGAATTGTTGACTATTACAAACTGTTCTCTTCTCTCACATGTCTTTTCTCTCTCTCTGAATGATACCTTCTTTCTCTTTTTCTGTGTGTGAATAGTGTCATGTGACTCTCCCTTGTGCGCACGTGTAGTCTGTCCTCTTCCCAGGTCTCCATGGTGACGGTGATCGCCACCTGGACACCGCTTGGCATCCTCCTCATCACACTGTTTATATATCTTATAAACCCATATAGTTTGTTATCCTGTTTCAATATTATATCCATCTCACTCCGATGTGGGACTAATGTGTTTTCTTTTCTCTTCTCCTGTGTATGTGAATGGTGTGATGTGAGTCTCCCCTGTATGCATGTGTAGTCTCGTCTTCCTGTCAGGTCTACATGGTAATGCTGGTCACATGGCTCGGGTCCTGGGCTGTTCCAGTGGCAACTGGACACTGCTTGGCATCCTCCTCATCATATTTTTCATATATTTTATAATTCCATTATAATTCTGTTATCCTCGCTCAGTGTTGTATTCTGTAAATTGTGTAAACACAACTTCCATTGCACGTCTGTCCGTCTTGGGAGAGAGATCTCTCCCCTCTTGCTCTCCCTGAGGTTTCTTCCTATTTTTTCTCCCTGTTAAATTGTTTTTTTAGGGAGCTATTCCTTATGCAATGTGAGGGTCTAAGGACAGGATGGTTTATTGCTTTAAAGTGCACTGAGGCAATTTTGTAATTTTGTGATTGGGCTATACAAAGTAATTTCACTTGACCTGAAATCTATTACCTGACAACATCATACAGTCTAATTATTATTATTTTTAGACATTTTCTTGAACTAACCCAGCCAATGAGGATGCAAAAGCCAGTGCATTCTTATTGCCAAGCCCGGATAGATGGGGAAGGTTATATCAGGAAGGGCATCCGGCGTCAAATCTTTGCCAAATCAAATATAGGGATCATAAAAACCACTGCAGAAATACTGAGGGAGACAGCTAAGCTTCTTGAACTGAAAGATATTTATACAACCCTTTAAATCATTCTGTAGAGAATTCCACAGTTTGATGCCAACAACTGAAATACACATCTGTTTTAATGTAATCTGCACATACTGATGATTAAAATTAAATTTCCTTCTATGGTCTTCAATGAAAAAAATGAAAAAGTTGTTTTTAGTTCAGAGGATGAAGACTTCAACCTCTGAACTAAAAACAACTTTTTTTTCCTTTTTTTTTTTTTGGTAATACTCTGCTTTTCGCCCTGTACATAACTATTTATGTCTGTATCTCAACTAAATATTTAAGCTTCATTAGTCCTGACTTAATAAACAGTTTGTTAATCTGTTCCCTTGAATCTACTGTATGATTAATTATTACTGCTATTTCCATCCATCCATTTTCTGAACCACTTATCCTGCTCTCAGGGTCGTGTGGATGCTGAAGCCTATTACTATTACTTCCAGCAGTCTTACTATTACTCACTCTACTCTGTAGCGAGAGTAGGGTGCAGGTTGAGGAGATCCTGGAGAGGCGGAGGTATACAGTGGAGAGAAGAGGAATGAAAGTCAGTAGGAGCAAGACGGAATACCTATGCGTGAATGAGAGGGAGGACAGTGGAATGGTCAGACAAAGGCATTTGAGTTTAAATACTTGGGGTCAACTGTCCAAAGTAATGGAGAGTGCAGTAGAGAGGTGAAGAAGAGAGTGAAGGCAGGGTGGAGTGGGTGGAGAAGAGTGTCAGCAGTGATTTGCGACACAAGGGTACCAGCAAGAGTTAAAGGGAAGGTTTACAGGATGGTTGTGAGACCAGCTATGTTATATGGTTTGGAGACAGTGGCACTGATGAAAAGACAGGAGGCAGAGCTGGAGGTGGCAGACTTGAAGATGCTAAGATTTTCACTGGGTGTGATGAAGAAGGACATGCTTAGGAATGATTATATTAGAGGGACTGCTCAAGTTGGACAGTTTGGAGACAAAGCAAGAGAGGCAAGATTGAGATGGCTTGGACATGTGTGGAGGAGATATGCTGGGTATATTGGGAGAAGGATGCTGAATATGGAGCTGCTAGGAAAGAGGAAAAGAGGATGGCCAAAGAAGAGGTTTATGGATGTGGTGAGGGAGGACATGCAGGTGGCTGGTGTGACAGAGGAAGACGCAGAGGACAGGAAGAAATTGAAACGGATGATCCACTCTGGTGACCCCTAACGGGAGCAGCCGAAAGTAATAGTAGTAGGTACTATTACTTACTATATTACAGAAATAGCAGTATTACTGCTCTTTCTGTAATATAAATGGTGGCTTTATGTTGCTTATGTATGTGCTGTCCCACACTCCCA
The DNA here is from genome assembly GCF_029633865.1 of Lampris incognitus. Classification (NCBI taxonomy): domain Eukaryota; kingdom Metazoa; phylum Chordata; class Actinopteri; order Lampriformes; family Lampridae; genus Lampris; species Lampris incognitus. The sequence continues at coordinate 41,098,926 of NC_079216.1, forward strand.
CACCGTACTTAAAATATGGCAAAATAAATGAACAGTACAGAATTCACATTGCTTTGTAATCTAACAAATACTTTGCTTTATTCAAAAAATTATTATTCTTTGTTTTTACATATGCTTTATGAGATTTCCATGTCCGTTTGTCATCCATTATTACACCCAAAAATCTAAATTCAAATACTCTTTCAATATAAACTCCATCTATAGACTGTGAAACTTTTTCATCTTTTTTTTTATTAGCAAAAGCCATAAACTTAAGTTTTATTCAAATTTAATGATAACTTATTTTCATCAAGCCATCTATTAAGTTTGCCCACTTCCTTTACAATGCTTTCTGCTAAAGCTTTTAAGTTGTCCCCTGGACCAAAAAAAACAAACAAACAAACAAACAAACAAACAAACAAATTAGTGTCATCTGCAAACTGCAATACCTTTGACACTTCACACATACCACTGATATGCAAAATGAAAAGTTTAGACCCCAAAACCAAGCCTTGTGGGACTCCATATTCATTTTCATACACTCAGAGCAAGTTGTACCTATTGCTGTCTGTTAGCTACATAGCTGTTTAACCAGTTTAGAACTACTCCTCTCACATCCATCCATTCATCCATTATCCAAACCACTTATCCTGCTCTCAAGGTCGTGGGACGCTGGAGCCTATCCTAGCAGTCATTGGGCGGCAGGCGGTGAGGCACCCTGGACAGGCTGCCAGGCCATCAGGGCTGACACACACATACACACACATTTACACCTAGGGACAATTTAGTATGGCTGATTCACCTGACCTACAGGTCTTTGGACTGTGGGAGGAAACCACAGCATCTAGAGGAAACCCATGCAGACACGGGGAGAACATGCAAACTCCACACAAAGGACAACCCCCAAAGTTGGACTACACCGGGGCTCAAACCCAGGACCTTCTTGCTGTAAGGTGACCACGCTAACCACTGCGCCACCATGCCACCCCTCCTCTGTACGTAATTTAGAAATTAAGGTTGTATGATATATAGTATCAAATGCTTTTTCTTTTTTGTAATCAATAAATACCCCTATTGTGTATTCCTTATTTTCTATTGCTGTGGTAATTTCTTCCATTTTTTTCATTACTGCTAAAGCTATTGATCGATTTGTCCAAAAGCCACATTGACTCTCACTCAACAATTTATTCTTTTTAATAAAACTATCTAATTTTTGTACAAATAGTTTTTTAAGCATTTTGGAAATCTGTTAAAACAAAGACACTGGTCTGTAGTTAGTAAAGCTGTGTTTATCTCCTGTTTTAAAAAGTGCAATAACCTTTTCTATTTTCATTCTGTCTGGAAAAATATCTGTATGAAAAGAAAACTGAAAATATAGCTTAGAAGTTTGATTATAGTTAATAGTCTTTTCATTATAATCATTTTGATCCCATCACTATAAGCTGATTTCTTATTTTTGGATTTTGCTACAATGTCTCTAATTTCATTCTCACTCATCTGTCCAAGAAACATAGACTGCAACACTTTACTTTCCCCATTCCAGCCACCTTCTATTTGCCCATCGTTGTTTTTTAATAGCATTTTCAAGATTAGGCACAACATTAACAAAAAATGAACTTTAAACTTTTAAGTAATTGACTTAATCAATCAATAATCAATAAATACCCCTATTGTGTATTCCTTATTTTCTATTGCTGTGGTAATTTCTTCCATTATATTCATTAATGCTAAAACTATTGATTGATTTGTCCGAAATCTACATTGACTCTCACTCAACAATTTATTCTTTTTAATAAAACTATCTAATTTTTGTACGAATAGTTTTTTAAGCACTTTGGAATTCTGTTAAAGCAAATACACTGGTCTGTAGTTAGTAAAGCTGTGTTTATGTCCCGTTTTAAAAAGTGCAATAACCTTTGCTATTTTCATTCTGTCTGAAAAAATATCTGTATGAAAAGCAAATTGAAAATATAGCTTAGAAGTTTGATTATAGTCAATAGTCTTTTCATTATAATAATTTTGATCCCATCACTATAAGTTGATTTCTTATTTTTGGATTTTGCTACAATGTCTCTAACTTCATTCTCACTCATCTGTCCAAGAAACATAGACTGCAACACTTTACTTTCCCCATTCCAGCCACCTTCTATTTGCCCATCGTTGTTTTTTAATAGCATTTGCAAGATTAGGCCCAACATTTACAAAAAAGGAACTTTCAACTTTTAATTAATTGACTTAATCAATCAATAATCAATAAATATCCCTATTATGTATTCCTTATTTTCTATTGCTGTGGTAATTTCTTCCATTATATTCTTTAATACTAAAGCTATTGATCGATTTGTCCGAAAGCCACATTGACTCTCACTCAACAATTTATTCTTTTTAATAAAACCAGTACGAACAGCTTTTTAAGCAGACTTAGTCTAAGTTTGTTTTGTATGTGCTTATAAACTACCCTGTAAGTTTTAATAGTGTAGCGAATTCGGGGTGGCGACCACAGGAACTGCCGCAGCCGGGACGCCAACCCGATTCTCCCGCACCGCGGGCGACTACGTTAACTTGTCGACTAAAGGGATCGACTTGTTAGCAAAGGGCTACCGAGCATATCCATCCGTGATCGTTACATTGCCCCCTTCCTTCGGGAAGAGCATCCGCGGCTGGACCGTCGAGCTGAGGCGTGAACCTGGGGCTTCCGCACCGCGGGCGACAACGTTAACCAGTCGACTAAAGGGTCCGACCTGTTAGCCAAGGGCCAACGTGTCTACTAATCCATGCACGTTATGCTACCCCCCCCCCCTCCTTCGGGAAAGCGCGTCCGCGCGTATCCCACTTCTGACACCAATGTAACGAATTCGGGGGGCAACCACAGGAAATGCCGCAGCGGGGACGACCCGTTGGCCCTCGGCTAACAGGTCGGACCCTTTAGTCGAGCGGTAGCGATATCTCCCGCTGTGCGTGAGATACGGGTTCGCGTCCCAACTGCGGCAGTTCCTGTGGTTGCCCCCCGAATTTGCTACAACATTGTTATTAGAAATGAATTTATCAGCAGTCTATTAATGGGTTAGATTAAGATGATATAATGGATGAGAACTTCTTAACACAGACATATGTAATTCAACCTAGTTACGATTTATTTATCTTCCAATTTGAATATATGCATTACTGTTATATGTCAGCTTCGTAATTTGACTTGCATACTTGTGTAACAGTGCCTGGATAAAGGTTTCCGTCATAGTCCACCAGCACACGTGTCCCAACTCCAATTGCTCTTCCGCCTACTTCTCCTCCCTCCATTTCTGCACCACTGTTATGTGACCATGAAAATGAAAATTCTTTTGGAGAGTATGGATGTGCAGAGAGCTCAGTATTTGTATCTGTGTCTGTATTTGTTGAGGCAGCAAAACTATTTGTATTTGTGTTCGAATAAAATTGGAAATAGGCGTTGAAATCCTGTTTTTGTTTTTATTACACTTCTATATTAAGTGTCCTTCAATAAAATATTATAATAATTATGAACATTTAAAAATGTAATATTGGTTTATGGTTTTCATTAACCCAGCAATAAACATGTATAACCACAAAAATCATTTATAATAGACGTCTGCATCTTCTAAGTTGAAATAGTGACACAGCAACTTTGCTAGGATAGCAATCAATAGAGCTGTACTTCTCCAGTTGGATATCTGCAACCATGTGACACACAGGCTGACTGAGGAGTGAGCAGAGTGTGTAGCTGAACTGGCTAGTATTACACTGCCAGAGCTGACATAGTCTAATCTCCTCATCAAACTCTGCTTCACATACTGCATGTTCAGCAAGAAAACAAAATGCAAGTAACTTACTCATAAACTACCTCTGCAAATCAGTTAAGGTAAAAACAAAACAAGCATGAAACTGCCCAGACCCACAGTGTACCTGTGCTGCACATGTAAGGAGTAGCGATTATATTCCAGGGATTAGTCATATCCTAGAAGTGTCATGAGTAAAACTAGTCTAACTATATAGCTAGCTAGCTATGGCTTGTCCTCACCTCTGTAACGTTATTTTTTCTCCTCTGTGAGTCCATACATCAGTTGCGAGCGCATCCTACTAAACATCCCTCTCAGGTTGTCCATGAGTGAGTGAGTGCGTGACCACAATTTGCAACGCATAGCCCATGGCGGCAATTGTGCGCACGCCATGGGAAAAACTTAATCAAAAATAATAATAATAATTGTGTAGCAATATCCCCCCTCTCTCCTTTCCACTCCCCTACTTTCTTCCTGCCACATCAACACAAGCAGCACAAAAATCCAGAACCTCCACTGGCTCCCTGTCCCACAATGGATCCAATTGAAGGTCCTTCTCCTCGCTCACAAATCCCTCCATAACCAGCCCCCCTCCTACCTCACTGAACTGCTCCACTACCATACTCCTTCCCACAGTCTTTGCTCCTCAAACATCAATCTCCTGTCCTCCACCACACAGGACCATGCACCAGACCTGAGGCAACAGAGCCTTCTCCGTTGCTGCCCCCTCCCTCTGGAACTCTCTCTCTCTCTCCAAACACAACAGAGACTGCACCAATCTGTCCATATTCAAATTGCTAATCAAAACTCACCTCTTCTGGTGTGTTGCTTTTATGCTTATTTTATCATATGTAAAGTGTCTGAGTATTTTGAAAAGTGTTGTATAAATAAATTGCATAATTATTATTATTATTGTTGTCGTTATTATTTGTATTATTATTACATGCATTCTTGATTGATTGATTGATTGAAACCTGCACCATGTAAGCCAATTGTGCCAACTTCTTCAGACCGGGCTATCTAGCTCTTGCATCCAGGTGCTCATGTGTCTGTCTGTCCAATAATTCAAGATTCTTTGGTTATATGTCTGCCATTACCATTAAAAGTATGAAAACATTTAGACTGGACTGAAATCTTTATCTACAACGGTAGATACTAATATCTCATATATAGCTGCTGGTGAAATATTGAAGATTACTCCCAGTTCTGTGTCTTTTAATCTGCCTAGAATGACTCAATATTTTTCACCCTTTTATCTGGTAGGATTGTCATATGTAAATTTCGTGGTAATCATGGAGTGGGCCTTACACATAGAGACAAATGCATTAAGACACATGGCTTCTTCTGTCTTAAGTAATAATGCATCAAGATTAATTTCGTGTGTCATCATTACCTTTTTATTTTAAATACAGTCAAGATACATATGGCCTGCTGTAAAATTACAACCTTTTTCGGCAAATTTGCTGAATCAAATGAGATATAAGTAATATCAGCTAAGCACTGACAATATGATGGTGGTCCAGGTTTGCGTTACAATTCTGTATAAAATTATGTTTTTACTTCTATTATATTTGCATGCTGTATGTAGTTACACCTATGTTACTGTTATCTAACTGTATGGAGGTATATATGTATACATATATACATGTAAGTATATATGAGGGTGAACTTGTATTTTGATGTGCAGGCTTTGGCAACAAATTTCGTCAAGTAGGACAATAAAAAAAGCTCTCTATATTAGTCACTTTAACAAGGCTATCAGCCTTGGCCTGCATGACCTCTCATCAGTCACTTCTATACAATTGCTTACTAAGCAAATTTCCTAGGATGTTGCTCTATATGCCATTAGTTGTTGCTCCATATAATAAAAAGTAAAATGCAAAAATCATAAACACGTCCCAAGGTAGCAGATAGAAATGTGTGGATTTATGACAGCTTAGTTGTTGGGCTAAACAAAAATAAATAAATCAATACATTTCATAAATCACAAAAGTATCAGGGGAAAATTTGTGATATATATATATATATATATATATATATATATATATATATATATATGGGGTTTTTTTTGTTTTTTTTTGTTGATTTCAGGGCAAGCTGCCATTATCCGCTCACCAGGAACTTATACTGGACTGAAAACCACAGGTAAGAAGCTGCTATTAAAAGTGCAATGCCCAAACTTATCTTAAAATACAGAATTCATATCTAACTTCAAAAGAGGATCAATACTAACCAAAGAGAAATATGACAAACTAAAGAAGAAGGGAAGCGGGCATGGGCACCAAAAAGATCAATGCAGATTCTGGTGAGTGTATCATTTGGGGCGTCCCAGAATCGTCCACTACTGCTCCCTTCCTCCCTTCCCACACTACCACTTGTCTCCTACCTGGAGGAGACAAGTGGAAGTGTGGGAATGGAGGAAACAAGGAGAAGTGGAGGCTAGCAGCTGTTGATTTACTAGCCTAATCATAAGTTTGATAGAGCCCAAGCCCTCAATACACAGTATAGTCTGAGCTTCTATTCACTTTATACAGGTCGGCTACTCAATTATCTGTTTTTAATAAGGGATGTCACTTATCTTTCTTATAATCTTAAATCATTATCATATTATTCTTGAACCTTACACTGAATGAAAGTTGAAACAATAAAACATTTTAAGTTACTGCATGCAATCCAGAAAACCAGATAATTTAAATCCCTGTCTATATGATAACCTATATAAGGTAATGTCACATTGTAAACATATAATCTCTGCTGGATCGACAACATCATTGTTAAAAGTTTCATTAATTGCTGGTACTTCACCCGTCATGTTTTTAATTTTTGGTATAACGTTACATAGTGCCATAATGGACACTGACTGTGTAAACATAACACTTTGTAAATAGCCCCCTCTCATCAAGATGTCTCCTTACATATCTACGATGTGCACTACCTCTTTTTAAATCAGATGTGCAATAAAAATGTACAACTGTAAATATACATACAACTGCTGTATACTGGTTATAACATTATTTTTATAATTATAACATAAGTATATAATATAGTATATAATTATATAAAATAGATATATAATATATATTTTAGTATATTATATAGTATAATATTCGTATATAACATAATATATAAGCATAATAAGTTATAAATTATTCAGCTATAACAAAACTGTATAGTTGTGACATACCTTGATGTGCATACATACTTACATCCAGTATTCTATTTATTATTCCATTTATTTATTTTTTTTGTGAGTGATATAAGTAAGTACGAGAAGCGACTGTAAACCCGAGTCAAATTCCTCATATGCATAAGCACACCTGACCAATAGAGTTGATTCTAATTCTGATATAATATTGGATTTTGGGCATGATCACAAACAAACATACTGCCTGGGTGGGTGGGATACATATGTGTATCTTCTGCTGAAGGACACCATAGAAGCTGTTTTTAAGCAGCTTTTCTCATCTCCTACAGTATTTGGACAGCAGGCAGTACGGTGGTACAGAAGTCTATTTCTGGCCAGTGGAGGAGAGGAGGTGGAAGTGGAGGAGTGGAGGAAATATTTTTTGGATAACGGGACACAGCCCTTGAGTTACGGGATGGATGGGCTTTTCTTTGATGGAGAATATTTTTAGTAGTTTTCAAATATGCACTGCAACCATGAACTTACCTAAACATGACCCGGAGGAGCTGTACGTGAGAAAGCAAATGTCCGAATCAGTTGGACTGGACATTAAACGGACTTTACCCTGCCAGCTCCCTAGTACAAAGTCCGTGTAATGTTTAAATTGAGCCCATGTGAGAATAGAGCAGGTCATTGTCCGGAGAACTGACGATGACGATGACGACGGAGGAGGAAGAGGAGAAGAACAAGAACAAGAAGAAGGAGGAGGAGGAGGAATGACAGGATTAGGAAGATTAGGAAGCAAGAGTTAAAGGGAAGGTTTACAAGATGGTTTTGGGACCAGCTATGTACATGGTTTGGGGACACTGGCACTGACGAAAAGACAGGAGGCAGAGCTGGAGGTGGCAGAATTGGAGATGCTAAAATTTACATTGGGAGTGACAAAAAAGGACAGGATTGGGATCGAGTCAATTAGAAGGACAGCTCAGGCTGGACGGTTTGGAGACAAAGCAAGAGAGGCAAGATTGAGATGGCTTGGCCTTGGACATGTGCGGAGGAGAGATACTGGGTATATTGGGGGAAGGATGCTGAACATGGAGCTGCCAGGGAAGAGGAAAAGAGGAAGGCCAAAGAGGAGGTTTATGGCTGTGGTGAGAGAAGACATGCAGGTGGCTGGTGTGGCAGAGGAAGATGCAGAGGACAGGAAGAAATGGAAACGGATAATAGACCCGTTAGGGGTCGCTGTAACGGCAGCAGCCGAAAGTAGTAGTAGTAGATTGTCAGGAGAATCAACTCTATTCATAACTGTAAAAAAAAAAAAAAACTAGTCCACTGACTTCCAGTTTCTACTGCAGTGGTCATACCAGTTTGTTGGCGTGTGCTATTGACAATGGCATATTTTTTGCGATGCCTGCAAGATTTACCATAGATAAATGTCAATTACATGCACAGAATTGTCGACAAACTTTCACTTGCACCTACAGCAAACGGGTGAAAAGTTTAAAGTTGTACATATCAAGTTATGTCCGGACAGACAGAGCTGATTGGGAGGCGAATTTCCGAAATGCATTGTGGCAGGGGGAGGCTCATTAATATTCATAAAAGTGCTGCCTGATTGGCCAGTGAGTGGGAAGAGAATGCTCATTAATATTCATAAAAGAAGCGCTACCTCCCATCAAAGCACATAATTTGATTCCTTCATTGCCCTGACAGTGCTTGGCTAGTCAGCTACATTAGCTAGCATAAGTTATAACCAATCTGCCCATTACATCAATATACTATACATATTTATTCCCTAACCCTAACCACTATCTGTTAACAAAAGTTAATGTATTGTAACGTGCATGGATAAGTAGACACGTTGGCCCTTGGCTAACGGGTCGGACCCTTTAGTCCCCGGGTTTTCCAAGTGGGGGGCCACCAGGAGGTGCTAGGGCGTCCGGGACAGGGAAAATGAAAAATGCGGTTAAAAAAAACTAATAATAAAAATAAATTAAATATATCAAAAAAATAATAAGAATAATAAGAAAAAATACTAAAAGAAAGAACTGTTGATGATATTGTAAAGCACAAATGACAATGAATGTTTGGTCAATAAAAGAAAGAATATTGAATATAATACAACTGAGAAATTATTTGAAATGTAAATTAAATTAATACTGCTTTCATAAAAATAAGGAAATATTAAGAAATTGTACGTTTGATTTTTTTATATTTGCCAGTGTAATTTAATTTACAATTTTTTTAAGCTATGTCGCAATAGGGGGGGGCAGCCAGAGGCTACGGCTATTAAGGGGTCCTTGACATGGAAAAGATTGAGAACCCCTGCTTTAGTCGACTGGTTAACGTTGTCGCTTGCAGAGCAGGAGATACGGGTTCGCGTCCCAGCTGTGGCGATGGTTCCCGGACTGCCCCCCCAATTCGCTACAGTATTAACGCTCGCTTGCCTTCCTCAGGATGTCTTGACAGGAGCAACGCAAACGTCAGAGCGAGCAGCAACGTTTCACCGGCCAACGAGGCAGTGCTTCTTTTAATAATGAGCCTTCCCCTGCCACTCACCGGCCAATCAGGCAGCGTTTCTTTATGAATATTAATGAGCCGTCCCCTGCCAGTGGTCATATCGATGACGTTTCTATCATGCGACTGGCGCGAAACCGGAAGAATGCAAAAATCCGAGGGTGAAAAAGTTGCCAACAAAAATATGTAAGCATACAGACAACAAGATTTGGGAACTTCTGTAGGTAAAGGCCGACACTGAAATCATCAGACAAATTCAAGGAACGGCAAGAGACTAAGTTGTTTATAACCAAATTACAAGCCGGCTAAGTGACCGCAGTGTAATCCGAGCCAAGGGGCAGGTGAACAGCAAAGTAAAAGCACTCAAAAGTAGCACCATCAGGTCGTTGACCACAATGGCCAGAATAGAAATGACCGCAAAACACTGTGCTATTTTAGTTTGCGCGAGGCTATATGGGGTTCGAGTCACTCAACGAATTCTGTGGCTTTGGTCTGGAGCATGGAGACGGCTTTCAGTCGTGTCGATCAACGATTCAGCTTTAAGTAATAATAATAACAATAAACTTTATTTATGTTGCACCTTTAAAAACAGAGTTTACAAAGTACTTGACATACACAGCAAAAGCAGAATACTCAGAAAGCAATATAACAACAGAAAGTAAAACAGGCCAAACAAAAGCAAGACAAAATTAAGATAAATCCAATATGAAGTTAAAACAAGAAGACAAAAGATGCAAAAACACAGGAGAGAAAACAAGGACGTTGAAAGATAAAATGGTAAGCGATTAAAAAAAGCTGTAAAAAACATTTATATATGTATATAAATATAATTAAAAGAATAAACAAAAAATGACATCACATAAAAGCAAGTCTATAAAAATTGGTTTTAAGACGTGTTACAAAAGAAGTGGCTGATTATGCAAGTCTTACTGAGGCAGGTCATTCCAAAGCCGAGGGACCCTGACAGCAAAAGTAGGGTTGTGGCGGACACTAGGGGCTATGCCTCTCACACAGCAGGACTGTGAGCTGGGGGCGTGGTTTACGTTCCCGGGCTCGCCGGGGCAGGGTTGTTCCTGCTGCAGTTGGTTTTTGGAGTTGAGGAATAAACATCAAACTCGCCTTGGTCTCCTGTGTTTTTCCTCATTCCTGCCACATTGGTGACCCCGACGTGATATGTTTGGAGCAGAAGATGTGTGTGAATCCACTTCGGCCACGCCGCCCCGACTCTCACAGCCGGCCGTTCTCGCCGCGGCTGTGAAGCTCCCAGAGTTCTGGCAGAGCGACCCGGCCTCGTGGTTCCAGCATGTCGAGGCGCTGTTCCACCTGCGTGGAATCTCCGCGGACGACTCCAGATACTATTTGGTCGTCGCTGCGCTGGATCAGCAGTCCACATGCCGGGCCATGCAGCTGTTGCGCGCCCCTCCGCAACACGATAAATACGTCGCCCTCAAACATCTTCTGCTCCGGAGGTACAGCCTATCTACCGCAGAGAGGGCAGATAGAATCCTTTCCCTATCCGGTTTGGGCGACGGGACGGCTGTGGATCTCATGGACAATATGCTGTCGCTGCTAGGCTCAGACGAAGGTGGGTTCCTTTTCCCGCACGTTTTCCTGCGCCAGCTCCCGTCTCCTGTGCGCGCGGCTTTGGCTAACTCCCCGTGTCTGGCCGCTGGTGACTGCCGAGGTTTGGCTGAGGAGGCCGATCGGGTCCTGCTGGCTACCAGACGGTTCTCTGTGCAGAGTGTGGCATCGGAGCCTCTGCAGCCGACGTCGGAGGACGCGGACCCGGCGCTGGTGGCTGAAGTGACTGCCCGGAGACGGCGCGGGAGAGGCCTCTGTTTCTTCCACCAGCGGTTCGGCGGCAAAGTGAGGCGCTGCGTCCCTCGGTGCACGTTTGAGACGGCGGGAAACTCCAGGGCTAGCGCTCAGTAGCAGCTGTGGGCGCTGGCGGACGTAGTGAGCTGCTCTTCATTAAGGACACGATGTCAGGAAGACGGTTTCTGGTGGACTCAGGCTCGCAAAAGAGCCTACTCCCTCCTGCTAAGACAGACAGGTCGGCCGAAGGCGGCGGCCCACAGTTAAGTGCAGCTAACGGTTCGTCCATTGCGACGTTTGGCACAAGGTTGGTGACTGTTTGCTTCCCGGGCGCCATTTTGAGTGGGACTTTGTAGTGGCCTCCATTACTGTTCCTATTATCGGCGCGGATTTTCTGTGTGCTAATGGTCTGCTGGTTGATGTTTTAAACCGCCGTTTAATTGATGCTGTGTCTTTCGCCACTGTTCCGTGCGAGACAAGGGGAGCCGGGCCGTTAACACACGCTAACTTTTTAGCATTAGGGGATGTTTTTCAGCGTTTGCTGGCGGATTTTCCATCGGTGACTACGCCTGCCTTTTCCACCGCGGTTACTAAACACGGGGTAGAACATTTCATTCCCACTCTGGGACCGCCAGTTTTTGCGCGCGCGCGGCGCCTCGACGCGGTAAAATTGGCTACAGCCAAGGAGGAGTTCGCCATCATGGAGCGTCTAGGTATAGTGAGGCGTTCCAACAGCCTGTGGACCTCGCCGCTTCACATGGTGCCCAAGGCGGATGGGTCGTGGCGGCCTTGCGGCGATTTTCGCCGCCTGAACAACGTCACCGCCAATGACCGCTATCCCATCCCACACATACAGAACTTTTCCATACGCCTGGCAGGTACCACTATTTTCTCTAAGGTGGACCTGGTGCGCGGCTATCATCAGGTTCCCGTGCGCGCAGAGGACGTGCCCAAGACCGCAGTGATCACCCCGTTTGGGCTTTTCGAATTCATGCGCATGCCTTTTGGCTTGAAGGGGGCAGCGCAAACCTTTCAGAGGCTGATGGACTCGGTGTTGCGTGACCTTGATTTCGTGTTTGTTTATCTCGACGACATATTAGTGGCCAGTCCGTCAGCTGACGAGCACCTGGCGCACCTGAAACAGGTTTTCCGTCGTCTGGACGAACACGGCCTGATAGTCAACCCGGCCAAGTGTCAGTTTTGACTGCCGGTGATTGACTTCTTGGGTCACCGCATTTCGCCGCAAGGCGCGGTCCCGTTGCCTTCTAAGGTGCAAGCGGTGGCGGAATTTCCCCGCCCGGTCTCTGTTAAGGCATTGCAGGAATTCTTGGGAATGGTGAATTTCTATAACCGTTCCCTCCCTCGCGCTGCCCACCTCCTTCAGCCACTTTACGAAGCCCTTCGGCTTAAGAGGGCTAACGACCCTGTCGACTGGACTCCCGAACAGGTCCAGGCCTTTGACGGAGCTAAGTGCGCCCTGACTAACGCTGCCCTCCTCGCCCATCCCACACCCACGGCGTCCATAGCTTTAACAACCGATGCGTCTGACATAGCCGTGGGGGCTGTGGTTGAACCCAGCCACTCGCATTTTTTAGCCGCAAACTGCGAGATAACGAGCGCAAGTACAGCGTTTTTGACTGGGAGTTGCTGGCACTGCACTTTGCAACCCGGCATTTCCGCTTCCTGCTGGAGGGTCGCCCATTCACGGCTTATGTGGATCATAAGCCGCTGACTTTTGCCATGTCCAAGGTGACTGAGCCGTGGTCTGCTCGTCAACAGCGCCACCTAGCGGCGATCTCCGAGTTCACAACGGACATTCAGCATGTGGCCGGGAAGTCCAACCCTGTTGCTGATTGTCTGTCGCGTGTGCTTGTGTGTCCTGTGCACCTCGGTGTGGATTTCTCCGCTATGGCTGCCGACCAGCCCAGTGACCCGGACGTCCTTGCCCTTAGGTCAACGCGTACCGGTCTCAAGCTAGAGGACGCTGTGATGCAGGAAGGCAGTCCTGCCCTCCTCTGCGATGTCTCCACCGGCCGTCCCCGCCCCGTTGTTCCAGTGGCCTGGCGCCGTCGAGTTTTCGATTCGATTCACTCCCTCTCGCACCCTGGAGTTCGGGCATCGGTGAAGTTGGTCGGTTCCAAGTTCGTCTGGCCTGGCCTCCGCAAGGACGTCAAGGGGTGGGCAGCTGCATGTGTAGCGTGCCAGCGCGCTAAGGTCCACCAGCACACTAAATTGCCCCTCGAGCCGTTTCCGATCCCGGCCAGACGTTTCGACCACGTGCATGTGGACCTGGTGGGCCCTCTACCTTCTTCACAGGGTTTTACGCACCTGCTCACAATGGTAGATCGGACCCCCAGGTGGCCAGAGGCTGTCCCTCTATCCTCCACAACATCCTCGGATGTTGCACGCGCTTTTCTTTCCTCCTGGGTCGCCCGTTTCGGCACTCCGTCAGATATCACCTCAGACAGGGGCCCCCAGTTCGTGTCAGAGCTCTGGTCGGCACTTGCGCGATCCGCGGTAGTGCAGGTACACCGCACTACCGCGTATCACCCTCAGGCTAACGGGTTGTGTGAACGTTTTCCCCGGTCGCTCAAGGCAGCGCTGCGCTCTCGGATGGTAACTGGGTGGATCGTTTACCTTGGGTTATGCTCGGGTTGCGTTCGGCTCCTAAGGAGGACCTCGACGCGTCACCCGCTGAGTTGGTGCTCGGTCAGCCACTCCGCGTCCCTAGGGAATTTTTGCCTGGGAGTTCCGCTCCTCGACCCCGTCCGGCCGTTTATCCTTTTTTTGTCCGACAGCACTCGGGTTCCAGGCCCCGTTCACCACTGTTTTCCGCGGTCGTTCGTGCCTGCGGAGCTCATGTCGGCTCGTTTTGTTTTTGTACGGCATGATGCTCACCGCTCACCCCTCCAACCCCCATACGATGGTCCATTTCGGGTTCTTGAGACGGGTCCTAAGGGTTTTGTGCTAGATATGGGTGGGCGTAGGGAGCGTGTCACGCTTGATAGGCTTAAACCGGCGCACAGGGTGGCAGGCGAAGTTGTGTTTCCGGCCCAGGTTCCCCGTCGGGGTCGTCCTCCTTCCAGGACCCCGTGTCTTCACGGGTTCAGCGTTCTGCTTCTCAGCCGGCTTTGGACTGTGTTTCACCTACTGTTTCGGCTGAGGGACGGCGCAGCCGTTATGGCAGGCTGCTTAAGCCTCCAGTGGGACACTAAGTTTCTTTCCAGGAGTCCCTTCTGGGTGTTTGGGGGGGGGGGCTGTGTGGCGGACACTAGGGGCTATGCCTCTCACCCAGCAGGACTGTGAGCTGGGGGCGTGGTTTACGTTCCCGGGCTCGCCAGGGCAGGGTTGTTCCTGCTGCAGTTGGTTTTTGGAGTTGAGGAATAAACATCAAACTCGCCTTGGTCTCATGTGTTTTTCCTCATTCCTGCCACAGGGTTACCTTTAGATTTAAGCCTCAACTTTGGAACAGCCAGAAGGGCCCCCAACTGAGGATCTAAGGCTACGAACTGGCTCATATGGGGTCAACATTTTTAATATGCAGCTTGGGGCCAGGCCCAGGCTGCTTTAAACGTTGTTACGGCCACAGGTGTGTCCGTATAGTTTTTTGTTGCCTCCTGTATCTAACCCTCACTCTGACTCTATATTCAGGTATCCGGCAGGTGCTCCTCATCACCTAATCAACCGGTCAACGAATCCAATTTTCATCAGCTTCGAAGTCTCCCATTTGAACCCCCACATGTGTTCAGTTCACGGGCCAGCTAGTTTAGTTTGTGTGTTGTAGCTACTTTGTGTTGATGTCTTTTGTCTCTGCAGCCACTTTGTGTTTGTAATGTCTGGCCCGTTTACGGTTGTTTGCATTTTTGAGTTATGTTTAGCGTTTAGTTCTTCTGGGCAAGGGGATCAAGGTAAGACACCCATGGGCAAACACCCATCACGTAGCTTACCTCTGTTAGACACACTAGGTTAGCAGCGGTTGCCACTTTTTGTCTTTAGGTTTGGTGCTTTTCAGCACTGTCAATGGTGGGTTACTTTTGTTAATAATTTGTTTTGGCAACCGTTGGGTTCCTTTGTTCTGTCATGGTGTCAATTTATATTTATACGTTTATGTCTGACTGTGTTGTACCCTCACCTCACTGTTACCCAGTACACTAATTGTTGCACTCTCTCCAGACCAAGGGTCATAACAAACGTGATCAGTAAAATCTTAAAATCAATTCTAAAACAAACAGGGAGCCAATGGAGCGAGGCCAGGACTGGGGGCGATGTGATGTCTGTTAAAACCAGCAACAAGCCTAGCTGCTGCATTCTGAACTACTGGAGGTGAGAGAGTGACTTTTGGTTTATGCCTGAAAGAAGTTACAGTAGTCAAGTCTAGAGAAAATAAGAGTGTAAATGACTTTTTTCAGGTCAGAGTGTGAGAGCATCAGCTTAATTCTGGAGCTGGTTCTTATTTGAAGGAAGCAGGACTCAAAGAATACTCCAAAATTTCTGGCAATGGGCTTCACATCAGTAGACAAGGGACCAAGGCCACTCTCAACGAGACTGATGAGATATGGGGGACTTAACAATATGATTTCTGAGTTTGAGATATTGAGTCGATAATTTTGTGCAATCCAACAGTTGATATCACTAAGACAATCCAGAACACCCAAGGGTGGGAGTCACACGCACATAGCTAGTCTAGTTCTATTGCACACATCTATTCTGGTTCTACTGAATGCACAATGTCAGTGCAATGCATTATTTATTTATTTTTCACAGCAGTATATATTACAAAATGTATGTCAAAATAATAAGTTTCATTTTCTTCTGCCATTCAGGTTTTTTTTAAACTTACAAGTAAAACAAAACAATATATGTATACACACACACGTGTGTATATCTACTCATATATTTTCATAATGTGTTTGGTGTTAGTGTAGATAGTGTGACCGAAAACTAAAGCACTTATTATCCTAATTCTTTTTGGAGGTGGTAGGTATTGTCTCGGAGAGTAAGAGAAAAAACCCAGAACATTAAAATTATGCATAAATATGCAAAATATGCATTTTTCTAAAAATGGTTAAAAACCACTTTTCTCGGCATTTCAGGTGATTCTGAGCATCTTTGATTTTTTTTCACCTATATAAAAAAAAATTTCTGGGACTTAAATGTTTTGGCATTATGCAAAATATGCATTTTTGCAAAAATGCACTTATGATTCTAATTTTTTTGGGAGGTGGTAGGTATTGTTCCAGAGGACTAGAAAAATAGCAGAAAATTAAAATATAATTTCATAATTATGTAAAACATGCATTTTCTAAAAATGGCTAAAAACCACTTTTCTCTCGGCATTTCAGATGATTCTGAGCATTGGGGGGAGGAAGTTGGAGTGGGGGGGGGTTTAGGGGCACGGGGAAGGCGGTTAGCTGGCAGGATGAAGAGGGAGATTTAGACGGGTGGATAACCAAACCGCTACATTGTAGTGGGGTTCTTCTAGTTTGTGTGTGTGTGTGTATATATATATATATATATGTAGCCCGTGGAATTAAATACCACACAGGACACAATTACTTCCGGGGTTCTTGTAGCTTTAATTTTATTGTTTGAACCTTCGAATGCAGATCGTTTTACTGAGTGCATAAATTCCTGTGTCTTTCGAGCAAACAGCTCATAAATGTTCACAGATGTGGCAAGTTTAACAGAAAAGATTTTAAAAGGAAAATAAATACAACATACAACATACGGTGCAAAATACGGCAGTGGACTATGTGTGTTAAACAGGGTTTAACAAAGACATGTGGAACTTCCTGAAGATCGCGCAACTTCTCACTCTGTCAGTTACCTTGTCATGCCTGCAATGGCGAACAGTGGTCGACGGCTCGCGCCCAAAATCACCGAACATCAACTCCAGTAGCGTTTACTGCGGAGTCAGAGCACCGTCACACCGCAATCTTCAGGTGCTCCACACAAGAAAAAAGAGAATACCCAAGATGCACTTGGATAACTTGCACGGAGTTACAGTAAAAGTCCGCAACACTGCCACTTACTGGTCAAAACATGCAATGACAACCAAAACTATAAAAATACACTCACAATCTGCTTCACAATTTAACTACATCAAATGACATTTTACATGGCTTGACAGTGTAACAATTACATATATTAACAGTTAAACTATACTAAATTTAAGTGGAAAATCATATAACATATTTAACAGATTTACCACCCGGCTACATATATATATATATATATATACACACGGGAAAAAAAAGGCGAACTTTATACAATTTGGGAGAGGTAACGTGTGTACATAAGACTATACAGGAGAGAGGTGATATGAGGATTCCCAGTTTGTGGTAGGGAGAGTGTGAAGGTTCCCAAAGCATGGTAGGGAAAATGAGTGTGAGGGTAAAGAGAGCGGGTGCATTACAATCTAATTAATTCAATATCTCCACAAAATCTGGCCTTAAGCGCCACACGTATTTGACCCACTTGGTCCAGAATTTAACAAACTTTTTCTGAAAACGGAGGGAAAAAGTAATATTTTCCGTAACTTAAACGTCATTTACTATATCTATCCACTCCTGTATTGTGGGGGGTTCAGGAAATAACCAATGTCTTGTGAGTGCTTTTTTATCAGCACATGTCAAAATACCAAATAAATATTCATCTGGCCGTCCTGCCTGAAAATCGGCATTTCGTAAGAATATTGTGGAACATTGCAAGGGCAGATCATTAAGTATGGTTTTCAATGCATTGTGAAGCTCTGCCCAGAAAGGTCTTATCACTGGGCACTCCCAGAATATGTGCCAGTGGTTGGCTTCCTGAAGTCCACACTGTCTCCAACATTTGGTGTCCCCCCCCCCCATCAATATGTGCTTTCTGTTTTGGTGTAATAAAAAATCGACTGAAACACTTCCACCCATACTCATGCCATATGTGGGAGTTGGTGCATTTCCAATGGAATTTACATACATCAAGCCAATCCTCATTTGATATTGTAAAGTTAACTTCTTTTTCACATTTTTCTTTGATGTATTCTGTAGAGTGGGATTTTATTTTGTCATAAGGCCTTTATAAAATCTTGAGACAACACCCCTATTTGAGTCTTTTTGATAGGCACCAATAAATATTCTCAGTATAGGATCATTTAAGTCTGTTTTATCTTTAATGGTATGTTCAAAATTATTACATATCTGGAGATACCTATAAAAATCAGATTTTTCAAGATCATATTCTTTCCTCAACTTTTCAAAGTCTTTTAAGTGTCCCTTTTCTGTTAGGGAATAGAATGTTATTCGTTTTGAAATCCAGGACTTAAATCTATAATCCATTTTATTAGGCTTGAACTCAGGATCATAGGCACACCATTGGATTATTTGTAATGTATGGCCCAGTTTATATTCTTTTATCATATTCCAGATTTTTAGTTGGGCGTTAACCCATGGATTTTGCACCTTATCTATAAACCTTCCTAAATTTGTGTGAGCCAATACTGCATGAATTAGAGGATCATTCATAATGGAGAGATCAATATCTTTCCACCTGGCATGAAACGTTGGGTTACATATGTTGATTAAGGGTTTAGTCTGAGCTGCATAAAAATAATCCTTGAAACAGGGTAATGACATTCCTCCTTTCTCCCTTGGTAGTTGTAGAGTTTTGAGTTTAGCCCTGGGTTTTTTTCCCTGCCAAATAAATCCGTAAATGATCTTATTCAATTCGGAGAATTGTTTTGAAGAAATTTCTACAGGGAGTGCTTGAAATAAATAGAGATATTGTGGAAGGATGTTCATCTTTACAGAATCAATTCGATGACTGAGACCAAGGAAAGAGACCGCATTCCATCTGTGTATGCCGTCTTTAATTTTTGTTAAAAGGGGACCATAATTTATCTCTGCCAGTGTTGAGATTTTTTTCGGTAAGTATATTCCTAAATATTTCAATGAGTTCTGATTCCAATTAAGGTGGGACTCTTCCCTAAGTTGTTTTGAGGGTGTATAATTAAAAGCCAAAATTTGCGTTTTCTTTACATTTAGTTTGTATCCTGCATATCTACCAAATGTTTCTAGGAGTTTCATTAATTCAGAAAATGAGTTCAGGGGTTTACTTAGATAAATCAAAATATCATCAGCGTACAATGCCAGTTTGTGGTCTTCTCCATTTATACAGACGCCTTTGATGCTTTCAGTCTGCCTTATCCACTGTGCAAGAGGCTCAATATAAAGCGCAAAGAGTAACGGTGAGATTGGGCACCCTTGTCTCGACCCACGCTCTAATATAATAGTATCTGAAAGGTACCCATTTATTTTAATTCGGGCTAATGGTTTATTATATAACGTACGGATGCCCTTCAAGTTTTTGTGTAGGCCACATTTTTCAAGAACGTTGTATAAGAACGGCCAACTCACTGAAATAAAAGCCTTCTCAGCATCCAGACTAAGAGGGCTTCCAATTTATAATGTTGGATATGGTTTAATATGTGCAATGATCGTCTAATATTATCGTGAGCTTGTCTTTGTGGGATAAACCCAGTCTGGTCATTATGTATAAGCTGGGGAAGGCTCTTTTCCAGTCTTTTGGCAAGGATGGCTGTATATAATTTGTAATCAATATTCAGCACTGAAATTGGTCTGTATGATCCACATTCTAATCTGTCCTTTCCCTCCTTTGGGATAACCGAGATAACTGCCTCACTCCATGATAGAGGCATTTTAGCGTCCATTAAACATGTATTGCAAGCCCGAAGAAGGTTTGGTATTAACTCGAGTCAAAAAGCCTTATACCACTCTGACGGGAAGCCATCCGGACTGGGTGACTTATTTGCTTTGAGCCTGGAGATTGTACTGTTTAGCTCTGTCTCAGTTACTGCAGCTGTTAATGTTTGATTTTGTTCCTCTGATAGAACAGGTAAATTGAGAGAATCAAGGAACTTTCCAATTTGTTGCTCGTCCTCTAAGCGGGGTTGTGTGTACAAGGACTCGTATTATTTTTTACACGTTTTTTGTATTTCATCTTGTTTATATTGTATGGTCTTAAAGACAGGGTCCCTTATTTTGTATACTGTGTTATCCGTTTGTTGTTTTTGTAGCTTCCTTGCTAAAAGTTTACTTGATTTTGAGCCTGACTCATAGTATTTCTGTTTTGTAAATATAACTTTTTCAATTTCCTGTGAACACATATTCATTTCATTTCTGATTTTCTTTATTTTTGTCATCAGATTCGGTTTTTGTTCCCTTTTATGTTGTCTCAAGATCATTTAATTCTTTATTAAGGTTATTGGTCTTAATTGTTTTTTTCTTTTCATGTGCACAGAAATATATAATTTTCCCCCTAACGACTGCTTTTAAGGTATCCCATACTATAGCCGAATCAACCTCTCTTATCATTGTCTTCTAGAAACATTTTTATTTCCACTCTCATTTGAGTCTTAAATTGTGGGTTGTTTGGGACACTTGTATTTAGCCTCCACAATGTTCCCTCCGGTTTATCTCTGATATGTAGTATAGTGCAAGAGAGAGGTGCATGATCAGATAAGTCAATACTTCCAATATCGCAACTATGCATTCTATGGCGGTCTCTCTTTAACACAAAAAATAATCTATCCTTGCGTATCCATCATGGGGGCATAATAAAAAGTATAATCACGGCCTAATGGATAAAAATCTCTCCAAAGATCTAATATCCCCAATTCTGCCATTAGAACATTAATTTTCCTATGTAATAATGTAGCGGATGAGTTTTTTGATGAATCTAGTTTTGGGTTGAGACGTATGTTCCAGTGTCCACCGCATATGACAATTCCTGTGGCCCCTATCATCAAATCAAATATTTTTCTGTAAAAAGCAAAATCACTTCCAGGGGGGACATAAATGCTACCCAGTGTTATCTATTTTTCCTGAGACTAATATATACCTCCCTTCCTTGTCCGAAACCGCTGAAAATTGTTCAAATGGTACTTTTTGTGATATTAAAATTGCTACGCCTCTTCTATGACCTGATTTATAGGATGAATGATACACCCTCGAAAACCCCATTCTTTTTAGTTTTTCATGTTCTGATGAAGTGAGATGCGTCTCTTGCAGGAGCACCATCTGTGCATTTTCCCTTTTCATTTTTGACAGTATTTGACTTCTCTTAGCTGGGTTTAAAATCCCATTCACATTAAATGAAATAACTTTAAGGACTTCCTTATTCATAGTCTCCTACATTGGTTACCACAAATAAACCTCCCCCGATGTCTCTACTGGCATTGGATTTTTACAACAAAAATATCTCTCCCTGGGAACAAACATAAAACAAGAACCAAGTCAAAACAATGTTTAACAAAACACCACCGAAACAGTTATGAACAGTTGTTTCCGACGTTGAGGCTCATTTCAAAAGAGCCTTACGGAGCTTTGTAAAGTCAAAGCCCCCATAAGGGAATGTCCCACATTGCAACAGAGGTGGGGCCCTAAGGTGTGGCCACATGCTAGCCAATGTCCAAATAAAGTTGTAAATAATAGTGAGATCATAGAGAGAGAAGAAAAAACAAAACAAATTGCGAACAGTTCGCCAATTAACAAGTCCCGACTCTTTTAATTAGTTAGAGAATAGAACTGTAGGATTTGTATGTAAAAAGCGTGCTTTATCTACTGCAAAAACATCTTATCTCTCTCAATAAATATTAATAAACATAACCCCAGATTTCTCTTTGACACAGTATCTAAACTTACTAAAAAGCAGTCGTCTATTAGCTGCTCACCATTCACAGCCCATGAATTTCTAGATTTTTTCTGCAATAAGGTTGAGGAGATCTTAAACAAAATCAGTTCTTCAACTCCATCTACTCCTGCAGATCCTGTCATACTAAATTCATATCTACACAATGAGTCACTGTCAGTTCCAGTTATTACAGCTTTTGAGACTATCTCACTTGATACTTTGACTTTGTGTCAGCTTCTAAACCAACTGCTCGCCTACTTGATCCCTTACCAGCAAAACTTTTTAAAGACCTCTGGCCTTTTCTTGGACCTACAATGCTAGACATCGTTAATTTATCTCTTACTACTGGCATTGTTCCCAGCAGTTTTAAGACAGCTGTGGTTAAACCTCTACTTAAAAAAAACCGTACCTTGATCCAGGGTCTCTTAATAACTATCGGCCAGTCTCTAATCTTCCATTCTTCTCTAAAGTACTGGAGAGAGTTGTGTATCAACTTTTGACCCACATAAAAGAAAACGATCTATATGAACCTTTTCAGTCAGCTTTCAGGCCCTGTCACGCCACTGAAACTGCTCTGACCAGAGTGGTAAATGATCTTCTACTGGCGATCGACTCTGATTCCACTTCTGTGCTTCTACTACTGGACCTCAGTGCAACCTTTGACACCATTGATCACTGTATACTTCTGGATAGATTAAATTGTAATTTTGGTGTCTCTGGCTTAGCTCTCTCTTGGCTTAAGTCCTACTTATCTGGAAGAACACTGTCTGCTATAATATCAAAATTTTCTGACATTAAATATGGTTTGCCACAGGGCTCAGTACTTGGCCCTCTACTTTTCTCTCTTTACATTACACCTCTTGGCCAAATTATACGCAGTTATGGAATAAATTTCCATTGCTATGCTGATGATACTCAGCTGTATGTGCCTATAAGGGCTGATGATCATACTCAAATCACGAACTTAGAGGCCTGCTTGGCTACTGTGAAAACTGGATGTCACTTAACTTTCTGCTTTTAAATTCAGATAAAACCGAGATGCTAGTCATTGGCCCTGCTAGACACAGACACCAATTTGATCAAGTAACGATAACAATCGACAACTCTGTGGTTTCACAAAGTGTGGCAGCCAAAAATATTGGTGTTACATTTGATCCCAGCCTTTCCTTTGATATGCACATTAAAGAAATCACCAAGACTGCCTTTTTTCATTTACGTAACATATCTAAAATTCGGTCTTTTCTCTCCATGGCTGACGCAGAGATTCTAATAC
Source organism: Lampris incognitus (assembly GCF_029633865.1). Lineage (NCBI taxonomy): Eukaryota > Metazoa > Chordata > Actinopteri > Lampriformes > Lampridae > Lampris > Lampris incognitus. The sequence goes on from NC_079216.1 coordinate 41,122,117, forward strand.
ATGTATTTGTTTCATCCAGACTTGATTACTGTAATGTTCTGTTCTCAGGTCTGCCACATTCTAGTACTAAAAGTCTTCAGATGGTTCAGAATGCTGCTGCTAGAATCCTAACTAAAACTAGGAAATTTGACCATATTACACCAATTCTTGCCTCCCTTCATTGACTTCCTATCCATGTTAGATCAGAATACAAGGTGCTTCTGCTGACTTATAAAATCCTAAATGGGCTTGCTCCATCCTACCTGTCTGATCTCCTTAAACCTTACATGCCATCTCGAGCACTTCGTTCTCAAAATACAGGGCTCCTGTGTGTACCCAAAGTTAAAAAGAAGTCAGCTGGTGGCAGGGCCTTTTCCTATCGGGCTCCATTTTTGTGGAATAAACTGCCTGCTGCCATCAGACAATCGGAGTCTGTTGAGTCCTTTAAATCCAAACTTAAAACTCATCTTTTTGCCTTAGTTTACAATTAGTTGCCTTTAAGTTGAGTGCTTCACAACCTGTACTGGATGGCGGGTTGGTTTTCTGTCTCAATGAATTTACCAACCACTGTTCTGCCGACGGGATTATCGAGTATAGATTATGACGAATTGATGACTTAATTGATTATGGCTAATGACTATTGCAAACTGTTCTCTTCTCTAACATGTCTTTTCTCTCTCTCTAAATGATGTCTTCTCCTTTCTCTTTTTCTGTGTTTGAATGGTGTCATGTGAGTCTCTCTTGCATGCATGTGCAGTCGGTTCTCCTCCAGTGGCGCCCCCAGCAATTTTTCATAGGGGTGGCCAAATGGGTCCACTGAAAATCTTGGGGTGGCACTCCAAAACCAAAAGCCATGACTGAATTTCGGGAATTCTATGATGCTGTTGTAGTATACTGTATAGGCTAGTTGAAAACTGTTAAAAAGAGAGTTAAGAAAAATATACATGAACAGCACCTAATGTAAAATATCAGATAGAAGCATATTATGCATAATCAGAAGCATATTCTGCATATGTGACTCGCGGCTGGGGGGGGGCAGCGGGGGGGCCAGGGATAGTATCAGGGTGGCCGAGGCCACCCCTTGGGGGCGCCACTGTTCTCCTCCCAGGTCTCCGTGGTGATGGTGACCGCCATTTGGATGCTGCCTGCCCTTCCACTCCTCACCTAAGTTTTTCTTATTCCATGATGATGCTGGTCGCGTGGCTTGGGTCCTAGACTGCTCCGTTGGCATGTGGACACTGCTTGGCATCCTATGCATCATGTTCTTCATAAATTTTATGTCCATTATGCTACGTTCAGACCAAAGGCGGCGCGAATGCATGCAAAGTCAATGGGAGGAGGCGAATGGGCGGAATAATTCGCGGCGAAATTACGGGCGGCGCGAATTGGGCGAATCGAGCGACGAACGCGCCTTCGCGGGAGTTCAAAAATGTCCAACTCGGGCGAATATTTCGCCAGGCGATAGCCAATCACCTTCAAGTAGGGTTAGAACCCGCCTTCATGTTGGGAAAGAATACACGCCCCCTACCCAGAATTCTTTTCGGACGCCGTCCAAATGTAACTCCTGAACGAGCCGGTGAAATTCGCCAAGCTGGGCACGTCTCCGGTTTATGCTATGAACCCAAACCGAACGCTGACGCCGGTTTCGGCGGCGCAAGTTGATATAAAGCAGAGCCACCGCAACTGATCTCTGTCGCTCATCCATGATGATCACAAGTAAACAAAAACTGCTCGTGTGTGGTATTTGTTGTGTGCGGTCTAGCAAACTTGCTAGCAGCGTTGGTGTAATTAGCCTGCTTGTTGTGACGTCAACACAGCGATTTCGCGTTCTGTATGAACACACCTGGCGGAGCTGGCGGCCAAACACGGGCGAATAAAGCGGCGCGAACCCTCTCGCCGCCTTTGGTCTGAACGTAGCATTATAATTCTGTTATCCTCTTTCAATGTTGTATTATGTAAATTGCGTGAACACAACATCCATTGCACGCTGTCCGTTTTGGGAGAGAGATCCCTCCTCTGTTGCTCTCCCTGAGGTTTCTTCCTATTTTTCCTCCTTGTTAATAAAGGGGTTTTTTAGGGAGTTTTTCCTTATCCGATGAGAGGGTCTAAGGACAGGATGTTGTGTTGCTGTTAAGCCCACTGAGGCAAATTTGTAATTTGTGATATTGGGCTATACAAATAAAATTGATTTGATATGTAGCTATGTAAATAACCATGGTGAGGCACAGCACTCAGAAATAACATCAAACTTATCTGCATTTGGGCCAAAACTGTAGACCATCAGTCTCCTGTTGCGGGGGATCGCCTTCTGAATTTCTGGAGATTTTCTTTATATTGAGAGCGGAGGTTTTTCTTGGGCTGTGTGCCGCCTTCCGCTGAGTTCTTGATCTACACCCCGGTCGCGCCGTCTCCCCGCCGCCTGCCAGTTAGACAGGAGCCCGATCTCTTCTTGATGCGGAGAGGCGGATGACTTCACCACAGACACTGGGAATCCTCGTGAAGCCATATCCCTCGTTGCCTCCGTAGCATCCTTGTATAGCCGGGTGCCGTCGTCGTAGAAGGCCCGCATCTTTGCAGGGTACGGTGTCTGAAACTTTATTTGTTTTTCTTTCAAAACTTTCTTGGCTTCGGCATATTCACTACGTTTCTTAAGCACTTCCGGGGGGGGGGGGAGTCATTGTCGACGTAAAAGCGGACATTGTTGCAGAACACTTCTTTTTTTTCTGCCAGGCTCTCCGGAGCACCTCCTCTTTCATCCGATTGCTCCCGAACTTGATCACTGTAGATCGGGGCTTTGCCTGCGGGCCGCTGGGCTTCGGTGCTAATGCCCGGTGCGCCCGCTCAATTCCGAGGTCTCTGACACGGGGAAGGTCCAGCGCGCTTTTAAATAAGTTGTCTATAAAGCCAACCATATCGGTGCCCTCTTTATCTTCGGGTATTCCGTAAACCCTTAAATTATCTCTTCGCGCTCGACCCTCCTGGTCTATCAGCCTAGCTTCCAGGTTAGCCTGGCGCTGTATTAGCGTTGATGTGGCTTGAAGCACGGACTCCATTTCGTTAATTCTGCCTCGTCCAGTCTGTCGTTTGTTCTCTTTAGTTCTTGTTTAATGTCGGAGAGCTGTGCCTTGTTGTCTCTTCTGAACTCCCGGAGTTCCTTGAGAACACATCGCAGGCTAACTCCGGGGCCGTCTTCGCCATGTGGCGGAGATGAGTTTGGGGCGCTACTTCGCTGCCTCGTCTCACTTCGGGATCGTTTTCCATCACGTTCATCGTTGTCCTACGTCTAGTATTACCCATTTTCTTCATTTTTCGACAAAAACTTCACACGGGTTAACAGAACTAAAGTTCTCGGGGTTATTTCTCAAACCGTCGCGGAGCTCGAAAACTAGGCTGCCATTCTCTCGGTGGCGGAACCGGAAACCCATATTATTTCTTCATCCCCACACTGCAAAGGCTTGATATCAATTCTTTATGACAGAATAAGTAATATCTCCCCTCATTCATTGCAGGTTGTTAGGAAACTTTGGAGAGAGGACCTTGGAGGGGAAATGACAGATGATGACTGGGGGGCTGCACTTGGCCTAATACATACCTCCTGACCATGTGCAAGACACAGCTTAATACAACTAAAGGTTGTTTTGAAAGCACATTTGACCAATGCTAGACTGGCCAAAATTTTTCCTAATGCAGACCCTCCCTGTCCTCGTTGTAAGTCAACCAGCAGATCACACACACACACATTCTGGTCATGCCCTAACCTTAACACATTTTGGACCTTTTTTAATGCCTATAGCAAGAGGTTTCAAAAAGACATTCCTCCCAACCCCATATTGCCCTATTTGGCTTTGCTCCAGAAACTCATACCCTTACAGGTAAAGCGCATGTAATCATAGCATTTACCTAGACGTCTCATTTGTTCTCTTGTGGAAGCAACAAGCACCACCTAATTTTTCCAGATGGATTAAAGACATTATGCAGTTTTTGAAACTTGAGAAAATCAGATACACCCGTCAAGGCGCTATACAAATATTTATGAAGATTTGGACCCCCTTTTCTATTACAAGAATTTACAAATCCCACTCAATAAGGAAGATGAGTTAAATTGAGGTGGCAGAGAACGTCCCCTCCCCCCTTCTTTTTTTTTGTTGACTGTTTATTTTTCTTTTTTCTGTATGTGTGTCTATTATGAATAATATGTGAGGCAAGATACATGTGCAATCTGTGTACTAATCAATGTACACTCACTGGCCACTTTATTAGGTACACCTTGCTAGTACCGGGTTGGACCCCCTTTTACCTTCAGAACTGCCTTAATCCTTCGTGGCATAGATTCAACAAGGTACTGGAAACATTCCTCAGAGAGTTTGGTCCATATTGACATGATAGCATCACGCAGTTGCTGCAGATTTGTCGGCTGCACATCCATGATGCGAATCTCCCGGTCCACCACATTCCAAAGGTGCTCTATTGGATTGAGATCTGGTGACTGTGGAGGCCATTTGAGTACAGTGAACTCATTGTCATGTTCAAGAAACCAGTCTGAGATGATTCGAGCTTTATGACATGGCGCGTCATCCTGCTGGAAGTAGCCATCAGAAGATGGGAACACTGTGGTCATAAAGGGATGGACATGCTCAGCAACAATACTCAGGTAGGCTGTGGCGTTGACACGATGCTCAATTGGTACTAAGGGGCCCAAAGTGTGCCAAGAAAATACCCCCCACACCATTACACCACCACCACCAGCCTGAACCGTTGATACAAGGCAGGATGGATCCATGCTTTCATGTTGTTGACGCCAAATTCTGACCCTACCATCCGAATGTCGCAGCAGAAATCGAGATTCATCAGACCAGGCAACGTTTTTCCAATCTTCTATTGTCCAATTTTGGTGAGCCTGTGCGAATTGTAGCCTCAGTTTCCTGTTCTTAGCTGACAGGAGTGGCACCCGGTGTGGTCTTCTGCTGCTGTAGCCCATCTGCCTCAAGGTTCGACGTGTTGTGCGTTCAGAGATGCTCTTCTGCATACCTCGGTTGTAATGAGTGGTTATTTGAGTTACTGTTGCCTTTCTATCAGCTCGAACCAGTCTGGCCATTCTCCTCTGACCTCTGGCATCAACAAGGCATTTTCGCCCACAGAACTGCCGCTCACTGGATATTTTCTCTTTTTCGGACCATTCTCTGTAAACCCTAGAGATGGTTGTGCGTGAAAATCCCAGTAGATCAGCAGTTTCTGAAATACTCAGACCAGCCCGTCTGATACCAACAACCATGCCACGTTCAAAGTCACTTAAATCACCTTTCTCCCCCATTCTGATGCTCGGTTTGAACTGCAGCAGATCGTCTTGACCATGTCTACATGCCTAAATGCATTGAGTTGCTGCCATGTGATTGGCTGATTAGACATTTGCGTTAACGAGCAGTTGGACAGGTGTGCCTAATAAAGTGGCTGGTGAGTGTATATGGATTATGTATAATGCATTTATGGTTATGTAGTTCCATACATATTCATGTGTATGTGCATAAAAAATGTATTGTGAAAATCAATACCAACTAAGTGCAGTGTCCTTGATGTCAACCCAGGTTTTAAGACCGTCAATTGAAATGACATGATATATTGTGTCAAAAGCTGCACTTAAGTCTAAAAGAATTATAACTGCGCTCTTCCCTGTCGACCGCAATAAGAAGATAACTGGTTACCTTGAAGGTTAGTTTCTGTGCTGTGTAAAGCTCTGAAACTTCTCAAAGATTGTATTATGACACCAGCTAAAAGTTGAGTTGAAACCTATTTTTCTAAAAATTTAGATAAAAATGGAAGTATAGACACTGGCCTAAAATCAAGAACAGAAGGATCAAGGCTTGGTTTCTTTAAAAGAGGTAGGATCACAGCATGTTTAAAGATAGATGGAAAAATACCCGTTGCTAAGGGGCTATCAATTAATAAAATTCTGGGCCCTAACTGTGTCAATAACCTCTTTAAGATATTTAGTGGGAATGATATCAAGGCTGTATGTGGTCCGTGGTTCATTTAATATGGGATATGAGTTTAGATAAAAAGGACAACGTCCCTACTCTCATGTAAAACATGGTCGGGGGTCGGGGTTGTTGGCTTATATCCTTGACCCTATTTATGAAAAAAATTAAAAACATCTCTCACATTTCTTGTGAAGCATCAGTAAAATGACAGGGGTAGGGGGTGATGACCGAGTCCATTACCTTGAATAAGCCTCTGAGGTTAGAATGATTTGCTAAAATTAAATCAGAGAAGGATGCTCTTGCTTCTTTATAACTGCTTTTTAGTAATTCCTTATTGCATCTTTCCAGAAGTCATAGAATACATGTAAATCCTTTTTTTTTCATTTAAATTCTTTTCTTCTACAGTGTCTCGTTAATTCCTGAGTGGATTCATGTTCAGAGCTGCAGTGTTTGTTTTTTTTTTGTTTTTTTTACTTGTCTTTGTAGGGGGTGACAGTCCAGGACAGTCTGACAACTGTGATCAAAAAGGGGTACCAGCTGCTCTGTGTTAAAATGTGGGTTAAAGGCAGTTAAAGAAGCAGCATTATAAAGCTCAGAAAACTTGCTAGCAGACAGAGTTAAAAATACGGCAGCAGACAGGTGCATTGTGTTTAATAGATAGTAGGGATAAAACCACACTGAATAAAACCACTCTGTGATCAGATACAGATATCCTTAGTCTCAAAGTTGTCAGGGCTGAGACCACCATAGAGAACTAAGTCAAGCGTGTGGCCCTTGGAATGTGTGGGTTCTTATAGTGCCTGAGTGAGGTTAAAAGAGTCCAAAGTGTCCATAAAATCGGTGACAAAAGTCTGAGAAGGGCAGCAGACATGCATGTTAAAATATCCTAAACTTAGAATGTTGTTATACTTTGATATAAAAATGGATAATAACTCTGAAAACTCTTGGATAAAAACATTATTTGGCCTGGGCAGTCTGTAGATTGATAAGATTATCACTGGATCATTAGAATCTACCATAAAACCAAGATGTTCAAATGATATAAAACTACTATGTAAAATGGGAATGAATGCATTTAAAATCTTTTCTGTAAATAACAGCAACCCCCCTGCCTGCCCTGACAGCCAGGGTTCATGGAGGTATGTAAAATCAGGCAGGGGGTTGCTTCAATAAGAGGACTGACTGCAGTCTCCCTAAGTTAACCTTGTCTCTGTGATATTAAAAAAAAGTCTAAAATATTAAGTCATAAAATCATGACATAAAAGACCAAAATTTACAGGATTACAATTAAGAGCAGCGGGTAACAGAGGTTGGCGAGGGACTTGAATAATATTATTATGATTAGCAGCAGACGGGTGTGATTTTGAGCATGCTGCAGTTGGTCTGGTAGGAAATGATGGTAGATATAAAAGAAGGCATACCAGTCCCGTTTAGAAGAGCTGAGTGGGGTGCAGAAGTAGGGGATGGAGGTGGT